>NC_133896.1:203004625-203310644 GCF_964199755.1 Larus michahellis
CATAAATAGCTGTTGCAATGCTGAACATGATTTCTCCTAATTTATTTGTGACTGTGAGGCTTTACTTATCACTGTCACATGTAACAAGTGCTCACGTGTGTTTTTTTCAAAGAAAACACTGGGGTTTTGTAAACCACATCAACTATTTTCTTGAGAAGACAGTCACCATTGGCATGACCTGGACAGAACTGAGAAAAACCTTGCAGCAAAGCCAGCCTGGCTGGCGTACCAGAGACACACATGGCTGACTCTGGGTTTCAATATCCTGGAGTCTTTTAAACTCCCTACTCAATTAAAGTAGTACAGTGCAATGCTTTGAGTGCTAAATTCTTAGCCAAGGGTCTACAAAATTATGCCCGCATTTACATTTGTCTGCAAACGTGGCTGTACTAGTGACTGCAGTGGTTTGGGATTTTACAGCACAGACAAGGATGCAGTCTGCACTAGCCTCTTGATGTGGTCTGCATGAGGATTACGAGTCTAACTTTCGGTTAAAAGCTCTGGTCTTTATTCTTCACTCGTGAGTGGACCCTTTTTTCAGCATATCTGTCACTGTAGGTGGAGTTGCAAGTGCCCACCTGCCGGCCACCTCCATGGAATTCCCCTCGCAGCAAGCAAAGTCAGTCCTTCAAAGCAGCCTGGTGGTACAGGCTGCTCCTGATTCATCTGAGCTGTGTAGCTTAATTAAGGTTCATAACTTAATTAAGACTAGGAAGAAATTCTTGTCTTCCTCTGTAAGATAAAACCATAAAACATGCCTCAGCGATTCTGGCGTTGTCCATCTTTTTGTGTCACTTCCCTGCTATGGAAACCCAAACATCCAGAGGTCCCAGTTAGCACAGTCCCCTGTAGCGTGCTGTAGCCACAGCTTCTGGCCACAGTGGAGGAAAAATTTTCAGAGGAAAAATATCTGATCAGTCCCAGCAACACTAGAAATGTCATAGTTTTGACCCTCTAGGGTTGAAAAATAACAAACAAGATTGCTGTCCACTCATCACACAGTTTTTATCAAGCGGGATCAAAAAGAGCCCCTGTTTGTCATTCATGTGTTTATAGAACAACTAAAATAGCAAGCAAATCTTTCCAAGCCTGTCGAAAGTCATGTACCAATATGGCTATTCCTGTAGAAATGGTAATTTGCTTGAACAAGTGCATTTTGAACTGGGAAAAACCTTTGCACACTGCGCACAACTCACTGACTTTTCTTTCATTTGGAGCTTAAATTTGTGGATGAAATGAAAGGAGGCAAGCTTGAGATAAAACTGGTTGTGAGAAAGAAACAGGAGGCAAGATCCGTTCATATTTTAGGGCTAAAGAACTAGAGCCTAACCCCGTAAATGACCTTTTTTTTTAATATTTCTTTATTCTTTTTTGCTTTTAAAAGAAAAGCCTTGAATGTAAATACACCAGTAATTGTTGAATTTTCACTACTGTCCTCAACAGGGAGTAAATTGTTAGTGAGGAATGGAACGACCTGTAGGCTCATTGCTGTCAATCACCTTTCCAGCATGACCACAATTTCCCCTGCCCAGCTTTGTTCTGCCACCCATTACTTTTAAAAAGCTTCTTTCTCTTACAGAAAGGTTATAGGCCTTAGAAAAAGTTCAGGAAGAGGACTGTACCTGCTTCTGTTGGCCTGGTCTGTGAAATAAGAGCTCATAACTGCAAAATGATAGTCCTAAGTAAGGTCAGCTGACATTCAGAATTTCTGTTTCCCAAGGGATCCTGAGATTTCAAATCGTAATTCAATATATCTTCACATATTCTTCATGAAACCAAGTCTGAGAAATTTCCTCTAAAACATTTTGCATTAGAAAAACATCCAGATGATAATTTTGGAAGCAGAGCATCATTCTAGAATTTAGTTCTTCTTTCTGTTTTGTATTATTTTAAAATTATCTTGCGACACATGAAGGGTAGCTGCACCTCATGCAGCGTCAAGCCAAACAAAGCAGAGGTCTTAATGATGAGGTGATGTCTGGGCTCTTCACTTTAGGCACCTAAATCCCATTCATAGTTGTGTTTTAGACACCTAATTGTTATTTTGAATCTTATTCCTTCATCCTTGAGTTCAAAGCTTTCATACCCAGAGTGCTGAAGTGGCATCTCCGTAGATGATCCAGATGGGAAAATAATCCCATTGCTGCCCCATAAAATGAAAGAGTGTGGACTGCTTGCCATCAGCAACATATTTGCTTAGATGCTGAAATCTATTACAGCTAAAGCCATGACCTAACTTTCTAACAAAGTTTTGTGTATCACTCAATTCCTTTTCCCCACAGCTGCTATAGCAAGTCATGCATGACACTGAAATGTGCATTACAAGTTTTTTGGTGTATAGGAGAAGTGCAATGATCTGCGTGTAATTTGGGCAGCTGTCTTTATTTTCAGCTGAAAGAATTCTCTCAGTTGCAACAACGTAAATCCAGTATAACTCCACCACATTGGTGTAACACAGATAAGACTTTCTTTGTGTTTAAATGGCTGCAGTGAAAAAGATCAGTTGCAGAAAGAATAGTTCTTTTTTAAAGAAAGATCTGCAAGTTTAGTACATAATGGGCCAAATTAATCTCCGCTGTAAGTACACTCATTTCAGTGGTGTTGCAGCAGGAGTGAATTTAGCCCGAAGCAACTTTACAATAACTCACATATAAGCATGCACAACTAAACATATTACACTTTAAACAAACTCAGCATTGTCTGGAGCACAGTTGGTCTGCTGAACCTCTGAAGCTAGGAACTAGCTATTGTGTGTTGAGTTTGTTTAGACAGTACCATTTTTGTTCAATTGGCTACATCCGTGGTATTTTAGTGATAGCAGAAATGTTCCCCCTAGCTACAAAGTGACATTATAGCTGTCAGATGCGATTTTTATTCTAGGATGTGTATGCTGTAACTCTTTTGTGCACTTCGAAATAAAATTATAATCAAATATAGATAAATAGTTTCACCACTTCTAAAATGTTTAACTCTTTGAGTTACCTCTTTAATTCAAAAGGGATTGAAATGCTCTTAAAGAAGGGCCCTCAAAAGTAATAGAAGTTGGAGAGTGTGAAGACCAAAACAAGTCGGATCCAGAAAGAAATAACTCAGGTTTAGATAAGGTAATGCAAAATTTTTTCTCTGGTTTCAGTCTTGATTTGTGTATAGTTTTCAGTTATAGATGTTATAAGTGATATCAGACGTTGCTACACCCACTGAATCCCTCAGCCTACAGTAAGTGTGGTTCTTTTGGAGGTCATTGTCTGTTCAGACTCCACCAGAGGAACACACGGGCTCTGTATTTTAGGTGATCACTATCTGTTAGAGTTGCATAAATGGCTTTTGCTTCTTCACGTTTTTGTGTAAGGAGGGGAGATAAAAAGTATCACGGAATCATAGAAATGCTGGTTGAGGGGGACCTCAACCAAGATCCCTAATCCAACCTCCCACTCAAAGTGGGACTATTCCAAAAACTAGATCTAGTCAGCCAGGTCTATGTTTAGCCAAGTCTCGAATACCTCCAAGGAGGGCGATCCCACAAGCACTATCGTCTGTAGTTTTCTTAATGTCCATTCCGAATGTCCCAAGCCACAGCCTCTGGCTGTTGCCACTTTTACACTATTATCTGCTATGACCAAGAAGAGTATGGCTTTATTGTGTTTGTAACTCTCTTACAAGCAGTTTTAGGCTCCTGTTACATCCTCCCTCAGCCTTCTCTTCACCAGAATAAATAAGCCCATTGCCTACAACCTCTCTTTAGGGCTCCAGGCCCCTGACCATCTTGACTGACCCTCTCTAGTTTCTCCACATCCTTCTTGAACTGAGAGACATGGAACTGGACACAGTACTCCAGGTGTGGCCTCACGGGTGCTGAGTAAAATCAAGCAAGTTGCCCTCATTTTCCTGCTTAAGAAGATGATTCCCAGGACAGCCACAGTGTGACAGTGAGCATTCAGAGAGGCATGCAGTTAGCTCTCTGCTGGGACAGGAGGTGAGATTTCTGATTCACAGGTAGATTTGAAGTAGCCCTTTAAAAAATTTCAGCAGGAAGAAGATACCAAACACAGAACCCAGAAGAGAGTAAATTGAAAACATTGCAAAGTATATTCTGGTAAGAAATACTTCTGTGCAAGACCAAGTTATGTTTTATATATGTTTGGTATCATGGCTAGGGACAGATTTAAACCTATTGGGGCTGTTTCTAGCAAGAATCTTTGCAGTTAGAAGAATATAATCTTCTGCGTTGTCCATTATCTGTTTTCTTGCATTGTCCATCAAATGTTCTGTATCTCCTCTTGCGTTTATAGACTGTGTATGGTGGTCAGATACCCAGTTGTCACCTCATCAGTTACAGAGATTCAGGCCTGGCTGAGGAGCTGATTATGATGATGTGAGGTTAAGTCCAGACCTGGCAATTCTGCTTTTGGCTTGATGGGGTGGGGACAGAGGAGGTAGTTGAAGAGGTTTCAGCGGGCCAAAGGTGATTTCCATTTTTTCTTAGTTGGCCACTCTAGGAAGAGTAAGGGCACGCTTATCGCTTTGGATATTTATAGGGTTTCCTACAGCAACATGGTTTATAAATAACTAGGGTTCTCAGGGCAGCTTTCAATAGGAGAGAGAAAAGGAGTTTTGCCTTTCTCAGAGTTTAAAAAGCTGCTGTTTGTGATGCTTTTCCTATGGCTACAGCTCCAGCCGCAGTGTCTGTGGTGCATCAGAGCTGTCCAGACAACTTGCTCGCACACCCTTTTTGGTTTTTTTAATACAATTAATTTTCAGGTCCTTTTCAGCATCCTGAGTCAATCTCGCCCAAGGGCAGTATTGTCTTGCAATTTTCAACCCTGCTTGCAGCAAGGGTAATGGCCCCACTGAATTGTTTGAACTGAGCTGCATCCAGCCTCTGGCATGTCTGCAGCTTGGTAGACTTCCTCCTGTACGGCTACTATGACAGGCTCGAGTCTAGGCAGGAATTAAAGTGCTGTTGATTCCTGGGAAGTCACAGCAATATTCTTCCACACATTTTGAGCTTGGCTGGGCAGTGGCCAGGGTTCTCTAAAGAGGGTTGGTACTTTGGGAATACTCCCACTGGCGGTGACAGAGACAACATGCCATAGAGCTTGGGAGACTTCTCTTAATGACTGCAGTTTCTAGTCAGGTAGAAATCCATTAAGGAATCCAGACAGGAGATATCTTGGTGTCCAGAGATAGCTCTGGAAGCTCTGATATTGCTGGCTGTGGGGCTCAGGGTTAGTTGGTTGTTCATCTGAGGAAATGTCAGAGCCTTCTGAAGACTGGGTTTATGGACTCTTTAGCCTTGGTGCTGGCTCTGGGTGCTGGCATTGGCAATCTAGGCATTGAGACTGTTGATAAAGCACAGAGTCCTCTATTTGTAAGGAGAGCAAGACATCCTGGGGTGCCAGGCACTGTGACTGGCACGGCAGAGTATCGCCTTTGCATTGCTAATCCTTTTCCCCATAGTGTCTTTACTCCTTGGCATCCTGGAGTGAGACGTAAAACCCTGTCCTCATGCTAACCAGCTACTGTCAGCACTGTGGCTGAGGGATCTTTGCCTCTCATGCTGGGGGCAGGGCAGTGCCTTGCAGGGACTATCTCCATGACAGGTCTCAGGTAAATTCCAGCAGAAGTAGAGAGGTTCTGTTGCGGAGAGTGTACAGTCTGGTGGCGGTGATCAGGACACATGTTTTGAACAGCAGGGCCAAAGAGTGATGAGCTCCTCCTGATCCTGTACTTGATGCTGCCTTGGTATCTATTGATACTGTGCTGCTGGAGGGCCTCTGGAAACCAGATGCTGGAGGTCAGTATTTTGTTGGCACTGGTGTCTGCAGTGCCTTTCTGCTCGATAGAAGTCCTTTGTGAAAGCCTCGGGTGGAGTGCAAAGAGTTGATGTTCGAACCACTGTGCTGAGTAGTACTAGGGATGAAAGCTCTTCTAGGCAAGAGGGAGGATATTGAAGGTTGGCTGGAACCAACTTCCAGAAGGACTGGAGTTCAGTATCTTGGTACAGAGTACCTCATCCCCAATTAGGGAGCCTGTAGGCAGTCCCTGGAGCACTGACTGTGCTACTATGTTGCTATAGACCTACAGAAGTGCTTAACAAGTCATTATGAAACACTATTCAAAATAAGGGAGCTTATTTCTCAGTCTTCACCTCTAAACTCATCAATGCTAAATTTAATCAGACCACATGCCGTACAGCTGATCTTCATTTTTATATCTGTACGAGTACTTTTTTAATGGCAGTATTGCTTGCTGCAGTACAGAGGAGCTCTTACTGGTTTGGTTTTGGCACTGTATCATGTGTTAAGAAGTTAAAACAAAGGGTCATTTAAGAGAATTAATCCTTACTGTAGCTGGACTGAGATTCTGGGTGAGGCTGCTGGGGAGCTCTTAGAGGATCACATCTGAGGATGTTCCCAGCCCACTCAGTCCCTCCAGAGGCAGAGGTCACTGCCTTCTGGCCGCCTGAGAACATCTGAAAATGTCACACTGACAGATTTCTTTAGAAACCTTATCTAGGCTATTCTCTTTGACTCCTGCTATAACTCTGTGCTTTTTTCTCCTCCCTTTCCTGTCCACACATGCTCTGCAGTCCTGTTGCTTTACAATTCCTCCATTGCCTTCTGCTTTTCTCCCTTTACCTTAACAGCCCAGAGCTGGTCCCACATGCCCATTCTTCGCTCTTTATGGTGGCAACCACCATAGCCATTCCCCTCGTTTCTGTTCTTTCTCCCTGATACTTATCCTTACCATTTTGTGATGTGTCCGTCTCTTTCCTCCTTTCTCCTGCTGTCTCTAAAAATCTCCAAAGACGTCACAGTCACTGCAACATTTCCCCATGCTGTTTTTTGTAAACTCCTCATTCTTCCAAACAAACACCTCACTTTTTCATGAGTCTTTTAACTCACTTCTCAAACTATCCTTTCATCAGCCTTCTTTTTTTTCGCAAAGGATCTTACCAGTCCCTGCAGAAAATAGCCTAACTTCCTTCACTCCCCAGCTCACATTTCTTCTTCCCCTACTTCAACAACTTTCAGAGATGTAGTTTACCTTCTGCTCTCTCCTTCTAGTAACTCCATTTGCCCAAATGATCCCCTATCCTCTTTTGTCCAATTTCTTATTCTTCCTCACACCTACTTTCATCTCGGCCCATTCTTTCTTACTCTATTTGCCTGTCCTCAAGCTCTTTCCCTGCACACGACAGGCTTTAGTGCATTCCAACCTATAAAAAAAGGAAAATCTTTGGGCCTCCACTTGGGTATCTGTCACTCACCTTCCTGTATCCTGAAGTTCAGTCACTGTAGTTTAGAATTTGTGCCCGTAATTCTTTTTTTTCCATTCCACTCTTGCCTCCCTCTACTCTGCCTTTCCTCCCTACTGCTAACTCACCACGCACACCAAGCTGCATTTAATGCCCTCTGGCTGGCCAAAGCTCAGGGTTGATGCTTCACCCTTACACTCTTCAGCCCCTCAGGAGCCTTTGACACAACCAGCCATGCTCTTCTTGAAATTTTGTTCTCCTTTCTTTCTGAAGATCTTTTGTCTTCTCCTTACCCTCTGCTTACCTCGCTAATCAGTCTTCCACATATCCTTTCAAGGAGTCATCTCATTTCTCTTGCAACCCCTTGTAGGAGTTTCATGGGTCCCTTTTCTTAGTATCCCACTCTTCTCTTCACAGACCATGGGTTTCAGGGGAACTTCTTACAAACTTAACTACCATCTCCTTGAGGCCAGCACACATTTCCAGAAGAATTTCCAAGCTAAAACCTCAGCCTGTGTGACACACCCCTACCCTCAGAGTCTGCTTGAGTGTTGTGCCTGGCTTCTGGCAGCTGACATTGTTGAGCCATGTCATGTCCTGACACCAGCCAGCCCATGTCCTCTGCAGTCCTGGGCACCTCCTCAGGCACTGTCAGACAACATGTGGAGCAGATTAACCACCTGGGGAAGAATGAACCGAATCACAGGAGTATCCCACCAGAGATGGTCTTCTCAAGACCTTGGGGGCCATCAGCGGGACATAACTATGCTGCAGAAAGGACTCTGGAGGTACCACTACCTATGCCAGATGCTGATGCCTATACATTATAATCATTATAGCTACCTGACATGCAGGACTACTGTGCCAGGTTCCTGGGGCTTGCTCACCAGGGTGGGTTGGCAGCATCAGCCCTGTAACAAAGTCTACACAACTGCTGACTGAGGAGCCAAAAGTTAGACCCTGTGAATGCCCAGCAAGGAGTTTTCAGGATAATGAGGGTTTAAAGGCTCTGATGAAAGTCAATGTTGATTTCTGCTTCTGAATCATTTACAGCTTCTTGAAATCCCTGCTTTAAAATCTGCTTATCAATGCCTGAATATGAGTGAGTGAGTTACAAAATTGAGAGCCTAGTTTCACTCAGGGCCAGGTGCTACTCAGCTTTTTTCTAAAACTAGCCATCATGCAAATGTGCCCACATTCTGATTTAACCTGACTATACCATGAACGTTCCCTTAACTTAATTTTAAGCAGAGTTTCATAGGTGATTTCCTGAGACAGACTTAAAATATAGCTTTAAAGATAACAGTCTTAAAAGATGCAAATTTGAAAGGTGCTTTGGTTGCACTCTATACAGTCACTCATGAAAAATGAAGCAGGCCCATGCATATTAAATATCTCATAGATAAACACACATCATGAAGGGATCCAGATACAGAAACCTGGCTGGTTCTGGGACAGCTTCCAAGGACAAACAGAGAGCTCTGCCTGTAAAAATATTTTTTCCTGTTAGGTTGGCTAGTATCACCCAGACACAGCAGGCTGAAACTGTATTTTGCCTGGTTCATGGCTCAGAAATATTTTTTTTTCCTTGAACAAAATGTTCCATCAAGCACTGACTGAGACCTTGAGTTGACTCGTGTTCTGGTTCTGGTCCCCAGGTTGTTTCATTTAATGCTCTCAGGCATCTCTGCACTCTGCTGCAGTCAACAGTGTTGACACATCCCCACACACTGGAATCTGCTCACTTCAGGATGCTTATCTGCCTGCAGCAGGAGCCCAGTTGCACTGAGACCCTGCACAAGAGAGTCTCTGGCCAAGTTTTCTGATGGGTCTTTCTGCATTTTTTCTCCCAGAGCAGTTGATCATGGAGCAGGTCAGTTGGTATCTTACTGCCTCCCTGAACCAAAAAGGGCATTCTCACAGAATACATCCATGCTTGACTTATTTATAAATATTTTGTACTAGAAAAGTAACAAATGAATACCTGTGATATGCAAAGGGAACTTGCTTATGCTTAACTGTTTCCAGCTACTGGCCTAGAATGATAACTTTTGGCTGTAGGGACTCCCAGCCAGGTTCTTCACCAGGAATGTTCTTCTTCGACGTTGCAGACGGAGCCCTTTATTGTGCATCATCACCAACATTTGGCTAGCTGGCTAGTCTTTTGGCCAGCAGTGGCCAATTGAATTTTTCGAGTTCTGCTTTTCAGGCTCATGTGCCTAATTTTTACATTTAAGAAACTAAGACAAAATTCTGTCTATTGGTGTCAAAACTGCAATTTGGTGGCTGCCCTTACATATGCACGAACCATGGATAACCCTGAAGAAGAGAGCTAAAGGGTTAAATCTAAAATGTAGAGTAGTCACCAAGCAACTATTTTCCCTTCTGTATATAATGCTGTGTTATCATTGTGCTGCCCAGAGATAGGTGTGAATGACACAGTAAAGTGGGCCCGGGAAGCGTAATCAGCTTCACGTCCCTTACTCCGGGAAGCTTGGCTGGTCTGTTTAGAAGAGTAACCGCAAAGTACAGAACACCAAGCCAGAAAAGCACATTCTGAGTATCAAAACTCAAACTGATCTGTTGACTTGACTGAACATTTGTCTATCTCTGACATCATGTCAGAAAGGCGAGGAATTGCTGCATATGTCAGCCCGGCATTTTTGAAGACGGCTTGTTGGCCGCAGTAACCTTTTCTAAAAATTATCTCCTGCCAAGACTGGATTTGCAGAGCAGGCAAGCTTTGGCACTCATTGCCCTTCTTATGAACTAAGTGCAGTAGCTTACATTTATACTTCTCCAAGATGTTTCCCCAGTATTTTAGTGCATTCTCTTTATGCTCAGTTTTAACCCAACAGCTATGAAACCTCTCTTCTCTTAGTAATGCCTTTGCATTAACCTTGAGAAAGTCCTGTCACTGCCCAATACCTTCCTTTCCCCATCTGCAAAGGGGGCCATGACTTTCATCTGCTTTAAGAACTGCTTTCACCTCTGCAGATGAGAAGATTTATCTTGTAATGGAGATCCTTTCAGCCACTGGAAAGGAGGCAAATTTTTAAGAACAGATTATGGTAACTTCTATAATTTTTTGCTTATACACAAATATACAATAATAGTTAAAAATCAGCAAGTGTGATTTAGCAAAGTGTATATGATGGGTAAAACACAAGCCTTGCAGAATATAAGCTATAACAAAATTATTTATTTCTAATCATAGCACCGCTGATTCTCTACATCACTTCATTCCTTGCTACAGCTCTAAAAATCCCTGCCGTGTTTCTATAGCTTCACTAACTAGCTAAGGACATTTCAAACTGTCCCATATAGTTCCATGACAATTACCATTGTCTTCTTTCCTCTGAATGATGTTCCACCAAGTCCCTAAAATATAAACCAGAGTAATTTCAGAAGGAAGCCCCAAACTGAGGAAGAATTTGAAGACCTGCCATGAGCGGTGGGGGTTCAGTGCAACATGGAAAGCACCAAAGCATGACCGATGGGATTGTAAACAGTGTGACATAGGGAAATGAGCTGAGAGAAGCAAACTCTGTACATCTTCAGGCTTGTTTTATCCATCGTGGGAAGGCAACTGCAGTGTGTTACTGATTATCTGTGTTAACTGGTTTTCCACACACTGGAAAACAGTAAGAAACTTCCCATATTTTGAAACATTACGTTTTGTGGGAGCCTCCAAGCAGTGAGATTTTATTTTTGAGGAAGCCCTGTGTCTGTCGTTAAAACCAAGTGCAATGTCTTCATGGAACTGTGACAACTGACAGAGGCAAGAGGAGCTTATGGTCTTGTCTTGGGAGGCTACTGCTGAATGTGTATGGCAGATTTCTGCTGCACTGTGGTAATATCAAGACAACAGATTTTATAGCACCATTTTATTGTTTTGCATTCCTAAGTTGTTTTTTAGATCTTACTAACTCTGCCCCAGAATCCTTCAGTGGAAAATGTGTATCTATGGTTGGTTTCAGAAGGCAATTATAGATCACAGAATCATAGAATTGTCTGGATTGGAAGAGGCCTTTAAGATCATCAAGTCCAACCATCAACGTAACACTACCAAAACCACCCCTAAACCATGTCCCTAAGCACCACATCGACCCGTCTTTTAAATACCTCCAGGGATGGTGACTCAACCACTTCCCTGGGCAGCCTGTTCCAATGCTTGACAACCCTTTTGGTGAAGAAATTTTTCCTACTAGCCAATCTAAACCTCCCCTGGCACAACTTGAGGCTGTTTCCTCTCATCTTATCACTTGTTACTTGGGAGAAGAGACCGACACCCACCTCACTACAACCTCCTTTCAGGTAGTTGTAGAGAGCAGAAAGATCTCCCCTCAGCCTTCCTTTCTCCAGGCTAAAGAGCCCCAGTTCCCTCAGCTGGTCGTCATAAGACTTGTTCTCCAGACCCCTCACCAGCTTTGTTGCCCTTCTTTGGACATGATCCAGCACCTCCATGTCTTTCTTGTAGAGGGGGCCCCAAAACTGAACAGGGTATTCAAGGTGCAGCCTCACCAGTGCTGAGTAGAGGGGGACGATCACTTCCCTAGTCCTGCTGGCCACACTGTTCCTGATACAGGCCAGGATGTTGTTGGCCTTCTTGGCCACCTGGGCACACTGCTGGCTCATATTCAGCCAGCTGTTGACCAATACCTCCAGGTCCTGGGAGCCACTCTTCCCCAAGCCTGTAGCGTTGCTTGGGGTTGTTGTGACCCAAATGCCGGACCCGGCACTTGGCCTTGTTGAACCTCATACCATTGGCCTTGGACCATCGATCCAGCTTGTCCAGATCCCTCTGTAGAACCTTCCTACCCTCAAGCAGACCAACACTCCCACCCAAGTTGGTGTTATCCGCAAACTTGCTGAGGGTGCACTCAATCCCTTCATCCAGATCATTGATAAAGATATTAAAGAGAACTGGCTCCTGTACTGAGCCCTGGGGAACACCACTTGTGACTGGCCACCAACTGGGTTTAACTCCATTCATCACAACTCTTTGGGCCTGGCCATTCAGACAGTTTTTTTACCTAGCGAAGAGTATGCCCATCCAAGCCATGAGCAATGCACTCCGGGAATGGCAATGCATTGTCTTATGGCCTGGCAACAATGGACAAACCTATCTTAGAGCACAAACATATAAAAAGTTAGTCCTCGGGTCATGTCTCTTCCTCCCATGCTCCATTTCCCTGTGTGAAGGGCAGAACACTTCTCATCCAGTGCTGGTTGTCCAAGTGCTGCACAGCCGGTCCATCGCATTCAAGCAGGCTCATCCAGTAGGCAATAGGGAGACAGTGATTTACAGTGATTTACCCCTCAGTTCTCTGATTCCCCAGTGCACGACAAACTCTCTATTTCTCCCATGTTTTCCTTCGGCAAGTCCTTTCCTAACCCAGGGCAGAGATGTCAGGGATGCCGCAGAGCTAGTAATCCATGGGCAGGAAACCCACCCAGCTCCCAGCACAAGCATATGGGACCTCAGTGAGAAATAAAACACTTTTCTGAGCAATCCTTTTCTAAGGGTGCATTTGTCTAATAAATAATTCACTTTTCTGACATGCTTGTTTGCTTATTTTCATACAGCAACCACAGTTTTAGTGCTTTGCTTTAATTATGGGGCTTTACAGGCATCCTTCCTGCCATTTATATTGTTCGTGCTGCTTTTGTTAGTTGCTGTTTTATCAAGGTCAGAGGTTGAAAAGACTCTGATATCACATAGTGTCCACACCCAATGTCAGCAGAATAGAGCTGCCAAGAGCAAACCAGCTGGATGTGGAGGCCATGGTCGCTGTACGGACATACTTGTGAAGTCACCTACAGAGCAATGACAGGTTTTTCTCTGACAATAGTGTGTGCTGATGCAAGAAGATGCCAACGCTGAATAATCAAGCCAAACCTTTCTGGTTTCCCAAGGAGTATCTGGGTTTGCAAATGTCTACTCACATGAAAAACATCATTCTTGGTCTTGAGGAGGTAACAAGGATAAATAACCACCTGTCTTCTGACACAGGGCAACAGCATCCTGGCCTGTATCAGGAACAGTGTGGTTAGCAGGACTAGGGACATGATTGTCCCCTTGTACTTGGCACTGGTGAGGCCCCACCTCGAGTACAGTGTCTAGTTTTGGGCCCCTCACTACAGGAAAGACATTGAGGTGCTGGAGCGTGTCCAGAGGAGAGCTACCAGGCTGGTGAGGGGTCTGGAGACCAGGTCATATGAGGAGAGGCTGAGGGAGCTGGGCATGTTTAGCTTGGAGAAGAGGAGGCTGAGGGGAGACCTCATTGCCCTCTACAACTACCTGAAAGGAGGTTGGAGAGAGGTGGGTGTTGGCCTCTTCTCCCAAGTGAATAATGACAGGACCAGAGGAAATGGTCTGACGTTGCAGCAGGGGAGGTTTAGATTAGATATTAGGAAGAATTACTTTGCTGAAAGAGTGGTCAGGCACTGGAACAGCCTGCCCAGGGAGGTGGTTGAGTCACCATCCCTAGAGGTATTTAAGAAACGTCTAGATTTGGCACTTCAGGGCATGCTCTGAAGGGCAGAGATTGTAGGGTTTTTTTTTTTGGTGTGTGTGTGGTTGGACTCAATGATCTCAAAGGTCCTTTCCAACCATGAAGATTCTATGATTCTATGATTTCTCTTCCTCCAGCTTTTGAGGAAACACCTTGCCTTGAACATTAATTCTCCTGGGAGTTTTGAAGGAAGACAGTGTTGTATGCTGATTACCCAGTGAAGAACAAACTGCTGTTGTACTCTGAAGGAACTTGGAGTTGCTTAGGGATTTTTTTCTGTTGCTGAAGATTGGTCCTTCTAATGCTGTGCTGCATTCCCAGCCTAAAGACTTTCCAGCATGCTTTTCCTTGACTGATCTTCCCTTTAGCTCTTTTAGTCCTTTTCAACTTTGTACTTTTAGAACATAAAAAATTTCCACGTTGATCATTTAGACAGGGCACTGTTTTGCATTGTCTTTAGTTCAGCAGTAAATCATGTAGCTCCAGGATATGGGAAACCATGGACATGATTTCTGATAACACACAGTGGTATTCCTTTCTTGTTGACCTTAATTTCCCTTTTCTTCTAGCAGAGCTGTGTGAAAATGTTTCTGATCCAAACGCCACATTTTGAACTCTCATTGCTGTCGTCACAATAAGGGAGACAGAAATCAATCAAGCAGAGAAAGTACTGTGGACACAGCCATCAGCAGCCGCCGCCTTCATTTCACCTACACTTTTTGCAGGCTTGTCCCTCAAGTGCAGAACGTTGCGTTATGCTCTTGCCAGGTATTAGGAGACTGAAATAACGTCAGAAAGAAATGTCTTTTTAACATCAAGAAAAAGCCTGTAAGAAAGGCAAGTGATACACATCTGCTGTGTGAATCTTATTTCCTGCCTGCAGTCACCTGTCAGGGCTACAAAAAATGACTTTCTGGCATGCAGCCACATCCCTGTCCATCTTTTCCAGTAACTCCTGTTTCACCATGGATGTCGGCACTTCCCTGTCTCCAGGGAAGACAGTATTTGCCTTGGATTTCAGAGATTTCATATGCTAACCTGATATAATGATGTCCTCTGTGAATTTTGGCGCACATGTGGATGTTAATGAGATGCAAACTTTGTAAATATACACTTAAAAGAGTTTGATTGTAGTCAGCATAAGAGACATCCTGCATCAAGAACTTAGGGGAGATTTTCCATATATAAAGAACATAAGAATGATTTTATGGTTGAGGAGCTAGAGAAAGACTAAGACACGGGTTTAGGCTCCAGCTTTGCTGCAGACTTCCCGTCCGACTTGGGCTGAGTCATTCGCTCACTTTCACTGCTTGCTGTTTGGAAATGTGCAGAATTAATGCTTTTTTCTTTCTGCCTCACTCTCCTGTTTTGTCCTGATTTCTCAGATTGGAAAAACCTTGATGTTATAATTCTCTTATTATGCATTTCTAAAGCTTGAACATGACTGGACACTGAAGTGCAGCCGTATTACTCCTCATTACTTTGTCACTCTTACGCTTCACTTGACAAGGAAGTTGGTGCTGCAGAACGCCAAGTTGTATGCTGGTTTCATTTGGTTTATTTATAGCTGTTCACCAGGCCTGGAATAATGGGAGTCAGCAGAAACACGTAAGAAAAAAGAGATCTGAGGATGTCAGCCCACCTTGTCTGCTACAAGAAAAAGATCTGGGCTTCAAAGAGGAGTCATGCTTGACCAACTTGATAAACTTCTATGATGAATTAAAGTGTCTTACTAGAAGTGAGCGCAGAGCAGTGGACATTGTCTACCCAGACTTCAGTAAGGTTTTTGACACTATTGCTCATGAGCATGGGCTGGATGAGCAGACCGTGAGGTGGATTGAAAACCGGCTGAGTGGCTGGGTCCACAGCTGATGATCAGTGGGACAAAGTCTAGTTGGAGGCCAGTAACTGGTGGTGTAACCCAGAAGTCAATAGTGGGGCCTATCTTGTTTAACATCATTAATGATCTGAATGATGGAGCAGACTACCCTCAGCAAGTTTGCAGAGGACACAGAAGTGGGAGGAGTGGCTGATACAACAGAGGGTCTTGCTGCCATCCAGAGGGACCTTGACAAACTGGAGAAACAGGCTGACAGGAACCTCATGAAGTTCAACAAGAAGTGCAAAGTCCTTCAGCTGGGGAAGAACAACCCCAGGTCGCAGTACATGCTAGGGGCCAGCCAGCCGGAAAGCAGGCTGGCAGAAAAGGACCTGGGGAATCCTGGTGGACACCAGGTTGAACATCACCCAGCAGTATGTCCTTGCAGGAAAGAAGGTAAACAGCATCCTGGTCAGCATTAGAGAAAGTATTGACAGCTGGTCAAGGGATTTGATCCTTCTCCTCTACTCAGCACTGGTGAGGCCACACCTGGAGTGCTGTGTCCAGTGCTGAGCTCCTCAGTACTAAAGAGACATGGACATACCGGAGAGTCCAACAAAGAGCCACGAAGATGATGAAGGGACTGGAGAATCTCTCCCATCAGTAAAGGCTGAGAGAGCTGGGACAGCTCAGCCTGGAGAAGAGAAGGCTCAGGGGGATTTTATCAACATATATAAATACCTGAGGGGAAAGTGCAAAGAGTACGGAGCCAGAGACTTCCCAGTGGCGCCCCGGAACACGATAAGAGGCAATGGGCAAAAACTGAAACACAAGAGGTTCCCTCTGAACATCAGGAAATACTTTTGTGCTGTGAGGGTGACTGAGCACTGGCACAGGTTGCCCAGGGAGGTTGTGGAGTCTCCATCACTGGAGATATTCAAAACCCGTCTGGACGTGGTTTTGGGCAACCAACTCTAGATGGCCCAGCTTGAAGAGGGGGTTGAACTGGGGGACCTCTGGAGGTCCTTTCCAATCTCAACCCTTCTGTGGCTCTGTGAAAGACTGAGAGACAGAGCAAACTCCGGCAATGTTTATATCATCTGTCAGCAAAGATCCTGTGACAACAAAGCCAGACAATTGTAGGCAGAGCTTTCCTTCAAAAACTAAAAATGTGGTCACACGCTAAGAAATGGCCTGTACAGGAATGGTTATGTGCTCTAATTAATGAGCCTGCAGTTCTGGAAATGGAAGCAACTTTTGCACTCTGTGTTATTCCCCATAGGACATTCTGCCATAGTATACCTCTTCCAAATTTACATTTCCCAGTTCATATACTTTCTAAAACATTTCTTGCAAAACTGTTTTACAACCCAAGTCATGAAAATTTTTTGCCACTTTTTTTTTGGTCTAAATCAATGCATTTCAAACCTATGAAACCAATAATGTTCCGTTGCTGAGGTTCCAATGATACACAGGGCCATGGGGAGACAGCCAGTCTCCAGGACATCAGTGACATATAGTTTTATAATAATGTTCAGTTAAAATTTGATGATTAGGCAGCAGGGTGATGAGATGAGTAGTGCAGCGTTGTGCTCCAGAAAGCTGAGGAATGGGGGCTGTTTTGCAGTGCAGAGGGGAGGCATGGCAGTCTGGTTTGGGGTGGCAGAAGGCAGTGGAAACCATGGCAATTCCTTTGTGCTTCCAATCAGGACTTCCAAGTGGTTTAAAAGGCCAACCAGAGAGATTGTGTCCCCGATTTTATTATCAAACAAGTTTACCTGGCTGCTGGCAACTTGAGTTAGGTGAGTGTTCCCCACTGATGTTCTCACTACCCCCTACCAGGAATTCCTACCCTTTCCTAGTTCTGTGAATGCAACTAGATAATAAATGAACTAAATTAGTCATATAAGGCCGAATATATTCAACAAGTCAGATCTAAGATCTGGAGCAAAAGGGGTGGCTGGGCAGACTGGCCCCCACATTAGCGTCACTGTTGGAACCACAATTTCTGAGTGATGATATGGCACTGGGATATGTCACCACACACTTTCTCTTCAGGCACACTACTTTTTGACTGTCTTGAACACTAGAATCATTTTGTGATATATGTAACTAGAAGATTGGATGGAGTTGAAGAGGTGTCAAAATTGACAGCAGAATTGTAGACGTTTCCTCCTACATTATGGCATAAAACAAAGTCTAGAGCTTAAGAAAATTTTAATTAAATAACCACTAGGAATAATTTTAGAACAGAATTGGAGTTAAACTTTTTATATTTACATTTTTAATAACACATCTTGAATTCACTATTTAAAACTTTGCAAATCTTTTTAGCATAATAACCAAGTTTAATTTTCACTTGAACTCAGAGATGAAGGTGGATGCTGATTGCACATCCCCTTTTCAGGGGATGAGTCCTCATGCCCTGAAAAGACACTTGTTCTAACTGAAACCAGTTGGAAATACTTGCACTTATTTCAACTTCAGTTTTTCCTAGTTGTCTAAAAAGATCACACTGTACTTGCTTAAACAAAACATTTAAAAATGCAGTTGTCATCCATTCTATTTCTCCTGTAGCTGAACACTTTGTTGTTTTATAATAAATGGTGACATTAGTTCATATCATGTGATTAAAAAGGATTCATCACACATTAGAGCCCATAATCGCAGCCTATAGTCTCATTTTAACATTTCTCACTGGCATATCCTACTTGACCCTGCTTACTGCAGCACTTCTATTATGCTGCCTAAAAGGACAAGAGGACTGAACAGAAACAAAAATGCAGGGGTGAACATTGCTTTTACACTCACAGCTATGTGTTCAGTGCTGTTATAGCTCTAGATGAATAGAAGAAATCTGGAGTCTGGCCAACACCGCTTGATAGAAATCTCCATCTTCCAAAAAAAATGTCCTGATGTGTTTAAAATGAACTGAACAACTAAACCAGTGAGCAAGAACCTTCTTTCACAGAAATCTAGGACGCCACTCAAGAAAACCTGATTTATTATGGTATCAGCTTCATACTTTATGCACTATCACTGTTTAGCGATGTTTATTTTCTTTCTTGGCACGCAGGTAACATATGATGAGGGTAAATATCAAAAGGTTGAAGGCTACTGATTAGATCTTTCTGTCTAGGTTTGCGATAGGTAAAGCAGTGTTGCTTAGGAAAGAAATCAAGCCGTAATAGAGCAAAACCGCACCTTCACGGTTCAGATTTGTTAGACATGGTTTGCTGACAACATCATGAAAATAGCTTTCGTGTCTGTATTGAGTGACGCAAACAGATCTTTCATCTTTTAGCTCTTTCTTTTTTTCCTCTCTTTCTTTGGAGAGAGCTGCATATCAAAACAACGTGAAAATAAAAGCTAGCGAGGTGCTGCCTGAAGCTGAGCAAAACAAGTTTTGCTGTAGCTGAGCCGCTGGCAGGTTTATGCCACAGGCTCTCAGGGCTGGCGGAGGGGCAGGGAGACCGCCACCGGCGTTGGGGTCTGGGGGGACGGGAGGAGAGCAGACCTCTCCCACTCCAAGAGTCACCACAGCATTGTATTCTGGTATAAAGAGCCCCAATGATTTTTCTGTGTATCTTCAAGTCACAGAAGGTATCCGTTATCCAAGTAACTGCCATCTGAGCCCACAGGAAGCTTGGAGCAGGCAAGGCTGGACCCAGGGGATGGCTGCCAGCAGGCAGCAGAGCACCAGCTTTTAGAGTAATTTCTTCCTTTCAATCCTTTGGAATAATTTGCTTTAGATTTGTTTCTTCAGCTTTCAATGCTATGGTCACCAGTGCCACGAGTGCTGGGTAGACACCCCGAGTCGTGCCTCCAGCTCAGAGACCCCCAGAGCTCCCTCCCCAGCCTCCTCCACATCCTTATTCCCTGGCCAGTGGTTTGGGTGGCCCCAGGCCACACTGTTACTTGCTGTCCCTGCCATGGGTTGCCCAGGGCTCTCATCTTCAGTTTGGAATTAGAGACTCTGTCATATTTTCCTGTACCCTTTTGCCTGAAAGATCTATTCCTCAGTTGTGTTGGATGTCTGTGGGACTCAAGCAGAGACGACTGAAGGCCACAAACACCACCCAGCTCCAAGAGTGATCCCAACAGCGTGCACCTTCTTTTTATTGTGATAAAGCTTCTCTTTCCTGATGAAAAGCATTCCAAGCCAAGACATGTTCTCCATAAAACATAGAAAGAAACATGGCTAAGGCTTCCTCTGGCCTGCAGACTTTACCTGCTGTGGGCTCCAGGCCATGGGCATGGCCAGTTTAGGCTGGCGTTTTCTCTTTACAAGAGTACAATCTCTGCGTGCGAGGGAGGTCATGGTGATGCTGTGTATGAGTCATCCCAACTCACCTCTGAACATTTCCCAAAACTGCCACAAACAAATACTGTGATCACCGCCCAAACCTGTCCACAGTGTGGTGCTCCCATTTATGCTACTGTGTGCATGTTGCTTCCATCTATGTGGTGCGTGCTCCTCAGCATGGTGCTCCTGTGTACATGGTGCGTGGTCCTCAGCTTGGTGTTCCTTGTGTACATGATGTTTGGTGCACGGTCCTCAGCATGGTGTTCTTGTGTAACTCATCCATCATCCTTATCATGGTGCTCCTGCATAAGTGGCACAGGGTCCTCAGCGTGGTGCTCCTGTATAAGTGATGCATGGTGCATGGTCCTCAGCGTGGTGCTCTTGTGTAACTGGTCCATTGTCCTTGTCATGGTACTCCTGCATATGGTCCTCAGTGTGGTGCTCCTGTGTATGTGGCACATGGTCCTCAGCGTGGTGCTACTGTATCTCTGCAAGTGAAGACAGCTCAGCCCCTGTGTGGCTGCTGATGAAGGAGCATCAGGAAAATTGCAGTAACTTTCACAGGAGGCGGCAGAGCACTTCCATTAGGCTGCAGCCTTTCCTGATCCGGACTCGTACGCCTCTCCCAGGCCACCAGGACTCGGTGCTGTCTCCCAACACCTCTCCTTCCATACTGAGGGAGTCGGCTGCCAAATCATCGCTGCCCGGGTCAGTCCTCCTCCAGGACAGGTACCCACATGCTGGGGTGGACAGGCTGGGGGGGCTGCGGGTCTTCTGCAGTGCTCTGCTGCCTCGCTTCATTTCTCTCTTGTCTGTCAAATAGGAAAGAAAAATGTGCAGTGTAAAATTGACCCCCCCAGACCCCGACTGCTTTTTAATCTCATATTTTTGTTTGAATTTGTCTGGTTAACATTGGCTCTGTCTTGTCCTGCTTTATTGCAGCGCATCTGTACACCTGGAAACCAGCAGCACTGACACGGAAGTTCAGGAAAAGAAGAGCTGAAGTTAGATTACTGTTTCCCCCTCATTCTTAAATAAAATTGATTTTTTAAAAAAATCTTTTGCTTGTTAACAGTACTACGTAATTAACGTATCTCATTTCACTTTAATATGAAACTCTCTGAGACCTGCATTGTTCATGTTCCTGAGTTTTCACAGAGTTAACAAAAATGTGGTTGCATCAAGCGTTCATTGTATGTAGTGTCAGTTGTGCGCTGCGGGCTTTGTTAGGCACTGGCTGCGCCCGCGCCCACGTGACCGTCTCAGACACCTCACACAATGGCATAAAAAAGCTCTCGTCTTGTCAGCAACACCAAATTTGGTGAAAAAAAAAAGAAAGAAAAAGTTTCAAACAATTGTCTTCTGTTGCTAGAGCATATATTTGAGTGGATAGCTCTGCTTCATCATTTATCTTTTAATGCAATTAATACAATATTAATTTAGGTGCTGACAGCATTACATATTATTTACGGAACTGGTTTTTGTTGCCTAAATTCTTTAAAATAAATTTATCAGCAATTGCCATGGACTTGCACAATTCTGAAATTTTCCCAACCTGTTCTTGGTCATGATTTTTTGCCTCACTGAGAAACGCGCAAGGGCTGCACTGCGGACTGCCTTCCCTCGGATATCACAGGCCGTTTTGCCTGGCACTGCCAGTGAGATTCCTGTTTAGCCACGGTATCTTTTACAACTCTGGGAAGATTGAACAGCTGAAAATTATCTTGAAAATGAGTATAAATTATGGAGTAGCATTATATGTAAGGAACTTGCCTGCTGACACATATTGTTTCCTCTGTGAAGAGGACTGTTGAACTTCTTCTGACCCAAGATATATGGAAGTAAAATCCGGCAGATTTTACTACGGCATTATCTAGTAAATGGAGTTAATGTTCCCATTTGCAGAAAAAATCTGATTTAAGTCTTATTGTGATTGAGAAACATAATCACCATAATTTGTCCATTGAGCTGTGTCCAAGCTCATGGAAACCAACAGCATCCTTTCCTGCAGCCACCACTGGATCAGGACCTCCTGGCGGCAGGTGGTACGGCTGCTGTGAGGTGAGCTTCTTACAAAGGTTAAAATACACATAATAATTTTGTATTAAATAAGAACTGTTTGATGCTGGGGGATTTATAATTATTATGCAAAATGCTTAGTACCAAAAGAACATTTTCTGTTAAAAGAAAAAAGTTATTTGTCTCAGGTGTGCTATACGTGCTCAGAGATCACTAGCGAACACGATCCCAGTGGGAAAAACTGCTTGTACGGCAATTTCCCATTGTGCCTTTCACTGGGTTCATGTGTTCAGGCATCCCAAGGTTCTCTTGTAACCAGCAAACGAGCAGTACCATGGCAGGAATAGACCTCTATTCCCTCTGGCTTGGAAATAATTCCTAGCTTGCCAAATAAGCAAAGGTAATTTGGGGAATTTGCACTATAGTTCAAGTAAAAGCTCCCTGCCCCTCCCTTGTGAAATGCTGTCTTTTGCCAGGCTTCCAGTGCTTGTGTCACACATTTGGTAACCATCAGGAAGGAGGGACCTGCTTTATACTCCCAGCGTTCATGGTTCTTACAATCAGGGCCGAAGGAGGGCTGTCTCTTGCGCTATTCCCAATAGCAGAGGTGAGGATTCACCCTTACAAACCCACAGTGCTGACGCTGGGAGGTGGGTGGGTGAGTGGGTGACATGGAGTTTAGCCCCCAGGAAAAGCTTTTTGGTGGTGGCCTGTGCTCGTAGCAACGTGCTGCAAGTAACATGGAACCTCCTGAAAACCATTGACTTGGTGCAGAAAGGCTTGTGGTTTGATGGGTGGGTTTGGCAAGTCGGTCTGGGCAGGTTTAGAGGAATTTCATATGCCTGGAAGAACACGTGCAAAGAAACCAGAGCAGCCCTGCAAATTACCAGGCAGTCACAAAAGGGGAGACTATTTGGCAGAATATTTTTGGCTAGAAACTGCTTCATAGAACCCTTTTCTCCATGAGCTCAGGGTGAAGTCTTAGATTTGAGAAAACATGCTCAGGTCCCTGCTCTGTGGCAGTGACCTTGGCCTGGAAAAGGTGCTGAGGGTTTCTGTCCTACCTCCTTTCCAATCTGGCCACCCAGGGTTACGCCACGCAGTAAAGTTGGTGGCAAAAATCCCTGTTGCACCAGTCAGCAACTGGTCTAGTCCTAAAGGGCACATCCAGGTGCACATCCGTTTGGGCAGTAGTCACCAGCCAGTCAATTCACTTTTGGGCCACATGGGTCTGCTGCAAAGATGGACCTTCTCCAGCAGATTGGGCTCCACTCAAAATCTGCCAAAGCTGTAATGTCTTGGCATAGAACAGGCAAAAAGTCTCTAGGCCAGATAGAGAAAGCACAAAATGAGCACAACTGGGGATCAAAGCACTAACATAAAGGAGGGGAAACCTGTGCTTTCTTCCCTATCGCGGCCACCACATACATGTTATATTCAGTAATGGTTTCACATACAAATTCCATAAGCCTTAAATCAGTTGTGTAATAATTTATAAAACTTTAGGTATTTTTTTGGTTTGTTGACTATTTATTGGATCATACCACTGAAAAGTCACGTAGATACCTTCTCACAGAAGCTGTTTCTGACCAGCAGAGTTCCAGGGAGTGATGCGCACGTACAAGCTTAACCTACAATGGAAACAACTCTAAAATGAGATTCCCTCACTTGATGAAGGATGCACTTGTACTTCCCTCTGAGCTTCATGTATCAAACATCAGGCAGCTGAAGTAGAATTTCCTTTTTTTTTTCTATGATGTCACAAATTTTCTGCGGGGGGGGGGGGGGCGGGGAAGAGTTCCTCTTTCAAAATCAGCATTCCTTAGCCAGGCTTCATCCCATTCACATAAGACATACCTCAGCTTGGGATGAGTCTAAAGGGCTGCCTTGTAAAAACATCATAGGCATGATTATTTTTTAACCAATGCCACATATCAGCTAAAGAAATCTGCTGCCTCTTATCCCTGCTAAAGGTGCAGCTTAAGACAAATTGCTGCAAGATAGCAGCACCTCTGGGGTTTCTATCAAAGAGGAGGAGGCAGGGAGTTTGGGTGGCCCGGTGGGCAGCAGAACATCATGCAGGGGGCAAAATAGCAATTGTGACAATGTTCAACGAGCTTTGACCCTTGAGGCAGACAGAACAGCCCAAGTTCTCCATCTGAAAGATCTGCTGTGTGCTGGCCAGAAAAACGCCAAGAGCTGTAACCGTTTCTGACGTGGCCTCCTGTTGCATAGTCCTTGCTCTGACCACAGAAGTTTCCTTCTGAGGAAACCACTCTTAGCGAGACTCTGACAGCAAACACGCATACATGTGTGTCTGCCGTTGCGTGAGATGTGCCCTCACAATGATATTTATCACCTGGTGCGTCCGTAGGAAATCAGCTTTCACTCAGCGTCTCTGTATAACCAAACCCAGTTGTCCATGGGTTGAAAATGATTGATGAAAAGATGGGTTTCCTGTGCGTCATCTCCCTTCTTGTACCAAAGAAAGGTTTTACTTGGAATTTGAAATAGCATGCTGATGACAACATTGGATTTTCTTGAATTGGACTCAATTAGTCTGGTACCTTGCTGGGTATCCGGGGGTAAGCCCTCCCTTTTAACCCTGGCAATTTTTGCATTGCCTTTCTTAATCACAGAGAGAGAAACAGACCTTTTATAGAGTCCAAACTAGGACTTGTCACAGTCATGATCTCAATTTGCAGAGCCAGTAAATCTGAAGGCCTTCATGACTGTGTTAGTTACATTCCTGAAACAAGAAGCTTGGATCTATTGATTCCTTTAGCAACAGTTCATCAAAGTGATTGTCATGAACTAGAAATGATGGGCTCTAAATGCTCATCCTCAAGATCTTTTCAAAGGAAAAGCTCTGTAAGGCAGTCTAAGTCCTTAAGGGATTCCTAGCACTCTCCTTTGTACCTGCCATTTCAGTGAGATAACAGTTTCATAGAATCACAGAATGGTTAGAGTTGGAAAGAACCATGAAGATCATCTAGTTCCTACCCCGCTGCCATGGGCAGGGACACCTCCCACTAGACCAGGCTGCTCAAAGCCCCATCCAGCCTGGCCTTGAACACTTCCAGGGATGGGGCACCCACAGCTTCTCTGGGCAACCTGTTCCAGTGTCTCACCACCCTCACAGTAAAGAATTTCTTCCTAATATCTAATCTAAATCTCCCCTCTTTCAGTTTAAAACCATTACCCCTCATCCTATCGCTCCACTCCCTGATAAAGAGTCCCTCTCCACCATTCCTGTAGGCCCCCTTTAGGTACTGGAAGGCTGCGATAAGGTCTCCCTGGAGCCTTCTCTTCTCCAGGCTGAAGTTGAATGCTGTTTGGGAAGTTGAATGCTGATTTCCCCCATAAGTTGAGTGAGAATCATACAAAATCATACAAAAATATGTTGTAGCAGAGCTTCCAGAGCTGCACTCAAACGAGCAGCTCACGTTGAATTCCCTGTCCCTCACACGCACTCCTAGGGTCTGCCAGGAACACTGGGGCTGGGGGAGCTGGTGTTAAAGGAATATCCCTCAACACTGGCAGGCTTCTGTTGGATACGTAAAGACCAGAAAAGTTTTCAGGCATGGCTGGTACATGTGGCTACGCACTGTGGGACACATTCCTAAAAAAACATTTTGCTTCTATTATTTTGGTCTTTTGACGTTAGGATACACATCTAATGTGCACCATGATGCGAGTGAGGAACTGGAGCAGGTTCTGGATGTATATACATTCAGGCTCTGCTGTCATAAAACGTCAAAACCCTGCCAGGGCCAATATGCCCCAGGACTGCAAAGTTAAGGCAGGTCACCTTCTGCAACTGATACATATAGGAGAGCAACACATCTACACTGTAGCTCGCTGCCTTCAGCTCCCAACCTCAAGCTGGGGCATCTTGTCATGAATCTGGACTAGTGCCCAAATGTAATCCCCGGGATTTTGGAAGAAGGTCTCAAACTACTCACCCTCCCAGCCCTGCAGGCTCACATGATTCCCACTACAAGCCCCGAAAGATCTGTGATGAGGTGAGTCTCCTGGTGGTTACCATGGGAACTCTGCGGGCAGACACGGCAGTCACCCTCTGGCACCAGAGTGGAGCTGCCATTGCTTTGCCTCTTCCAAGTGGGGTCCTTTTCCAGCAGGACATGGGCATTACTCCGTTAGTGAGAAGGAACAGGAGCAGCCAAACACAAGAGCAGGCTGGAAAAGTGTTTCCCAGGACAGGCACCTCCATGGCCACCAGCAGCACAGCACCCTCAGCTCCCCCACCAGACCAAACGCAGCCTCTGTCGGTGCACCTCTAGCCCACGGTGGCAGCGAGGATGCCACTGTCACCACAAAATCTTTTTCCTCCTGGTAACAATCACCTCAGAAGAAGACAGCAGCATCAGACAGCTTCCCGTTTACTCAGGAATGTCCTTCCCTGTGCTGGGGACAGCTGAGCCTTTGGGAAGGCAGAGCATAAAACAACTGGTCTGACTTCTCTGAGGCTCTTTTGCTCCCCTGTTTCTCCCTGCACTGCAGAAATCTCTCCCAGGAGGACAGATTGGAGGAGCAGGAGGAGCTGGGATACCTGCTTAAAAATACAGGGGAGAGCTTTCACTTTCTTGCATTTAAAGAAAAAAATCTGTACCTTGTTTCTGTGACTGCTCTCCTGATGTAAAAACACATCCACCCTTACCTAGAAGACCTACCACAGCTCCTGGCTGAAATCACATCCCAACAGGTTTCTGTAGAGTAAGAAAACACGCTCTGAAGGGGGCATTGCTCTTGTCTTGTTAATTTTGAATCCTTTTGCTTGATAATTCATAGTAACATCCCTTCTTGTTCACTTCCTCCCTACTGAGTTTAAGAATCCAAATCATTCAGTCTTTCTCCCAGAAAATCCTTTTCCACGTCTTTGCTAGGCTCTGATCCTTAGAAGGTTCAATAATGGCAGCACAAAGGCAGTTCCTCATTAGACTGCCTGCAGAGCTACCAAGGAATTTTGTAGGATTCTCTCTTATTCTGGCAACGTACTGAAACTTAACTCACCTAAGCTATTGCCTGCGGTTCTGGGGATTCAGTTGATGTGAGGAGTTACTTGCTGCTCTGAACCTCCTGCTCTCTTCCTTTGTGGGATTTTCCAGTTGAAGCTGGAGGAGAAATCACATTATTTCATGATGAGACACCAATGACACAGAGAAGAACGTCCTCTCTTGGGGGTGAGCACACTTTTCTTTTTTTTATATACATGTGAAAATAGACATTTGACATCGCTTCTGGGGATGAGGTGGGTATTTATGACAAGAAATACTTTTTGCTTGAAGGTCAGCAGACATGACTGCTTCACTGTAATGCAGTCATCTCTCTGAATGAACAGTCACACACACATAAATACATACTGCAATCTATAGATACTTCTTTGAAGTACAGCACTTCGAGTACGTGGGCTATAGGAGCTGTCTGAGATACAAGAACACGCGCACGAACAAGCCTGTACATTGCAGAAGACGCCTGGGCTCCTATCCCCCAACCAACCTGAACTGAATGGACGTGCTGGTAGAAAATTCAAATGATTTCCTTTTCAGTTCCCTCAGCTGACATGAAGCCCATCAAAACCAGCTCTTCCTCTTGTTCTCTTTCAAAACTTGTCTTTTTAAATTTGTTTTTAAAACTTTCACCTTTAATTCTGGTAAGGTCACTGATACCGCCAGAACGCACCAGAGGGGGAAGAAAAAAAAAGCTTTATTGCTCAAGTTAATGGAAATCAGACTGTAAAACTTTCAATTTTTTTTTTTTTTATTACTGCCATAGACTTATTTTGTACTAAGGTGGATGTCATGTCTGGGGCTAGAGAAGAGACAAACATAAAATGTTTTTACATGTAGCGAGGAGGAAAGACTCTTGGAATTATTTTTTACAAGAGATACCGAGGCTGAAGGTTTTGCAATGATGGTGGGCCCCTTCCTTTGCCTTAGTAACACAGTTTTATTCTGTGCTGAAAAGCTTCCTCTTCATTTCCAAGTAGGATATTTTTTTAAAAAAAATATTAATTAAAGAATAGAAATTGCACTTATATTGCCCTGCATAATGCATGTTGAAATCAGAAATCACCATCTTCATGACTGTAGGAAGCATATTGCTTACTCAGCAAGCATAATAAGAAAATAATATTCATATTTTTAAACTAATAAACCAGTTTTAGTGGTTTGGCACAAATGAAATGTCATCAGTTTAAATTACATATATGACAAGGATGTTCCTGTTCATTTCCCAGAAAGGACACAGAGGTTTCATGTACATGAACATTTCCCTCCCCTTTGACGGCGAACCAGGAATCATTATTTAAATAAATAAATCAATACATACATAAGTAAAGGAAAAAGATGCTACTAACTCTCCTTGTACTGGTGAGAAGATCCATCCTTGAGGAGTTCTTCTGAGAGAAACCAAAAGAGCCCAGCTTGTGTTTGGGAAGAACCAGCCACCAAAGGATTTTTTAACATTTTTTTTTTGAAGTGTACAAACTCTAAGTCAGGAAACAGCCACAGCTCGATGAAGGAGCTCCTTCAGTGCTAGGTTTTGTTCTTTCCAGGCCTCTCAAGTCCCACCTGCCAGCTCCCCTGCTCAGCACTTTACTTTCTCCAAAGCTTTCACCCCTTACACAGCTGTAAGTACCAGGCGACCGAGGGACACACATTCTCAGTATCTGCTGTTCTGTAAAACCCTCACCATTTTGGGTCAAGGTGGGTAAATCCAGTACAATAAAGATTTAAACTTGGGGAACAATTCTGGGAAGCTTTCGGCACTCACGTCAGGAGGGAAGACAGCGGCTTTGCTGCTGCCTTGACACCACCCCTGCCCCAAGGCGGGGTGGGAGCCAGAAATGACCAAGTGCCACACACCGCTTCTCTGAGAAACGCCACACAGCAGAGAAAGCAGAACTCAGATGATGTTCAAGCCCCTGTTCATACTCACATCCTTGGAGTTTGAAAAATTACTTGAGCGAGAAATCAAAGTTGAGCTTGATCCTCTCATTTTCTTTCTCTATTTGCTTTCTGTGAACATCTGCATGAAATGGTTCTGCTCAGAAGTGTTTCCAGGACTGACACCAGCGCTGGTTTGCCCGGGTAAAACCACACTTCATGAGGGGAGCAGGGTCTGGGCAGCTTTTCCCAGCTATGACAAACAAGAGGGCTACCCTGTGGCTCCTTGCCTGCAGCCAGCTCTCACGTCCTCCTGCCAGCAACTGAGAAAACAACTGATGGTGTCCTTGAATTTTTCCAAGGACTTGGCTATCTTCAGAGATTTTCTCCTTTCACAGAATCACAGAGTGGAAGGGACCTCTGGAGATCATCTAGTCCAACCCCCCTGCCAGAGCAGGGTCACCCAGAGCAGGCTGCACAGGAACCCGTCTTTTTTCCAGACTGAAGAGACCCAAATCCCTCAGCCTTTCTTCATAAGAGAGGTGTTCCAGTCCCCTAATCATCTTGGTAGCTCTCTGCTGCACCCTCTCCAGCAGTTCCCTGTCCTTCTTGAACCAGGGAGCCCAGAACTGGACACAGTACTCCAGATGCAGCCTCACCAGGGCAGAGGGGGAGGATGACCTCCCTCGACCTGCTGGCCACAGTCTTCTTGACGCACCCCAGGATGCCATTGGCCTTCTTGGCCACAAGGGCACATTTCACAAATCAAAATCACATTTCAAAAAATCACATTTCACAAAATCAATCACTTACATCTCACAAAAAAGAAAACAAAAGAAAGGACACGGGAGGTAGAAAAACACTTGATTAAGCAATTAGTTGACGTGCTGCGATGCCTCACTGGTACCTGGGACACAACACAGTGATTTAACTGCAGCCTTCCCTACTCAAATTACGTACTCGCAAGTGCGCTGTGACTGCTACATCAGTGGCTTTACTCCATGAAGTGCTTGGGTGAGGAAATAAAAATATTTCCCAGATATATGTATTTGGAAACACCAATATACTGACATCCTGAAAATACAACTAGCCAGACTAAGCCCTTACTTAGTAACGTTAGTTACTATCAAAACAGATACAATCAGTCTTTTCTGCCCCTTCTCCTTGTGCATTTGCTCACTTCCCTTGCTTCTCTTGTCACCATCACATCTCTCTCGCTCTGAAGCTCTTTACCACACTAGCGCTTCACTCAAATCCCTTCCACTGTTTTACCTGGGAGAACTGGGCTGGGGAGAGGGGAGACTTTTGTGAAAGTAACACTTAGGGCGCTGTTACGAAGGGATAAGGAAGAGGTGAAATCATTTCAGCCCCTTCTTTGCCCAAGACTTATTTTGCACCCAATCATGAACTTGGCTCGTGTCGCATATTTCCCATCACAGACCAACAGCAAGAAAAACTCTGAAGTGACTGGGACCTCCCCGATAGGGAAGGAAAGAGCCGGAGCGCTGCCCCCGTGGGGGCGCAGGCCCTGCCCTGCCGCCAGCTGGGGCCCTGCCAAGGCAGAGCCGCTCGCCAGAGGCTGCCAGCTCCCACAGAAGGAGCAGGCGCTGATCCCCACCTCATCTCTGCACGGCTGTTGGATGCCTGCCGTGCTCCTGGGTGTCCAAAGCAACGGCTAATTAGTGTTACAGACGCTAACGCTGGCCTAAGTTTTGAAGCACGTGCCCCATTACACACTGGTTTCAAGCATCCATGCCATGGCTCATGTGCTGAGGCTTTCAGGTTTCAACACATCAAATGAAAAGGCAGCCAGAGGAAAGATTTATTTCTGACTTGAGGAACTGGAAATTGCCACACTGACCCAAGCCCCTGGGGACAGCGTGTCACAGAATCACAGAATGGTAGGGGTTGGAAGGGACCTCTGGAGATCATCTAGTCCAACCCCCCTGCCAGAGCAGGGTCACCCAGAGCAGGTTGCACAGGAACGCATCCAGGCAGGTTTTGAATGTCTCCAGAGACGGAGACTCCACCACCTCTCTGGGCAGCCTGTGCCAGTGCTCTGCCGCCCTCAAAGTAAAGAAGTTCCTCCTCATGTTTAGGTGGAACTTCCAATGCTCAAGTTTGTGCCCATTACCTCTTGTCCTGTTGCCAGGCACCACTGAAAAGAGCCTGGCCCCATCCTCCTGACACCCACCCTTTAAGTATTTATAAGTGTTGATAAGGTCCCTCCCTTAGTCATCTCCCCCCCCACCCCCCCCCCCCCCCCCTCCACTGCAGCCACCATCACACCCTCAGGAGACACACACCAACTCCATGGCTTTGCTCTAACCCTAAACAAAGGGTAGCTCAAACCTCAATGCTTCCAAAACATCATTAGCATTTGCTGTTACAACCCAGAGACTCTTGAACACAAAATTAGTTCCACCTAAACATGAGGAGGAACTTCTTTACCCTGAGGGTGGCAGAGCACTGGAACAGGCTGCCCAGAGAGGTGGTGGAGTCTCCGTCTCTGGAGACATTCAAAACCCACCTGGACGCGTTCCTGCGCAACCTGCTCTGGGTGACCCTGCTCTGGCAGGGGGGTTGGACTAGATGATCTCCAGAGGTCCCTTCCAACCCCTGCCATTCTGTTTCACATATGATGATCTAACACCCTCTTAAATCTCAGTAACTTCTTGGCCTTAAGCTCGTCAAATTTCAGTTTCATTGAGAGTCCCCACAGTCCTCTGCACAAGAGGAATCAAAACACTCCCACTCTACCTACTCTGCATCAGACTTGGTCCTACAGGTAATGTGTATCATGTAAGGCACAATGGGAGCGTAACAAGCTGAAAAGTGGATACTTACAAAGATGGAAATGAAAATATTTTACTGCCCTTCCTAACAGCAACAGACAAAAACATGAAAGTGAGTATTAGAACAGAAAGAAAATTTTATATCCTAAAAAAGGTCAGTGAAAATGGAAATGAAGTGAGTGCCTACCACCACTTCTGCCTTTTCTCTTCCATCCCAACTTGGGGATGGAAGCTGTCCTCTTTTCCCACCTATTCACACAGCCTCTCACAGGACAAAGTCGCAGATACTAAAAAACACAAATTTCGCTGCATTATAGTCACACTGTGAGCATTTTAAAGACAATTAACATTGTAAGTGTTGAAATTAGTCCACAACCACAACGTTTTGTTCAATAAAAATTAACTATCATAATTTATGCTTAGTTCAGTAATTACAAAAAGCTGCATGTTCCTCATACTCCCATAATGACTGCACACAATTATTGACAGAAAAAATATGACTAACAAAGCAAATTTATTTTCTGAAAATTGCATGAATTTTCCACTATTTCTCACACTGAGCTGCATTTTCTCCATAATTTGCTGCCATCTAATTTCCTTAGTGTCTTAAGGCTACTACTTCACCTGCAAGTCGTTCAAAACCAGATCTCAAACTGAGGAGATGCCGAGCACACGCTTGGCATGACTTGAGGAGTTAGGAAAACCCCTCTGGGACAGTCTCCATGGCGCATTTCTCAGGCGAGCTGTGCCAGAGCTCACAGGCATGGCCAGAACAGCCAGGCTGCCGCCTCACACCCTCTGAAGGTGGAAAGCGAGGACAGGTTCCAATACATCTCATTAACTTGGAAGCTCCGTGTAGAACATACGTTTTCCTGCACAGCAACCCACAGGTAAGCTCCTTGACACCAACCTGATTCTAGGCCAGCTGCCAGCAGTTCTCACAAAGAAAAAAAAAAAATTTTGCCCTGAACTCCTAGTTATTACAAAATTGCATGTCTTTTTGTATTTTTCAGAACTAAGGCCTTTTATTGCATTTTGCACCACCATTCAAATTTAGGAATAAACCGCATACATTGAGCCATGATGCATTCTTGACTGCAGTATCTCAGCAGTTTACAACATTCCATCTGAACACACTAAACACTTGGAAAACATTATTGCTGATGATGGAACAGCTCCATCTTCTGGAATAAACGTTATTTTCTTGACAATCATCTTTGTATTTCCAACCTGGATCTATGCGTAAAAATGTCTATTTCAAAACCTAACTTGAATGTTTTTACTGATATGGAAGGTGAATCTTGGGAATAAAATGGGAGAATTTCGGATGATAATGTGAGTTCTGTTAAACTTCAGGGAGCATTCATTATTTTCTAATGACATTGGAAACACGTACAGCATGCCATATTAAAAACTGACATTATTTAAGAAATAGCTGTATTCTGACTTTGCAAACAAGAATTCAAACTCTGTTTAAGACAAAACACTGAACACACACGTAACGTAACTTTAGTCCTCCTGATTTAGGGCACTTTAAGCTTCACGTTAAAAGTTTGTAGTGTTACAAGAATGTGCTTGTGGTCAAACACTGTCCTAAACAGGGAGTGATTAAAGCCCCTGCTGAAGTACTTGAAGTCTGAACTATAGAGAAGGAGCTAACAAGTGATGCTTATTGCTATTTATCAAAAAACTGAAATGTATATTTAAAATAAATATTTCAAGTTAAGCACATCATGCATTTTAGTCAGGTAATCAGTAACGATGATACCCAAATGTAAAACTTAACTTAAGGTCAAGTCAGGTGTTCAACTGGAGAGGCCAGAACAAAACCATGATTACGATTTCTGATTTCATCACTTTTACGTATTGTGGGCATATTATAAGGCTGTTGCTTGAAAAAACCAAGCATTAATGAACTAAGTTCTTATGTACTTACAAAAGGAAAAGAGCATTGAAGCTGTTAGTGATCTATTGACTGGTGCTGTGTAGTATTTCTTGATTTCATGTGAAGGGTAGAGCGACCAGAGGAAAAATGAGAAATGAAACATGTACATCTCCATCTACTTTTGAAATAGTGGTGTATCTAAAGTTAATACATACTCACGGACACACAGGAATAGCAGAAATTTAAATAAACTTTCTTAACAAAACAAAGCAACTGAAGCTTTATTTCTCTATATAGAAAGAGGTGTCCCCCTGTGCATTCTTTTAAGCTAAGGAAAATGAAAAAGCCATGCAGCCCTTGTAAGAGATAAATCCTAAGGTGGCAATATATATACACAGAAAGTTTCCCCGTTAGTAGATGATTCCTCTCAACAGATTCTTAATGTCCCTTAGGAGAGCCAAACTTTTGACTGCTTTATAGTAGAATATTCTACTACATTCTTTTCAGTACAATAGCAAAACCATTGCAAGAACCACCATATTGCTCACATCAGTTAAACAAGAGCAAGTAACAAAACTTAAGCGGATAAGCGTATATCTGGAAATCAGACTCCTTACGTAAAGTAAGCACAATGAAAGGATATACAGCAAATGAAAGGACTTTTCTTCAAAAAAACTATCTTTCAACTTCTTGCAACTTCACGTCTCATATGGCTTTTGAATGGAGGCATTAAGTTAAAAGAACTTCCCCACCCATAGGTCAAGTATTGACTGTATTTAAATACAGCAATGCAAGGACAAACAGAAGCTAAAAATTTAGCGTCCCGTATTACTTTATGTAACATGGCAATAAAATCCCTTTTGCTAAGGCTACAAAGGACAGATTTACAGAAATATGAGGTACCGACATTTATGGTCACAAAAGTAAAGGAGGAAAAGAATTATATAGCATTGTCATCAGACATTTCTTTTCTCTTTTTCTTTTTTTCCTTTTGTTTTTTTTTGAGGGGTTTTTGGTTCTGTTCTTGTTTTTTTACAAAATACATGTCGTGATGACCACATGCTTTAAGCTTAAATTCATTTATTTTTTTTAATATATATATATATATATTATTTGTAGGGGCAATTGAGAGAGAGTCACAAATAAGGAAAGGACACTAAGGTTTTAATAAGGGCAACAAAAAAATTGTTTTCACCAGAATAGATTCACATTACAGTACACCAATATTGACAGCATTCTCTTTTGTCTATTTTTGGTACATAAGATGGAATCTCTCTACATAACCTTATAAGGCTTCAGTAACTAAAAAGTAAAAAACCTATTAGTTTACAATTTATTTAAAAATTCTGAAAGACACAGCAAGTTCTAAACTTTAGTAGTGCTACCCATACACAACCACCCGGTTTAAGAACCCATTAAAAGAGCCACCTTTCAAGGGAGCTTCCAACAGCAGGTTGTGCAATATGAATTTCTCTTACTACAAGGGGGGGGAAAAAAAAAAATTACACATGGCACATTCTCATTCATATTTTGCAATGTAAAAAGTTACAAACATACCTAATCAAATAAATAATAAAAAATGAATCTGAAATGTGTTTGTTATGTATCCTAAAACCACTATGCAGAATAATGGAAACTTTCACTCACAGACTATTTACATGGTAATACCCACGTGAGGGTACACATTGCTACAAAACTCATAAAACAAAGGGTAAACTTGAAATGTTTTCCATAGTAAAGGTCTAGCAGCATGACTATATCTAATGCTGTTGGTTTTCTTGATGGTTTTTGGAAGTTTGTTTTAATCTATGTCTTCATCCAGTTCATAATTGTCTTTATCATAAATATCTTTTACTAAAAGAACCCGTACGAGCATATTTTCCAAAGTGTTGCGGTCCAGTGACGTGGCAGTGTACCAGATGGGACTCTCCGTGGAGACAGAGCACTCCGGTTGCAGATAGAACATGTCTGTCCTCTGATTCAGATTCTGTGGGCTACAACGGGGAAAAGCAAAGGGGGTTAGAAAAGCAGCCTCACAGGACAAAACAGTATGTTGGCACTTCTGACATCCTCTGTAAACAAAACTCTAACCGTACTTAGTCAAATTACAAAAAGAAGACTACTGGCCCAAGCCCAGCCAGTCCTGCATCCTCAGAGCAGCCAAAAGCAGGTGCCTGGGACCGAGCAAGCACATGGGAGACCACAGACTCCTCCGCTTTCAATTTGCAGCTCCAGGACTTGCTAAACCAGAAAGTACTTTCTACCTACTTAGAAACCCCTGACTGAAATATTTGCAAATAGGCTCAACACTGACATCAGTATCTGCACCACAGCCTGATGCAGAGATCTCTGAATATAGAGCCTGGCATTGCCTTGAAAGTCAAGGACGATAGTTCTGAGACGCACAGAAATACAATAAGCTAAAATTCCTCCTCCTCCTCCTCTTTTACTTAAAGGGTTGGCCACTATAAGTCTTAAAATCCTTAAATTCCCAACCTGCTATACTTTGGAGTTTGTATATGTGCTCGATCCAGCTCAGACATAGCCTCCAAGCCTCCTTACAGAAGACCCCTCAAGGAAATTCTAGCATTTTGTCCATTTAGACAAGTCTCAGAACGTAATTTCCAATTCTGCATGTACAAGTGCTCACTCATGCTCCCTCCTTCGTAAGTACTGTAGACTTCAGAGGTCAACTGCATTTCCTATTTGTTTGGTAAAAATAAGAATTTTTACCAGCTCGTCTTCCCAAACTAGCTGGGGTGAACGTTGTTCTACACTCACATAAATCAGATTAAGAGTCAGATAAGAAGCCAAAATATGATAATTTAAATATTTCAACCGCCTTCCTACTGTTTTGACAAGCCAGTATTTTTATAGGAACAAGCAACCTGATATAGCGCTCATAGCTGTGAATGAGAGGATCCTGGAACTTCAGCGGCAACTGATTGCCAAGTATATTTCAAACAGTTGGCATTACCTTAAATTTTACAATAGCTTTTAAAGTGTTAAATATTTTATTAAAATGATTTCATCAAAGACAAGAGGCGTATGTTATTGGAAGTGGAACCAGGAGAAGCAGTCTGCTGCTCTAGTCAGCAATGGTGACCAGTATCTGTAAACGCATTCTTTTCCCCCAAAGTTGAGATGTTTCTAAAGAAAATAGATTATTTGTTCTCTCCGCTCTACTGGCTGTGTAACTGAGTTAAAAAAAATCCAGCTTTAACTTTAAACAATATACCCTCTCCAAACCATGACAGTGGATAGTGTGAAGGCAAATCCTCCACCCCCAACAATCAGAATTAACTGAGTTTATGAAAAAAAGGTGCTTGCATTGACAGACCACAAGTCACTCTTTATGTGTTTCTCTCTACAACATCACATACTTGCTTTTCTGCCTACACTGCGCATAAGGTCTTTCTTCACTTTTAAGAATAAGAAATTGGTTCCTAATACATGTTGGGTCTCACACTTGAATTATTGTGTTGCATATACAATGTGATTTTATTTCTTTCTCATCACTTACCTGTATTTCACTTAAGAGTTACACAAATCTCCATTAAAATCAGTCACTTGAATGGCTGTTCCAATTAAAGAAAAGGATTTCCCATGAAATCCTGTTTTCAAACACTTCCAAAACACTTAGCTGCTAAATCAGTTTTTTGCCTTTTTTTTTTTTTTTGGTTGGTTGGTTGTTTTTAATGTATTAATTTCTGTGCAGATGAGAAGAAAGCAAGCTGCTTCTAACTGCTGGGTTACTGTCAGTAATATTTTTTTCTGCTACAAAATACTTAAAACATGCTTTCAAACTACATATCTCGAAAGCACCATTTCCAGTTCCTGACAACTTAACATTAAGCAAATACATTGTCTAAATCCAATTCTTACTGAAGAGAAAAGGACCTCACAAATGAAACCCTCAGCAGCAAAACCTACCAGATCCCTTGCTGGTATTTCTCCACAGAAACACCTGGTTGCTTCCCGGTAAGAAAATTGAATCATACTGTCATTCCCAGATGGAGTCCTTAACAATTAAAAGTGAAGTACTCTGCTGCTCCCACACTTCCTGCACGTCTTGTCCAGATACAGAACTGGAGATTTCAATGTTTTCATTTAGCTATTTTTTCAGAAGATCTCAATCCATTCCCTTTGCTTGAGCATATTTCATGTTGCATCAAAACATCTCCCTTGCGTATCTGGTCTACTCTATAACACTTCTGTATTACCCCGTTTCACACTTACCTTTTAGACAGATAGCACTCAAACATTTTCACAGGGCATCTAGCTGGATCAGACGTGTTTTCAATTTGTTCAAATACTGGTTCATCATCTTCGTGTTTCCTTTTTCCAGTAGTAATTTTATCTTTAAGAAGAAAACCAACAACATCTAAGACACAATTTGAAGTTATTCTACGTTTTTCAGTAAACACCCCAGAGTGGGCAGCCCACCAAGCACGGCAATGCAGTCACCGCAGCTATGCGTATCTGCAAACTGGAAACGCAACTTACAGCCACAACAAAGTCGCAGCATTTAGTGTGGAGACCAGTGGGCTCGAAGGGATCATTTAACGCAGAGACCCTGTAGCCACCACGGCCCACACGCTCCGATTAGAGATCCGGGAGCTGAGAGCTGCTAAACTTTACGCAAAGGCAGACCCCTGGCTCCTGGCACGGTGCCCAGATGTCCCTCAGAGGAGCGCTGCATGGACGCTCCTGAAATACTTATTTTGGAACTGCCATGGTACCTTCACTATCAGCTCTGCACAGGGAAGACACTTGATATCGAAGACAGGCTTTGCTTTCCATTGTTAGAGGATTTTTTTTCCACTGTCTAAAAACAGTGCCAAAAGAAAGTCTTAAGTGTTGCTCCACTGTTTTCAGGCCAAAGTATTTAGTGTTAAAGTAGAACAGAGTATTCAGAAGAGCAACCGGTGAATGTGATCCTAGCTGTTTAACCCTCCAGAGGTAATCTTCTTCAACGCGAGAGAATATTGATCCTTCAAAAAAGAATATTAGAGAAAATACAAGGGATTAGCCCATAAACTGTCCAGTTGCAAAACAATCAAGCTTCTGTTTACCATAAAATTTAACAAAATGCTCAGACAGAAGCCTCTAATAACCATATTTAATTATATGTCCACACCCCCAAAACCACCTCTTAAAGACACAAACACTCACTGTTTCAGAAAGAGATAGTCAATACCACTATAGGCAATTTCACACAGAACAAATTTCTGTTTAATTACAACAACATTGCTTACATGCAGCTCCCTCATGTCATTACATAAAAACAAATGTTCAAGGGGCTTAATCCCTTCATAAAAAGCATATTTTTGAGTTTATTTTATTCTGCTCGGGCAAGGCCTCCAAATAGCTATACCTTCTTCTTTCTTATTATTCATGCATACCCCACTTAGAAAGCACTCCTGGGCCGTACCAGGGTATAGGGAGGGCCCTATACAGAGGCTCTCCAGAGCTATCCAGAGAAAAGCCAGTACCAAGAAGAGAGGGGAAAGGGGCTGGTAAGGACAAGCCCTCACTCAAGAGAGGTTTGGGAGAAAGATGGAAGAACGGTGGATTCTGCAGCTCAGCACCAACGTTGACCTGCTGAGGAAAATTCCTGTTTTCTCCATGAACTGACGATCCTCCTGAGCCCACAGCAGAGAGTCCTCTCAATCCAGCTGAGAAAGACTAAAACACATAGCTTGTCAGCCCTACCCACACATAGCCCAGTGGCTGCCTAACTGCTTCCCATCTGGGAAAAAAATGGACAAAAAATAAATTCAGCTCAGGTAGAAAGTATACGTCGAAGAGCAACTCCTTATTCTAAATGTCTCTCCTAAAAATGGACACTCAATTGTAGATTAACGGGCAGTGGCAAAATCAATTCTTGCAGCATCGATTACCAAGAAATAAGACAATAGGAACAGGTACAGTCTTAACTGAATGCTTAACTCTTGGATGAGATCTTTATGATTTTTAATCAGTTACTATCGCAATGCATAAAATGTTTGTATGTATCTACATGCCTAAGAACACTGAACTATTAAGAGATGAAAAACATACATGACCAAAAAGAAAATTACCATCTGGGAGTATGCTTGGTTGCCAACTTCTAAGTATTTTATTTAATTCCTGTTCAAACGTCTGGTAGATTGGATCAATAAATATGTTGTCTTTTCGATTACTTCCATATAAATACTACAGAAAAGAGAGAGAGACAATATTTGCAATTCCAAATTAGAACAAATGCTGTGCTACAGGATTCTTTTTCATTACAATGCTTGCACTTTTACAAAAAAAAAACCCCACAGTATCTAAAAATAAAGCAATGACACTTTTCCAATATTTAGCATTTAAAAGTTACCTCCAATATAATTTATGTTGTAATTTGCTACCTGGATATGAATCATAGACTAATTACAACTCTGACATTTTTCTCTAAAATTTCTTGTGTGCAACATTGTATCAGTGAATGGGGAGTAGTTTAAAAAAAACCAAACCACACAACAACTAATTTATCTTTTCCTCCACCTACGTCTTCAAAGAAAAAAAAAAAAACATTTAGCAAGAACCTGCCACTTTAAATGTGAACTCCGGACACTGACAAAAGCGTCTTCAACACAGAAGAGGAATCAAAAAACCACCCCCCATGTATTTGTGGTAATGATATGCAGCAGTGCAAGGAAAATGACAGGATGGTGCAAGGCACCTGCCTATTCTGCAATCTAATTATCTTAACCCTCTTGACCTTACAGACAGAAACTCTTTGGAACCTCTACCAAGAATTAATGGCTGAGGGCTATACTAGTATTTGACATTATCCCCTCTGTAGATGTTTCTAAGAAACGGAGGATTGGCTTCTTAAATTTTCCACTTCAGTGCTATCTTTGCGTGAACAAGCCTGTTGTTAGTGAATACTATAAAAGTGACAGACACACACAAAAAAGTCCTCACTACTGGAATGGCATCTATTTCTGTACACATACGTGAAATAACATTAAACACAGCACTCATTTATACTCAGTGGTTCAGCATATCTTGACCTCCTTATCTTTGCACTTAGTTTTATTATAAGGAAAAATGGATGAATGAACTTCCTAGAAGTGTCCAACACATCATCTTAATTCAGAAAACTATTTTATACAATATGTTTAACTAGTTCTTTAAAGCACAATATTCCCCAAAATTTGCTTCTTTCTACATATATCCATTTTCATTTTATAAATCGATTCTAGACTATACACAATACAGCTTACTATAAGCTTCGTGGGGTTTGCCGCTCTGTTCCCTGGCACATTTTTCCTCTGTGAGTTTTCTTTTTCTCTGGTTTGCATTAAACAGTCACACTGAACACCGGCAGTGAAACTGAAATCAGACTAAAAACGGGTTCGAACCAATTCCCACACAAGCCTGTGAAAACTCAACTAAAAATATTTCTGTTCCCTGTTTCAGAATAAGTGTTTGGGTAAACCCTGGCATGCCCAGTAGAAACCTGTGAGGGACACTGGACCATTAGCACCGCAGGGTCTACAGAAGAATGATGCTGCGTTGCAATCTCCCCTGCTACACCATACCCAACGTGCATCTGCAAACCTTCACTTCCCTGGGTCCCTGGGACAAAGAACGAAGGCCACGATGCAGCAGGGGAGCATGGTGCATAACACCTTCTTCTAGATGAACCCTCTCCACTAAATGCTCACCTGACCACGTAACAACCTTTACTTTTAAGTATTTTTCAGGATCAGTACCTCAGAGTTATCAAAACCATTACTGAACCATTTCTGGCTGGAAGAAGAACAATTTCAGTTGCAAATGAAGCTGAACTGAGAAAATGTACCATTTGACTCAGGGACCAGTTTGCTGTAACAGATTTTCCAAGTGCTTCCTTTGAGAAAAAGTTATTTTACAAAGTCAAAAAAACAGCTTAAGACTTGAAGACTCCTGAGCACCTCCCCTGTGCTCAAATCATATTAAACCCAGGACAGAAAGCTGCAGCCTGAGCCTGTCCTTAGCCACAGCGAGTGCAGTAATTTTGGTGGGGAGGGAAAGCGCCCTTTTTCTAACCTACCGTTTCCACATTCTTTTCCTTTGAAGAGAAACTTACTTTCTAAGTTAGCAAAATATTGATGATCTTTGGCACAACTTTATCCTTAAATGGCATAATTTAATCTCCTCTGAGACCCTTCTGAGTTAAACAGAGCCAATACCTTTTACGCAGTAGCAGACAATTTAGTCTCTTTCGGGAGTACCTTCCTTCATCAGGGTTGTCAGATGGAAAGGACTAAGAAAATACTGGGAGGCAATGGAGTTTTGTGGCACATTGCGACAACTACGTTGCATTTAGTGTATCACTAACTTGTTTAAACCTGTTTTTTAGAAGGGTAAACACATACCCATGTACACACAAGTTGCCATCAGCACACATAATGTTGCTGCAACCCTTGACAGCTTACATGCTTACATGTCCCTCGCCTGCTGTCTGCCCTTGTGGAACGCAAACTCCTTGGAAGAGGGCACATCTTCCTACCAGTCTGAACAGCAATAGCACAACTGGGCCAATGAAATGGGGCTGTTAACATCACCTCGATTAAATACTGGACACTAAGTATAAGCAATAATTACAGTCAAATGACCACAAGTTGTTCCTCTAATGTTCCAGTGTTGTGTTATGTGTATTAGGGCTCATGATAATTGCGTTGCGCCACGTAAACTTTGGTTCTGATGAGCTAAAAATATAATAAAGTTTTACACGTAACTAGCTTTCACAGTAGACAAAATAGACAATGCCAAAGGCACAAAGGTGGAAAAAAATAAATAAATATTAGTTGAGTTCCATTTTATAAACACGTACCCGACTCTGTGTATTGTTTATCAGCTTAACATATTTTCAATTCAACAGAAAGATACAGAGAGACAGCAGATCATGCAAGTGCAGAAGCAGAAAGCTTGCTGAACTTGAAACATGCTTTGTAGCACTATTGACTAAAACGCCAAACAATGAATGCTCACTTCTCAAAATTCAACCATGAGGTAAAGATATCAACTAACTCCTTAATTTTGCATACTTGTAATACAGAAAAATTAGCGGAGGTACTATTTATTTTAAAAAGATTTGGATTTAAAAAATGTTATTTGATTCAAGTCCTCTGTCTTAAGCATGAAACAGTTTAAGCAAGACTCAAAAGCCTGTGAACAACTTGCTTTCCACATCATATGCATTTTTTATTGCTTTTGACTTGAATGACATTTTCTGTGTTCTCAGCTCTGAACACTGCCTATTTTATCTACGTCTTGCCTTACGTACTAAAAATTAAGACAGCCTCTGCTTAAAAGATAAGCTGTGGAATAGGCTTTTCTAATTATCTAGTAATATGTTATTGCCTTCACATACGATACATCTAAACTGACTCCCTTTATCTCCAAAATACAATCTAATTACAATTCAGGGGCAGGGTGTGTGTGTGAGACAGTCAATATAGCAGAGATTCCTGCACTTTACAAAAAATGAAAAAAGCCTACGTCATTTTAGAATGCAAATTCCTTGCTTTAATGCAGCAAGAAGCTTAAAATTACTACAATATACCAGCTTACATTTGAGCTTTCAGGATGGGTCTGCAAACTCATTTTCTATACAGACAGCTTCCTACAACGTGATTTACACAGCAGCCTCTCTGTGTTCCAGATCATAGCCATTATATTAAGAATAGCTCCTAGCCAATAAATCCACATTATCTCCATTCTTCCACTGAAATGGGTTACAGTCAAATCAGCAGCTCCGCTTCCCATTGCTACAGCCTCTACTAACCTCCTGAATCCCAAGACACAGATAATAGATGCTGTCAGGTGCATAGTTCTCTCCATTTGGCCTTCGAATTTCATTGACAAAATGTGTCAACCCATAGTTTAACTCAGCTGAAGTATGTGATAATAGATCTTCCTTTAATTTCACAGTCTTTGCTGTAAAATAGAGAAAAAATGCTGCATTATACAACAGAATTATTACATGGTGAGGGTGGCTTGGGGTATTTTTGGACTGGAAAGGGTGAAACTGGCTTTATATCCTCTCCACTAACCAATGAATGAATCTAAACGTACTAAGTAGTTCAAATGCTAGTTCTGCATTAAAATAAACAAGGCTACCAGAGTGAAATCTGGTTAACCAAATGCAGTATCACCCACTGACGAATGCACTGTCATGCATGGCTGAGGATGGCACAGAAGTGGCCCAAGATGCTGAAGTGAAGACAGTGCTCCGTAGACGGAGACCTTCAGGGGAAACGGCAGTTTCCAAAGATCCAACTGCATAACGCGAGGGTGCTAAGACACATGTGGGAGCTGAAGAACAGCAGGAGTAGCAGCAATCCCCCTTTTCCCTCACAGTATAAATGTACACACAGGGGAGCGTCACAGAAAGAGCAGCGAGGCTCCACAGGAGCGAAGGCCACCTCATGTCAGAGCTCCACAGCCAGGTAATGCCAGCCTCAGAGGACGATCTCTTTCCAGGACTAAGGGTAGGATGCCCCTTCCCTTGCAATTTGGAAGTCCAGAAAAGGTGTGAACTCCAAGGCGAGTTAGAATATGAGGAAAACCAGGATGCAAACAAAAAATCAAAATGGACACGGAAAGTCAGAAGGGCCAGGAAGGTGCTGTCCTGGCTCACACGAGAAGTGTGAGACCCAATGTTCTGAACCAAGAAGTGAAAACTAGGAAAAAAAGAGTTTAGCAGCTCTGTGGTAAAATAGTCCCAGTCATTGTGGGAACATTACGGGCATGTGAAAACTTCTATGAAAAATTCCAGCTGAAAATCAGATGACTACAACAATTCTCCCTACCAAATAAGAATCTGGATGCCAGATTTTTGGAAATACTTACTTGATTTCAGTTCCTCTAATTCTGGAAGCTCTTCATTTAAATACCGAGACTTTACCCAGTGCTTCCACGCGTTTACACCATACGCGTATTTGAATGGAAAACTACACTCTGAGTTTTCAGAGCTGTCATCGTGAGACTGGTACTCTGACACCGCTTTCCTCTTCACCCCCTGCCACGGAAACACAGTGGTTAACGCTGCCCACAGCCGCTAACGGCAGCAACACAGAAGCCGGGCAGAATAAGCAAGCTGCAGGCCAGATTACAAACGGAAGGATCAGTGTAAAGAAACACATGCTTCATTCAGCAGTAGTTTCTGTGTTGAACATACTTCTAAGGACAGTATTTACTTAGGCTGACAGATGTTTCTAATTTGCCTTTCAAACACAGAGTAAGTTTTGATAATGAAGTTGTCGTATTGGTTATATCCCATTAAGCAACAAACACATGATGCACCATATAATTTCGTGTATTTATAGGATTTCACTGGGTTAATGTGCAGGAAGTTAAAGACGTGACAAATTATGTCAGAAGGCTCAAATGAACTCATCAATGGAAAAGCCAGTGTTGGTCCCAAATTAAAGCATGTCCAGCAGTAGATATATGGACCTTGTCCAGCAGATAATGTTGACAGTTTAGACTCTAAATTTAAAACTAGAAAGACACATTTATTCTTAGACAATTTTATTAGAAGTTTGCTGCTTTTTCAAAGCTGCGATATCTACTGCGGTTATTGCAACAAAACCATTTCAGCTTTGTGCTAGGCATCAGAAACTCTATCTCCTGTTAGTTTCCTTCTAAAGGAAAGAATATGGCTAATTTATTTGCAATGTCTAAACTAAGATTTTTGAATGAAAATAAAATCTGGGAGAACTGCAAACAAGTAAAATATTTTTTTTTAACTATTTTATATAGGAGATGCTATAGCTCCCATTATAAGCCATGGTAACGCCTGCATTCTTGCATTTTACTATCAAATTAAAGCTCTGTTCACAGTAGAAGGTACAAAAGCATTACCAAGAGTACAGTAATTAATACACACTAGCACATTACATCAACAGGTCTACCAATAGGAAGCAAAAATGGGATCAGAATTTAGAAATCTCACTCCTGTTGAGTCCGATAGCTAACTGCAACGCACATAGGACTGAAATAATTTTATTATTTGAAATATATCAATTTACATCATAAAGACAGGGTATTTGGTATGAATAGGCAGTAACTTGTTTTAAAGCAGTATAAGAACTGAAAAAAACCCCCACCAAATAAAAACCCTGGCATATTTTTGCCCACTTAAATTCTGTGCTTTTTGATTATTTTTTTTTTCATAACATGACAAAATTACCTTCTTTTTGGACCGAGGCCTTGGCTGTTCCTCATATTCTTCCCCAAAAACAGGAGGTAATAAAAACTCGTTTTCTGTATCAAGCTCCTCAGTTGCTGAAAATATAGTAACAGAGACTTACTTCTTAAACATATATGTTATAATAATGGTTTGAAAAAACGAATGCAGTGTATCAGTGTGCATTATCATAAGAGGTCCACAAAAGCACGCGTACGAACATGACTGGATTTCAGTCAGACTATATATAAGGAAGAAATTTTTTACAATGCTGGTGGTGAAACACTGGCACAGGTTGCCCAGAGAGGTGGTAGATGCCTCATCCCTGGAAACATTCAAGGCCAGGCTTGATGAGGCTCTGAGCAACCTGATCTAGTTGAAGATGTCCCTGTTCATTGCAGGGGGGTTGGACTAGACGACCTTTGAAGGTCCCTTCCAACCCAAACCATGCTATGATTCTATGAAATAAACCTATTCTTATTTTCGAAGTAAGGCAAAGCTATAAAAATGTTTATTTCTAAATAAATGGTAAAGGATACAATGCTCCATATTTTCAAGCACTATCTCAAGACACTAAGGCAGCATTTCTTACGATGGACTCTGACACAGTTTTTCCTGCCTAGGCAGTCTTTAGTATTAAGAAGTTTAAGTTATGGTGAGAATGAACAGCTATGAGTGGAAAAAATACAAATTAACTTACTACATGCACTTTTGTTCATGTATTTCTATCATTTCTATTAATGTTTTATATAGCACATTATACTTAGTTAAAAACATTAAGAATCAGAATGCAAACTCTTTCAGAGAAACTGGTTTTAGTCTACATTCATACAGTGGTGGAGGTCTAGCTCATGATGGATATTACAGTAATCTTGGTAAACAGATATACGGTACTATGTCAAAATACTATTTATTTAACATTTCAGGGGTGGGATGAAGGACTATTTCAGACAACACAATGGAATGAGACAACATACGAATGGATTTAATGTTGCAAGTTCCACCTTTATTTACTTTACTGAAGATGGTTCATCCCTCATTTAGCCATCAAATAATGTCTTCATTCAAAACGAATGCTCTTCTAATAGTCTGATTTCATCACCTTCTACTCAAGACACCATTCAAACTGGTCCAGATGAAACAGCACTCATATGCAAAGATTTAAGAACTGTGACCCAGACTAAAAACCAGTCCTTGCCCTGCTGCCACAAGGAACCTCATCTGAGAATGTATTCATTATTGCTTTCCGTGACACATGCCATCTGAGACTTTGAGCCTTCAAAATAGCTTTCCTAAATCCATGTCCAAAACCAAGTTGATACAGCTAAGTTCTTTAGTGAAAGCTTAACTCCCCCTTTTCTTTGCGTTCTGTTTCAAATACCATATTTAGAAAGAAGGAGGAAGTCATTTAGAAGTTGCCAGTCTTGCAAACGCACAGCAAAGATTTACCTAACAGTCATTCAAGTGGATCTTGCAATCAAATAAAACTCCTCTGAAAGGATAATGAAACAAAGTGCAGTGGTTGCCCATAATGCCTATTTCACAATATTTACTAAAACGACAGAAAAAAAATACCTCTTGGAAAGTCTATTTCAATATCAAGGTCTGCTTCATATGGAACATCAGGCAAGCTTGTCCGTGCCTCTGTTTCTGAGTTTAGTAGATTTGACTCAACTATCACACCTGTTGGAAAAAAAAGAAAAACAAGAAAACCTCTTGTTATTTTAACCAACACACAGACTAGTTAAAACAGAACAGACTTAGAACATTAGAAGCTGAGTGGTTCTAAAGCTGCTTGTTCTGCTCATCACCATCCAAGGTTTTGTTGTTCTTGGGATCTCAGATTTACTTCTCCAATCTGATTTCCTTCAAACAGAAAAGACACTTACTAGCCCATCTGTCCTGCATTAAGCTGTGTCAGCAAAGCACAAGCATAGAAAATCAAATACTGGGGAATCTGGATCATATCAACTAATCACAGAACTCAAACAAGCCTGACAAACCAAACTATCTATTTTTCTACACAATTCTGCCCACAACAGAACAGACCTTCAAATCTGTGAAAGAGATCCTAGAAAAGCAAACAAGGAAGGCAGGCTGAGAGAAACAAAAGCTTGACCGCTTTCCAACTGCTGGCAAAGACAGATTTCTCCAAACTCAGTTCTCTGCAAATGAGCAAGCTCTGATCCCATGTATCTACTCATTCAGCCAGCTGTACTTAGCAAAAGGGAGCAAGGAACTGCAAATGACAACCCTGCAGCACTACCAGAAATGTCCGGCTTTAGTGGGGGAATGGCAACAGTTTGGAAAACAATAAGCCTCCTGGGACTGCAGTGCCACTGGCATCCTATATACCAGGCCCAAAGCATAACTATCAACATCCTTTGAGGCATCTGTTGAAAGACCTTGAAAAAAATCCATCAAAATTTCACCTGAGTCACGGAAAAACCTTAAAATCTAGGTTTTGGAAGAGAAGGAAAATTATCCTGGGAAGATATAGCCGAGATGAGGAATTTGGCCGGCAGGGCTGGGAAAGAGGGGCAAAGAGGTAAGTGCACTGCAAAAATATCATTACAGAATGTGCGAGATTTTTTTGATCTTCAGCTGTAATGTTGTCCCAGACAATTCTCACCTTTGAGGTGAGCTGATGGGATGACAAGCTATTTCAGCATCACAACCCCCATGATCTATCAGCTGACACATTGCGATCTTCAAAGATGATACTTGCAGGCCAGGATCAATCAAAAGCAAAAGCACCATTAGGTCACCTGTTTTTTTCGACCACAGTTCCACTTGTGAAATGTATGTTTCTCTTAGTTTTAAGAGTCTGCACTTCCCCACACACAACTTTCCTTAAACTTTTGACTTCAGTTTTTCTGGGAAAAAGAAAGGATTGATTTTGGCTTGGTTTGAGTTATGTTGAGAAGAAAACACGTGTGTGCAATCCTGGATGACTGCTTGCCATCAGCCAAGGAGCTGGTGCAAGCAAAGGGAATGCCTGTGTTTGTAAAGACAAAGATCTGGTACAGGACACCGAGGTCACACAACAGACTTCAGAAAGTTTTCTGTATTTCAAATGAGCTAAAATGATCTTCAAAAATATTTAAGTAATTAAGATTTCAACTTAAGAACTCAATAATAGCACTATTATACTGAAAGAAACTTTCCCTAAAATAAAACAAACAAACAAAAAACCCCAAAAAACCCCACCATAACCAAAATCACAACCTTTCTCATGATTCTTACACACCCACACATACACCCCAGTGCTCCAAAAAGTCAAAAACTTGGCAGGAAACTCACTGGCCACATCAGAAGCTTCATCTTTTCCATCATGTTCAGGTACCACCCCTGACAAGTTCAGTAGCTCAGTTTCCAGAGGATTTGAGGGTACTTTTCCCCTCAGATCTTCTATTGCTGCAAGGATTTTCTCACTGCTATCCAGAGTCGTGGGCAAGAAAACTGGAACTGGCACCTATGCAGACAGAGAGGAAGAGATAAATAGAAAAGAAAAAAAAAAAAAAAAGCTGCAACAAAGCATCAACACCAGTCAACACAGAAACAAACTCTCTATTCTTTGTCTAAAATTTAATTTAAAAAGTTAATACAGATTAGAAACATATCACTTTAGTGTGGGCTAACAAAAAAATACTGACAGGTTAAAACATTCAATATAAATGACTGAGAACCAAAGGGAAAGCACAAAAATATACAGAAAAAAATTCAATATGCCAAAATATAGTGGGTCAAAGTAAGAACAGAAGGGACTTTGGAGCTTCAAACCTGTCTTGACTATAACTTCAGACTAACAGTTTGGACAAATCAGCATCCTGTTTTAGCAGCCTGCTTGTGAAATATGGAACTTTAGGAATTCAGGGTTTTTTTCCCCAGTTTGTATGAGATTTGGTACCTAAGTGATAACAAATTTAACTTAAGAGTTATTCTCTTTTGCTGGCACAAAGTTACTTTTTTTTTTTTTCCTTTCTTTTCTCCTCCTGTTTATCCCACTCCGCCATCCCTCCCCAACACAATCTTTCCATTTCCCATTACTCTTTACTTATTCGGCAAACTCAAAAGTACCATTCAGAATTGTTCCTAAGAAGTTCAGCGTTCAGCAGCACAAGATTTTCACACCGAAAGCAGGCAGACAGGTGCTAAAGAACAATCAGGAAATTAAGTGCCACTGTAAGATTTCTAATGCTTTTCCCATAAACAGTGCTGCAGCGTCCTGCAGTCCTTTAGCTGGACCAGAACAAGAACAGCCAACAACCCAAAGCGGTCCCACACATGGATGTGAATAGATGCCAATCTAAAAATGAAGCCGAAGTCTCACTTACAGGAACAGGAACTGTTGTAGGAACGGGAACATTTTGACTATACATGTTCATAGGCACCGGAACATAGACAGGTACAGGAATAGGCACTGGGACATACTCTTTTTTCCAATCATCTTCTATTAAAAGAAAAAACAAAAAGGCAAACACTGCCAGGTACTTAGATATATTTTACACCTGCAGTTTAGGAAAAAAATCAGAATGTTTGCAATATGTTCCAAGACAGTAAGAGTTTAAAAAATCTGCAATGAAGAAATGAGTAGTTCCAGTATAGTTGAAGAGTTACCTGTCTGACAAGATTTTGTCTGCATATGAGGTTTACAGTATGTGGCTTTCGTCATTGTCAAAGGCTTGCAAAGAACTGCCTTGTTCTTCATTTCTCTGTTAGGCGTTGGAGAAGGTGGCGGTGCCGAGCCCTGCAGAGAAGAAAACAAAAGAGAACGTCCTGTTACACCAAACTGATTTCAACACAAAGTTCTTGATTTAATCTATCAGTTCATACTTTTCATATATGAGATACTGAAGAGCAAGCTCACAACAACACAACACAACAGCATGAACTATGATTCTTTAATTGCAAGCTATTCTACATTTCTAGTAATGAGCTGCCACTGCCAGGAACGTAACATAGCTGTGTTTGGCTCAGTCAGGGCTAGCACTTTTATTAACAACTTCTGGTTCCTTTTCCTTTTTTTTTTTTTTTAAATTTAAGATACTCTTGAGATATTCTTTTTTACATTCTTGTTTAAATGAAAGTGCAATTTAAAGGATCTTGTAACTTAAAAATAATTTTAGCTGTAAAAAGAATTCACTACAAGCTAACAAACTTTATTTAACAACCAAAGAATTCACTATAGGATAACAAACTTTTGGCTCAAGGTCTAACCTATAACCTGCTATAATCCAAAGACCATGTTTTTTTTTTAAATTTATTTAGAAATAAAATATCTCCAAACAATTTTTTAATACCTAAAGTATGAACTTCGAGCTCCCCCTGCTGGCTCCACAATAGTGACAACCAATACTTGGGAACATCACATAATGCTCAAACTGCATCCTTACAGTCAACAGGTAAAAAACCTCTTGTTCCAGACACGGTTTTTGTCCCCTAGAACCTGTTTTAGAACCTGATTTGAGAAACAGACTGTCACTTTTATTTGGTCATATGTAGCAAGGCTAGCCCCACGTAACCTTTTCAATTCAGAAAGTCAAGTCGTAAGAACAGCAGTAGACCTTATTTAACAGGCATACCCTTTCTAAAATAATTTTTAAAATACTGTATCACTAATAGATTTTATATGATTAAAAATTTATGGCCTGAATGAACATCATTGGAAGCTATTAAACATGAAATACTAGATGTTTCTAACCTGACAGTTTAGCATGTCTGATGTCTCTAGGTACCTAAGCAAACTTATTTTCTGTGCTTTTCATTAATATATTTTATTATGCCATCAAAATACTTTCATCTAAATCTAAGATGTACCTTACAGAAACCTATTTGCATTAAAAAGGTGAGTCAATTTTTTCATGGAAAAACAGGCACTTCTGAGATCTTCCAAGAGACAAACAAATCAAAACAAAACTAAATTTCAAACAGAATACACTAAGCTAACAAAAAAATATTATTAGTAGTAATACTTTTGACAAGCTGACAAAAACTAAAACTCAGAATGAAGGCTGCTGCTCCACTCCTGATCCCCATCCTCCCTGACAGTGATCCTGCAAAAGTTACGCTTCCCCACTCCGTCACCTGCAGCAAAGTCAATCAGACCTTGAGCACCAATTATTCTACTCCTAGGGATTATAATTTAAGAGCTGAAGCTTTATTTTCAGCCTTTCAACACTGAGATACAACCTTAATATTGTAAATGATCAGTGAAATTATCTTCCCTTTCTATACTCAATAAATACACCTGATCAGACTAAACATGTCATGCATTATAGATGAAAAGTATAGCTGATGATTTCGTTTTCCAGAAGACGCTGAAAAGATAAATTATGAAGACTAAAAAATTTAATTTCAACTACTGATGTGAAAAAGACTGAAAAACTTCCTAAATTTATCGTACTATCATTCAAAGATAGTAATTTTTTAGCTTTTTAATAGCATCCCTTTAAGCCATCAGGATCTAACATTTTAAATACATCTAATTATGTTATATATGTATTAAATATATGTACTTACCGTTATTTTTGTTCGGGGGGTTTGACAGCCCTGATCTAAAAATGTAAGAAAACATTTTTAGAATTTTTTTTTCCCCTTTTTCAGAATCAAAGCAAATTTCAGTAAGCAACTCAGACACCGTGTATCATCAGGGAAACATGAAATTAACAGCACTGATTAACACTGTATATCCCAGGCTGAGAATACCCGCAAGACTTCTCACTCGCAGGCACCTCACCACGCCGGCACTGAACCTTACACAAAGGCAAACACTACATCAGTGCTCCATCCAGATCGAATATCGTCTCTTTCAGAAAAGTAAATGTTCAAATACTAAAATGGCCATATAAAGAAGTTGTGTTGATATAACTACATTAATTAAAAGGCTGATTTATTTGAACTTTGCCTGACATGCCACTTAAACCATGTGAACATGCATTCAGCCCCCACGAGTAAATTTATATGGTACCTATTGCCAACAAAGTGTGCAATATATTCCTCTTAGCTAGACACTTTCATCCCATTCTCACTTAGTTTCCATTTCACTTATTTCCTTTTAATTCCATTTATTTCTTTTTTCATTCCTAGTGCATTTATCTGCTGTCTGTGACCAAAACACATTTTGAAAAGAAGTGTTTCCACAGAGCACACAATGACAAACCAGAGCATGAGAGGGAAGCATTTTCTGTCCCCATCATGATACAACACTAAACTTACGCTTAACCTAAAAAGATTTGTTTTTTAAAAAGTGGTTACAAAGCTGTTTGATTACCTGATGTTTCAGCTCTTGAAAAAACAATAAAATAAAGAGCTAAGATAAAAATAGCAAGCAGCGCAATGATGCCTCTGATGATAAAATAAAAAAGGGTAATCTCTCACACAGTTTATTACAAGAAATAAATAATCCATGCACTTTACATTTTCCTTTTAAAGGAAGCATCTTGTTTGCCATTTAGCAGCCATAAAGCAGCACATACCATAGTGTAAGTTCTCAGGTCCTTTTTGGGTTGCCAGGTTTGGTTCGTTCTGTTGACAGTAGAAGCGGAGCAAACAGTGCTGATCACAGAAGTGTTTCATTTCGCCACGCCACTGCACTTTCTCTTTGAGAGTTCCTTGAGACTTACAACAGTCACATCGCGCAGCCTTAATGCAAAGGAAGATTTTTGACATTTTTAAACAAGCCTTGGGAAAAAAAAAAAGTATTTCTACATTTTAAAAGGTCACATTTTTAAGAGTACTGAAGAATCATTACCACTACAGAGTTAAGTCTTGCTCGTGTAGGCTCCATGATAGATACACTATTTCTGCATATACACGCACATTTATCACTTTACTTTCAACTGTTTGCTGGGGGGTTAACACCCAGAATTAACATGCTTTGTTTCGCTAAAGACAGTCAGCCAAAAAAATAATGTTATGCATCAGTTTTAATTAATGCCACTGAAACATTCTGCAAAACAAGGGCAGAAAGCGACTGAGACTTCTCAATGACTCTCTTGAACCAAGGACAAGCAGAGATTTCCCTTCCTTTCCCCAAAGTTTGGTGCTTTTTTGTTTAAAGTCACAAACAAAAGCTCTTCCCTAGGTATCAGATCAAAGCCCTTTAGTGTAAATAACTGTTATATTTTCATTATTTTACAAGTTTGACAATTTAAGATTCCAATTAATAGTTAGTTCTGCAAAGTCTATGATTTATAAACAACAATATCTCTTCAACTAAAGAGGATAAATCTACTTAGCACATAACTTGAAACTCAAAACTTTATTCTTCTGTATCCCTAGCTAAATATGTAAGTAATATAACTTTCACCAGCCTACATCATGATAATTTCATGAGGCATCACTAAGACAGACATTGTTTTTCTCCAATATAGGTTCCACTGAATTTAATCAGCTATGCTATTAATTATTATCTGAACAGTGGTAACCCCAATTTCAGATCCTCAAGTAAGCAAAAATTTGTTTGCACTACTGCTCCCCTTGATATTGCTTGCAACCTCCTTAAAAAAAAATAATAGTCCTTTATATATACCCAGGAATCCAAAACAAGTCAACCTAATAATAAAGCCAGGAGAGTAAGAGGGAAGTTATGATAATATGCAACACAAAACATTAATATATAAAACCATACACAACACTGCAGTTATGCACAAGGCTCTGATGGCTAAAAAAAATAAAAAATAAAAATGGTCCAACTATAGTTCTCACAACCAAAAAAGTACAAATAGGCCAATTAGTTCAAATTTTAAAAGTAATTAGATGTTGAGTTCCTTCTCTGTATTTAAACAGTCCAGCACCACCCTTCGGCAACGCAGGAAATTGAGCTCTCAGTTGTAATTTTCAAATGTTTAAGATGGTATATACAGAGATTCAATTCTAACAGTATATCCAGCTTTAAACTGGGAGCAATTAAAGCTGTGGCTTCAGGATCACCTCACACCAAGGAAGGGCAGGTACTTCTTTCCCCCCCCGCTCTGTGCAGGTGTCAGCAGTAGGGCTCATGCACCCGCAAGGGTACACAAGGTCAGAGACCTTACAGCGCTCTATTGCCCCATCCTCCCTCAATTTTTATTACATCTGTCACTTTGACTTTCTGCTGATGCTGATCCAGAGCTCTTGTTGCAGCAGAGATGTCCTCAGTGGGACAAAAGAGCTCGGAAGCTGTGTTCTTGGAAGGGAGTGGGGAAGATGAAGTGTGGAGCGTTGCCAAAATAGTCTAGATTTATCAGTTCAGAGAAACTGTGAATTCACACCTTTAATGCAAATGCATCCTCCAAAGCCACCAAAAGGCTGAAATACCATTAGAAAAAAAAAAGAAAAGAAGTGTAATTCACTAATTTTAAATCTCAAGCCCACTTAACACTGATTGTTAAGAATGACAGCTGACTCACATACAGAAAAGCCCACCTATTCTGACCTGCTGCACACTGCTTGACTACCAAAGCACCACTTTCTGCTCAGTTTTCTCTCTCCTTCAAAGAAAAGTGATAAATCTTGTCAAATGCAGTAACTACAGCCTTTCTGTAACTGTTTTCTCCCTCTCCTGGTTCTGCTCTTTCATTTAGGCCTTTGAGTGAGTGCATTGCAGTCTCTCCTGGGCTGCTACTACGGTATTTAGGTGAAAAAAGAATTTATTTGTTTCCACATGGAAATTATTATTCCTCAGCAAGGCCAAGAATACTTTATAAGGATGCTTCACTTCTCATCCCAACATTTGCTACACTGCTATTTCCATAATCATGCTTGCAGTCAATACTATACACCCTTCCGTGCACTGAAGTTTCCTATGGTTTCCTACTGCTTGCTCTCCCCACTTCCTTGGATCATGAAATTAATGGAAAGAGAAAGTGTGAATTCATGATTTTCTGCTCCTTCCTTCCTTCCCATTTGTTTTCATTTGGGATACTGGCATTATCCATTGATTACATCTCCAAAATCCCTGCCTTCAAGTCTGCTTTTTTATCTCTGTGTTTCCAAAAAGTCCATCTATACTCTGTGCTCCAACTGCAGATAACTCATGACTGCTTTTTGGTCCAATTCTCCCGGGTCCAACTTCAACATGTTCAAATAGGCATAGTGATCAGTATAAATCACTAACGCTTGCCCAAAACTTGGTTTAAAAACAAAGTTTTGACATGTGGGGCTTTTATTTACATTGTTAATCCTCCAATGACCTGTTCCTAATGTTCTCCAATGATTTGGACTGGTTATTAATTTGACCCAATCTTAGCTGTCTATTCTGAGTTCAGTCCACAGTAAGTAGGAAGCAAGAGATGTTTCCAGAGAGTGAGTGATTACAAGAGAAAGATCTACTATTCTGAAACAGTACCTACTTGAAATTGAGATGCCTAATTATACAATGGCTAAATTCATACAAGAGAAACTCCATGAGGTTGATTTGCTGCCTTTACCATTTAGATTAAAGCTGGCTCCGTTGTTTCAAACTCTACCACCGCTGACAATCGTTGCTACCTGAGCTCACCAGTCACAATAATTTCTCTGTGCCTCAGACTGTATTTCCCCACACCTGACCTCAGTCATCACTGTACATGCTCAATCCAATCAATACTCCACTGTAGCCCTGAATGACCTGTAAGAGCACCTCAGCTGTAGTATTTTCAGCAATGTTCCATAATGTATATTTAAAGAAACATATTTCTGTGCTGTTCTCGGAACTGTAAACTCTTTTTCAAGGTACTTTTAATGCTCCAGTATAAGTAACATCAAATGATTGAAACTGTCATCAATCATCAGGCTACTAAAATATTTATATTGAAATTTCCCAGGCATTTTTCAGATGAACATCTAAACCATGGCATGCTATTGAAGTTTACAGGAGAAACTCTAATAACTTAGGGAACTAACCTCAAGACACCAAAAATTTTACCTCTCTTCTCAGAGGTGCATGGACACCATACAGTCGAAATTTCCTCAGAACTTGGCACCAACCGATAACTGTAGCTGTCACCCAACACATGATTAGTACTGAACTATTCCTTTTACATTTCACTCCTTCATATTAGGTTTGAAGAACGCTTCTAGGTAATACTTCTAGATAACAGTCTGTTGTGCTTCTACCACTGCTACCTCCTTCTGCCTTTTGAGAAGAGAATTTTGACGGTCAGGGAAGCTCTCCCATAATACTTCATTATTTTTAAAAGTTAAGATGTTTTTCAGATAATACTACATGAGAAAGATGTGTCCATAAAAAAAGTAGACAAAGAAGATGGAGACAAACACTTGTTTAATGAACATAATGCTGGTGTTAAAACATTACTAGGTTATTACTACTTATTTCTCTTCATGTATACATTCATTGAAACTCCAAAATAACAGGGGACATTGCATAAATGAGACAAAGCTCATACATATGTAACTATTCTTTTAAGAAGATAACGGACAAAACAGCAAATGAAGTACAAATTCGGGGAGGGGTCCATGTCTATTCTGTCTTCCTATATTTTGATCATGATCTATATTATCTATTTATGGCTAGGTAAGAACATCAGCTAACAATGAGCTGCCAAATCTAAGATATCTGGAGTGACTTTTATAAAAAGAGGGAGAAGTTATCAGCAAGGATGTAAAGGAAAAAAAAAAGACAACAATTTTAGCAAAACACACAATTTCCCAAAACCTATTACATGTCTTCCCCGTGTAATAAATCCCAAACTTTTCCCAGAACTGAATTAGACAAAAGCTTTAAGAAATATTTGGAAAACAAAAAAAAAAGACAATCATGTAACATCATGAAACACTAGTTCCACTAGCAAGCGTTAAGATTCAAAAAGCAGAAGTATCTAACACTTCAGTATTGTCAGAAGTGTCAAAAGTCACTAGTTAGCAGCAAGTCTGCTTAGAATAAATTGCCTTTTCATGGCATCATGTCTAATTTTCCTGCACCACAGAACCAACAGCATTTCTTAAGCAGACTTAATGGGCCAATTAAGTTATTGTCTTATCCCATGTATCAGATGGATAACCTGAAATCAGAGTTTCCAAGTGGTTCTCAAACCTGAATCAGAGTACAAGTTCTATAGAAGTTTACGTATATGAAACTAGTTTGGTACGCACACCCCCAAGACTATATTCTTTGCCTAATCACCAAGGGATTTCTAAAGCATACCAAAGCTTTATTGGGTTCTCTATCAGAAAGCACTTTTTATGCAGGGATAAATTTCACCGGATACCCCAAGTTTTAAGGCATATAGATTAAATATTATTGTATGAAGTTAACATTTTAGTAAGTTTAAGAACTTTGCAGCCAAGCTTCGTCACCCTATTTTCACATGAGACAGAAGAAACACATTCTGGTCTTCAGTAGTTCTCTTTCAGGAATGTGTAACAGGACCCTACATATATTACCAAAAATAAAGACTTTACAATGTTTGGCCGTAACATTTCTGGAACCAGCCTTTCCAAAATATCAGATATGTCTTCAGATTCAGTTCTGTTATGGTAGGTAGATCATCTTGAATTACAGGACTTGTATCTAGACCTCTAACATTTCAAGCTTTTTATGGCCTTCCAGGCTGTACACAGAGTTTTGGTAAGGTGATGAATTTTGTACTGTCTTTTTTTGCAATTGCATCCACAACTGTAGTTCTTGTTTTGGTATTATCAGAGTAGCTTTTCCAGGATGGTCACACCAGAAATTTTATCCATGGTACTAATCGCAGGTTAAACCCAGTCCAATTTCACCTTTATTTCTTTCAAAAAATCAAAACAAAAAACCTCTTAAGGTGAACTTTTTGCTGGTTGTGCTTCACAAGGTAGTTAAGCTTCCAGAGATTTAGAAATAGATGCCATCTGTTCGATTAAAACTTTTATTAGAAATCCATTTGGGCTTGCTTTTCACTTTGGCATCCTTTCCACTGGGAAATACTGAACAATCAAAGCTTTTGCAGTTCAAACTGTGGGAGAAGGGAAAAGGCAAAAAAGGAGGCAAAAAACAGGAACAAGAAAAACTCTGCTAACCTAGTTTATCGTCAGCCAACTTAAGGTATCATCCAGCTGCCATTAACAGTGTTTTCAACATTCTGAATACACATTTAAGAAGTTCTGACAAGAAAAATACGGTATCAATTGAGGAGAAAAAAAAAATCGGAATTGTAAATTAACAAGTATACATAGTAGTTTCTTGGTTTTCTGTAACTCAAGACTTCCTTGCCAAATGAATTAATAAAATCAGATGGTAGAAATGCTGCTGCAAGATCTAAGAAAACTCAAATGATGAAATTAATACATTTGCTTATTGTGTAGCAAATGCTTTGCTGAAGTAAGCCATATTTGCTGCACAGTCCTTGAGATATCCTCACACGTGCATTTTTGGTTTTTTTAACTGTGGAGCTCTCGTCAAAAATTCTGAGTTACTTGCCTTGTAGTACCAGTCCTGAAATTTTTTACAGCACTCTTCACTGCAGAAATCTCTCACTACACCATCAAGTTCCTTAGTTGCTCCCTTTTTGCACAGCTGTGAGCAGTAATTACAAGTAACACATCTCAGTCCTAACCGTCTTGCAAAGTCTTGTTTATATAGCAGCTTGCAGCCTGGAAACAGATTTTAAACATTAGGAACAAAGTAATTTTTACAGAGAGATATCACAGTTAAGAGTTAAATATTGAAAATTAAATGAATACAACAGCTAACAATTGGGGCTTCAGACAAATTCAGGTTGCATAATAGACTATATTTCAAGACATTTTTACCTGAATACTTTTCCTGCACAACTCTATGGTTTCATGTGATGTCTGCATCTTTTTCAAAACACTACGCTTGAATCTGTGCTTATCAAATCCCTAAATAAACAGTCAGAAAAAATACATAATTTTCTTTTCACATGGACGCAGGCAAAAGCATTGACTTGGAACTACATTGCTCAGATGCATATCCTCAGAATGCTAGATATCCATGCAATGACAAGCAGAGATTTTAAGCTAGACAACACTAGATACTAAGACAATACCTATCTTCAAGGATCAACTTATTTCTATTACTACTATCATTCATATTAGTACAACAAACGACTTAAAAGATCTCAATTTTTTAGAGCACTAATAGGTACAAGATGACCTAAGAACTGAGAAGTTTCTTAAAAATATAACCATAAAGGAAGCAATGATCAGTACTGAGAATAATTACGTAATGACAGGAGTTTACACATGAAATTTGTGTCGGATTTGTATGCAATTAATCTTTTATTTTTTCTTTTCACATCAGGTGGGTTGTTGGTTGTTTTGGTTTTTTTACATTTGCTATAGAGTCGTAATTTCAAGGTTGCCGTAAGGACAGCTGTATTCTTCAACAATCTGATCCTCCCTCGAGCAAATTAGAAGACATTCTAACATATTAAATGCATTAAAAGATGAATACTGTAGCTATTACGTAGGCTATTTTGAGAATATAATGTATTTACACTACCTCAAATCTAGCGTCTATTCATCTGATGCCTAAATCGTATACCATATATCTCTGTAATTGTGCTAATTTTACAGAAGAGAACAGTATGAGAAGATGAAGTAACTGTCTATATTAAACACTGGAGGGACGAGGTAACATCTACACAGACCTTTACTCTAAGATACCACACCAGTTTTTATCATCTCCCAAATACCACAGTACCACAAGCCTTCCAAGTGCCCCCTCTGCGAGGGCATACAGTCTAACACATGCAGAGTTCTCTACTTCTGGTAAGTTACGAAACTCAATATGTAAAATACACGCTGCACTTCCTCTGGCATACAGAATATAAAAATACTATAATTATAATGTACTCAGTAATTTCAATTACGTGACTTGCACCGTTGCCTATTAGGTTAGAATTTCGTATGTGTGAAACTGAGACACTATTTTAAAATCACAAAAACACAAGAATGCAAGTGGAAGCCGCAGCGGACAGCATCTTCCAAAAACAAGAGATTATTGAGGAATTTTAACTTGCAATGCTACAAGCTTTGCTAACAGATTAAATTTGCCAGCAATGTCAAAACAAGTTAATTATAGAATACTGTACAAATAAGACACTGTAGGTAATAACTGTGCTTTAAACTGGCTTTTTTTCTTTTTTAGTTATATATCTGATTCTTTAACAACAGAATAAAGAAAATTACTAACACACAAAACAGGCAGCGCAGAAAGAAAGTGCCAAATCAAGCAATCATCCTTACAGTGCAACTAATTCGGATGTTAAGTACACTGCTCTGAAGAAAATAATAATCCTGAAGACAGCAGTGTGTGCAAGCTACTCGTTAAAAATACTCATTAAAGCAGTCAGTATTTTTTCCTGCTGGCTGTATCTCTCATTATTGTATGGGACATTGGATTCTTTCCATTTCTTTACAATTCCAGAGATAGGTCAACACCACAGTGTACCCTCCTCCTCAGATGTGCCTTAGAAGAGCCATTCAATGCTGCATCAACCTTTCAAGATTATAGATTAGTACTCTACTTCTGATCAGGTAAGATATGTGCACCTGGCTAAATAAAGGAATGGAAAAAGTTGACATTTTTCTAAACTATAGAGAGTAAAATTGAAGAAGATACTGCTGTTGCATTAAAAAACGCTACCAGGTAAGAAATTTTCCATTCCATAGTCAAACATCTCCCACATCTCTGTGACTCAGGGAAAATAATGAGCAGTGAACATTAAGTAAGGGGAAACAAGAAGTCCAAATTTCCAGTCCTTAAGACTAAATGCCTGAAAAACATTTTTTTTTTTATAGATCCCTGACTGCAGGGCTTCTTGCTGAAGGAGGCCTCTACAGAAGATAAAAAAACCATCTTTCTAAAACTTCAGATGTTGACAGAAGATTGTTACAACCCTGAAGACTTCTAAAATGAAGTAACAGGGTTTTCTTTCTGCAACATCTTGAGCAAAATCCTTCAAATTTCTCTGATACTTTTTTATGTCTTTGTAATACGTAACTTAATTGACCTGACCAAGGTTGCTTTAAGATCTTGTCACTTCAGACAAAGGGAAAACAAAATGCCTTTCTTTTTATAGGATGTATTTTAATTAGGTCCTTGGTACTCTGTGCATATTTAGGATAGAACTTTTTATTATAATACTATAGTTTTGATTGGAATGGTAAAACTTTCTCTGAAGTATGGAAAGAGGTACTGGCCTTTGTCAAAACAGACTGAGCTCAAACAACTTGGTCTTCATGGTGCACACTGTAAATCCTGAATCAACAGAGAAGCAGCCTCCACGCTGGCTTTGTAGATGTGACCAAGAAGCGGGTTTTAACTGACAGTACATTGTGGATGAATAACACAAAGAGCACTGGTTGTCTGATCTTTCCAGTATCAACACTAAAATCCTGAGGCTTTGGCCAGCCTAACTCCCCTGGGGACTCGGGACTTCATGAGTATAAGCACTGTCTAAGACAAACGGCTGACAGCCCCAACATTTTGAACAAAAATATACAAGTAAAATCCTAAACTCCTCCGGATTTCTGCTATAACACCAGATATACAAGTTACAGCATGACCAGATGGAAATTTTCAGTGCCTGAAAGTGATTCTAAGAAAAAAACAGCTCTTAATAATTTCGAAGAAAAATGTAAGTGCAAGTCATTTGGTTCAAGCTACACAGGTAATCAATTATGTTCTTTAGCAAAGTTCTAACAGAAGACCACCCCACAAGTCAACTGTCTCAGAAAACCACTAAAGAGCATCTTCAGACAAAGTATCACCAACTCAGAATTCGAACCAGGCAAAAAGAAGTAGCTGAGTATCTGCTAAATCAATGTAACATACCCTTAACTATGCTATTAGAATTCTGGCTTCCAGGCAAAACCCAACACAAAACCTATCCCTTTCAACAGGCCTGAACTTTGGTTTCCCACATAAACTGTAGAGAGAGGATAAGCATCTGAACAAATCCAACAAAGGCTTGCTGGCAGGACAACACACAAGCAGTTCCTCCAGACCTTCACTTCAGGCATGTTCCAGGTCAAGAGAGCTTCCTTTCTCTTGGCAGACCCAAGAACTGCCAGGCCCAGCCCTGCAGAGCTACCCACGATAGGAACATGTTTCACTTGGCTGTCCGCAGACTCAGTGCAAGCAAGCTACTAAGAACCTGATCCTGTTCCACCGGCAGCACTCACCTGAATTACGGGAAGTTCAGTACATCGACACATCAAGCTGCTGTCTCGACTCCTGAACACTAGTCTTGTTTTACCACAGAAACTAACATCCTTTATAGAATGTAATTGTTCTATCCTAAAAGTAATTCATTTTTTACCTCTGAAAGGCTGTACTTACTAGACTACCTTTCTCCTCCTTCAAGCTACGTACAAGACTTGTTGTTCTCTCACCTTGTAATAACCTCACCTGTTATCCTTTAACAACTTAATCTAGAGAAGAATAACAACAGGCCTGTCATATCACACGCCTGTAGTAGCAAGAAGCCTGTATCATCACAAGCTAGGTCTTGAAGATTTCTTGAGCAATCTTCCACCCACAGCTTTCTGCTGCCTTTGGTTGCCTCCCTTTGTATCGATTTGAACGCAATAGCCAACTCTTCCATACTCACATTCCTATCATATCCTGTCTCTGGCCTCACAAACATTACTATCCTTAGGAAAACAGATGCAATGCATCCAATTTTGGGTCCTGCTTGGATTACCATTAAAATAGACCCCATCCTCTCCAAGTAACAGAGGCTGCGTCTCCCACCTCCTTCTTTGTCTTCTGCTTAAGAACCTTTTAGTATTTTATTATTCAACTTCTATACATCCTCAGTTTATCTTGGTATTTTGTGATATTAGATACTAGCTCCTTCTTTTCTCCTGCCTCTTATTCCCATTCAGTTACTCAGTTTCTGCTTGTTCTTTCATCTTTTGAAGTTGATTATTCTTTCAGGTTAATAAGAAGCATATTTATAAGCTTTCTTCTTGTGCTCACAATCTCAGCACCTTAAATTGTCATCACCACTTATCTGCAATAGCCAATGCTGTCTTTGCTTAAAGAACCGTCTCAAACATCTTCAAAGACACAACAGTGTAATTAACACTAAAGAACACCAATTTAACAAGGACTACTGCAGTTGAACAATGCACAGGATTTCACTTTATATTCTTTACTGTGTTAGAAATTAGCTTTCCATGAATGAAAAAAATGTCAACATTCAGCACAACCTGTATTCAAACTAAAATTTAAATGACGTTACTTTAACAGTATCAATGTTCTCCCTCTAGAGAGAGAGGGAAGATAAACATATAATCTCTTCCTCAGCATAGCTTTACCTTTTGACTTTTTCAACTACAAGAACACTGCCAGAAGTATCAAAACCCAGGTTAACAAGTTAAGAGTTTTCAAGTCATTCCAGAAGATATGCATTCGACAAGCACTAACTGGAAACTACATTTACACAGTCAGACTCTCCCATTTGTGGAACACCACAAGAATTGCCTCCTCTTCCATATGCATTTGTGTGTAAGGTGCGAATCTGCGCTTTCCTTCAAGCATAGCTAAGAGCCTTCACTTGGTGCTTCTGCAGTGAGGGAGCCTGTTAAGTATTTGAGAAGGGACTTTTCTGATTTGAATATGGACTCCATCTACCTGGACTTGTGCAAAGCATCTGACGCTGTCCCGCAAGACATCCTTGTCTCTAATCTGGAAAGACACGGATTTGACGGATGGACCATTCGGTGGATAAGCAATTGGCTGGATGGCCACAACCAAAGAGTTGCAGTCAACGGCTTGATGTCCAAGGGGCAACCAGTGATGAGTGGCATTCCTCAGGGGGCGGTACTGCTTAACATCTTTGTCAGCAACATGGACAGTGGGATTGAGTGCACACTCAGCAAGTTTATTGATAACACTAACCTATGTAGTGTGGTTGACAGGCCTGAGGTACAGGATGTCATCCAGAAGAACCTGGACAGGCTTGAGAGGTGGGCCTGTGTGAACCTCATGAAGTTCAATCAGACCAACTGCAAGGTCCTGCACCTGGGTCAGGGCAATCCCATGCACAAATACAGGCTGGGCGTAAAATGGATTGAGAGCAGCCTTGAGGAGAAAAACTTGGGGGTGTTGGTGGATGAGAAGCTCAACATGAGCCATCAATGTGTGCTCAGAGCCCAGAAAGCCAACTGCATCCTGGGCTGCATCAAAAGAAGCGTGGCCAGCAGGTCGAGGGAGGTGATTCTGCTCCTCTGCTCTCCTGAGACCCCACCTGGAGTACTGTGTGCAGCTCTGGGGCCCCCAACATAAGGAGGACATGGACCTGTTGGAACAAGTCCAGAGGAGGACCACGAAGATGATCAGAGGGCTGGAGCACCTCTGCTATGAGGACAGGCTGAGAGAGCTAGGTTGTTCAGCCTGGAGAAGAGAAGGCTCCAGGAAGACATTATTGCAGCTGTCAGTATCACACTTGCTTAGTTGATTCCTGATGAGTTTTCACTGCCCTTATGTCTTCATCCTTCACGTTCCTATCTGCAACTCTTTAATGGCTAAGTTTATGAGACTGTACAGCTTCATGTTCACTTTCTTGAGCTCTTGCTGGAACCCCTCTCCTATGAAGACAGGCTGAGAGGGTTGGGGTTGTTCAGCCTGGAGAAGGCTCCAGGGAAACTATTGCAGCCTTCCATACCTAAAAGGGGCCTACAGGAGAGATGAGGAGGGACTCTTCATCAGGGAGTGTAGTGATAGGACAAGGGGTAACGATTTTAAACTGAAAGAGGGGAGGATTTAGATTAGGTAAGAGGAAGAAATTCTTTACTGTGAGGGTGGTGAGGCACTGGAACAGGTTGCCCAGGGAAGCTGTGGATGCCCCATCCCTGGAAGTGTTCAAGGCCAGGCTGGATGGGGCTTTGAGCAGCCTGGTCTAGTGGGAGGTGTCCCTGCCCAGGGCAGGGGGTTGGAACTAGATGATCTTCAAGGTCCCTTCCAACTCTAACTATTCCATGATTCTATGATATGCTGTCTTTTGTACCTTAACTCATTTTTATCAGCAGAAAAGTATCTTTGAGCTTCTACAGGAACAAAATCTGTTTGGAATAGTCATCTGCAGCTCAAAGATTTAATACCAGACTACTAAATAAGACATCATGGCCCAAACAACTGCACTGTGACAGAGCTCTTTAACAAAAACTGCTGTGGCTCAAATTGATGACAGGGACACCCCACTGTAACAGTCAAAGCAGATCATATTCTCTCAAAATAACTCAGGCACCTCAAAATCCCTCCAAAGTTGATTTCCACTTTTCTTCTAATCTGATTTGTGGGAAAGGAATACCTTCTCTCAGTTACAACACAACTCTTGCAATTGTGAAAGGGCATTTTTATGGATCATGTATTTTACAGTATTTAAGATATGCTTTGCTTTTCATTTGTCCCCTTTTGCCAGGATACTCCAACTCATCACCAAATAAACCTTCAAAAGAAAGCCACAAGAAAGCTGATATTTCATGTTAGAATTTATCTTAGGGGGTCACTGCCAAAGGAAGTGGTCAGAACCAAAACCAAATTGTCCAACATGTAAGATAAAGTTGAAAAGCCACCACAGCATGCAAAAATTATTTTAACATGGTGGGCCACCGTGAGAGCTGCAGAGGAGGAGATAACAGCTCCGTGAAGCACAAACCCGAGAGCTTGTAACAGTAGAGTCTTATTATGCAAAACAGTTAAGCGTGGCATGAAATTTAACACATACTAAACATCAATTTTTTTCCCTAGAACTATATTCCATACTACTTCTATACTACTATATTCTATACTACTCTATAAATTTCTTGATAGCATTATGAGGTCCTGTTGTAAAGTAGCAGGCGGTCAGAAACAATAACATTTTGTTATTGAAAAAACAATAACATATGCCATAACATTTTTTATAAAAATGGATGCTTTACTACTGTCTTCAAAAATTTCTGTATGCTAGCCCAAATTCTGCAAATTATATTTTCAAAGGAGTATCAGTGTTTCTAAAAATAGGTAGATGGTTACATGTAGACTATAAAAAAAGCTATGTGTAAACATTTCCCATAGCTCTCATATTTACCAATAACACCACCAAACGTCAGGAATTAAGAGGTTCAAGCAGGCTTGATGGCAAACCCCTTGGCCTAGGGGAACGCAGTAGCTCAGCTTGGCAGAGCCAGCGTTACCAACTTTTCCTCAGTGCAGTTCTCCACCTACCAGAGAAGCCCAGCAACTATAACTTAGCCTTAGCAACACTTCGTATCAAACATCTGTTTTGAAACCAGTTTGTTAATGTTTCTAGTAACAACAGGAATTGCTATAAATTTCAGGTAATACCCGAATTGGTTGTGAAACATTCATATGTAAGCATCTATATGAAGTTTAACACACTCATGTTCTCAATATCTGTAATGCTTTCATGTAAATCTAAAAATTGATTAACTAAACATTCAATAGTATACCTTACTGCACAATCCACTGTGCAGCAGTGGTTGGAAAAATGACACTCTAAAATCTACAATGCTTTAACTGAATATACATCTTTCCTAGACATACTTAGTTCTCAGATCACTTAATTTCCTAAATTTCTTTTTCCACTTGCCAGCTCTCCAGTATTTCAAAAGCGGCTATCTCTACTTAGATAAAACATCAGAACTGTTCACATCGAGTTTAATTTGCAGAATCTGTAATTCCCAGAAACTTATCAGCATACTATCAAGATGACACTACAGTTGCTGGTGTCATAGCTGTCCTTTATCTGTATTATCCATTTGAAAGGAACTCCCAAGTATAAGATAACTGAGTTACTCCACAGCTTACTGACCTTCTCCTTCCAAGAAGCAGACTACTGGATATGAATCAATGTTATCAAAATTCACATTATAAAATTATTACAAAGCCTGTGTTATTTAAATCATAACACTTAGTTCTATTGAAAAGATGAATTAAATGCAAAATAAGTCTACAAATATAAAAAGTTATGGTGATACTCATCATAAAATAATTCTATTGCTGGATTGCCAAAGACTGATTTGTTCTCCTAGACCCTCAGAAGAGATAGATATTATAAAACCCCAAAACTCAGTAACTTGAAGATTTCATCAGGATTAAAAAACTTGCACAGCCAACCCCAATTGTCGCTTATGTGATTACACATACATAAAGATCTACAAGCAACTTTGATCTTCTTGCTTTAGCATATACAATAGACATCTTATTAAATTTAGATACTGATATTTTGGAATGAGGCATTCTAATGGAAGAACACTGGGACACTTTAATTTCCAAAGCCTCAGCACCAGGGGAACAGATTAAACTCTTTCAAATAGTCCGTTCAGGTTGTTCATCCTCCACATGGCATCCGAGTTTCGGACAGAAATAGAAAAAGCATACTGTACTCCACAAAAGAAATTAATAACCATCTTCAGCACAAATGATAGGTCAAGTTCTAATTACATCTTATTGCAATGGAAATTTCAGCTGGTCACTGCATGTGTTTTTAACTATCTCAAGAGAAACACAAAGAAACAGAGTTGGAATGAAACTGCACAGAAATACTGATCCCAGAGACTTTAATATGGGTGCCAGGGTTTGTGTGTAAATATATACATATGTGTACGTGGAAAAAAAACCACCTCAGGTACGACGAATGTAAGCAGAGGAACAAAGACATCTTCAGTACTCTGCCTAGGCAGGCATAAGCAGTCAAGGGCTATTTGTGGTTTATCTCATATATGCTTTCCCATCAGTCTGCTTGAAGACTAACAAATAAGCACTCTTGCAGAAATTTCAACACCTGTTTAACTTCTGTTGATTTTATCTAGGAGCCTTCTTTTATAAATGTACACTTGAAATTTTCCAGTATTTTTCTTGAGAGTTTAATTTCTTCCAGAAATGTCAACAACTTTTGTGACTGAGCACCTCAGGTTATTTCTTCTCAAATTGTAATACATTGTCGTCTGGTGAAGAGTAATTGCATGCTCAACAAAATGATTATGTTGGTGAAGTTTCATGAACTTTGCAGTATCAAAACCAGCATGGCCTCCATATCCAACAAGCTTATTTGGTTCATCTACTACTTTTCCTACTTTACAAACAGTTGGACATATTTCTGGAAAAAGGCTACAACACCAAGGAAAAACTGCTGTTGTCTGGGTGCCTGGAAAATGGGGAAGAGAAATCTCTCCTCTGATGATGGAACTTCTATTTTTGAGCTCCACTCAGTCCATCTATAGACCTTGCCCTCTCTTCCCCACATCAGACCTGAACGCTGTTCACTCTTGGATTCCACTCTTTCTGCAGCAATGACAATCGTTGTTTCTCCTTCAAAATACAGGGACTGGGTTTTTTCTACAGAGCTGCTGTCCCGGGCAGAGGTTTGTTTTGATCAGGTAACACAGACAGCTTTTTTCATATGCATCACAAAGCAGAGCTAAGCTACAGCTAGCAGATATGTGCCATATTTACTCAAGTACTTTCTACTTAATGGTGCTTTTGACTACCCTTCCATTACTCAGTAGTTCAGATCACCACGGTAAGCTGACAAACTTTGTTTTAATGGTACCATTTGGCATATTCATCCTCATAAAAATCACCTTTGCTCTCAAGCTGGCAGTTCAACACATGCAAACTCAGGACCCACACTAAGACATCCAGCAATGGATGGCCCCCTTTTGGTAACTGCATTAATGCAAGAGACTGTGTTTTTATTTACTTCCTTCCTCAGATTTTCCAATAGGAAGTGCAAGTCGTCCCTTACTTCAAGCCTCCTCATACAGAAATATATCTACAGCAGCCGTAACATGGCATAGCTCACATTATGAATTGTACTGACTTTGTTGTGACAGCCACCAGCGTTTAAAATGAGGGAGTCTTAAGTGTTCACAGTAACAACAGCACATACTGTGATCTCCAGGCCAAAACCAGTTTGCTCTTGTCTTTGAATATATTCTGTGGAATTGTTTATTCACAGAAACAATTTCTAGATAGATGTTATTGAGCACTACAATGATATGCTGTAAAACCGGGCCTTGCTTTGTCCTTTCTTCCTCTCCAGCTAACACTTTGCAGTCCGGAACGCAAGAAGAAAGTAATGATGGCAAAGAGACCTAAGCCACCACACTCAATTCATCAGAAAGAAAAGATTGCAGAGTCCAGCGCTATAAGGGAAGGGCATGGAGGGAAGGCTACCTCCAGCCCCACACTCCAGCCTCTCCAGGTTAACAGCATCCTGCTGCAAGTCAATTGACACACCTGCTGTTTAATCTGCTTGAAAGCTGAGAATCTTTTCAGCAAGGTTTATCAAATGACAGAGAAAGCATTATTACTATAACTAAAGAAAAAAATATTCACTCTAATCTTCAGAGCTAGGTCATCCAATCTTGTAGTTAAACTTCTAAGATCAGTATTAAACACAAGTATCGCAGAAGTGGAAAGGATAGGTTCTTATTAAGACTGTATTTTGCTGTTTCTATTAAAACAGTCAATATTCTAATGCAACTTAAAAGAATCCTATGCCCATATACCTCCTTTTTAGTTTGTTTTCTTTTGGAAAATCCAAATCATTAGTCAGGAAAATTATAACGACAGTAATCACCATACATCAACAGGCATCATTCATGTTATTGCTTGAATAACCATCCTAAGCCAACGCAGAAAGAATTTCCACTGTTGTATTAACCTTGAAAATACTAATCAAAGAGAAAGCTTGGTATTCCTCAATGCAGTTAGTGTTGGCATAGACTCTGCTGCATAAATTTCAAAAAAAATAATTTATGCTTAATTTTTTTGTGTGCATGTGTATGTGTATGCATTTATACACACACACTTAAGAATGTTGCCCACTCTTCCTTAACCTGGAGTAAGTGGTGAAAAACTCAAAAAAAAGACCATAAAAGCAGCTCAGATAAATTAACAGGTGCATGCACTAATAATAACAGGTACATGCACTTAATTAATAATAACGAAGAAACTTCTGCTTCAGCCTCAAGTACAACAGAATGAGTTGTTACCTTAAATACTAACACAGTAAATCAGGTGCAGTAAAACTACAATGACTGATAGCTTAGAAAAAAACCCAAATACATACATACCTTCACTACAAAATGGTCTTTTGATGCCAGAGAAATTCACCGTCTCATGCAGCGTTTTCTCCTCTTGACAGTATTCACAGTACGTAACTATGCAGTGCAGTTTCTTATAATCATCAGAACATGCTCTGCTGCAGAACTGAAACACTTTGTTCTAAATGCAAAATTGCAAAGCATCACGAATAGGGTTAATGGATTAAGTCTTAAGATCTGGAGAGTGCAACTTTAAATAATAGTTTGCCATTAAGACACAACTTTAACATGCAAAGTAAATGGAACTGCAAACACACAAAACTCACTCAAGGTGGCTGAGTGCTACAAATACTCATCATTTCATATGAAAATGATAAACAGAAAATACGCCAATAAACTTAGCATATCCTCTTCAGATACTTCTCTCAGTTCAGAGAGAAGTGTAACAACGGTCTATCAATAACTGAGTATTATACAATACAATAACTGATTAAAGCAGATTTCAAACTTACAGCTGACACGAGAAAGTACACTCTTCTTTGAATTCCATAGGTGCTTTTTTATTTGTTATTTATGAACAAAGACATCTGCTTGTATCCATACTAAAGTTAAATAATACTCTCCAGAACAAGGTAGATTTTATTAACTTACTTTTTTAAGCTTCAATACCTTATAAAATAGCTATCTAGAAAAACTGTACTGTAGTTACAGGTTTGAACTTTTAAATACTTCATAATTCTAAGAATAACACAAAGAAACCCCTTACCTCCCATTCCAGTACTTCTGGCTTTGAACAAAAAGAACTTTTGCAATAATTGCATTTCAACTGAATATCACTGGGAGAGACAAACTGACCATTTGTTGAAGACTGCACACTGAGAGTCTGAAAAACATAAATAGATATACACATCACTAAAAAAGAAAGTTACTTTTAAAAGGTGTTTTTCAATTAAGCCTATAGTGTTTGAGAATTTAGGAGTTATAAATAAACTCACAAGTATTTCTGGCAAAAGCACAGCAGGTTAGTCTTTTCCCTTAATTCCTTCTCCCTTGTCATCTTAGGTTTTCCAACCTCGAATCTTTACCCTTGCTTCCAGCGTCATTACTTTAGGTTGTATTTCTTTTACCTTACCTTTCTAATGCCTGTTATTTAAGGGTAATGTATAAATTAAAAAAAAAAAAAAGTCTCCCAAACCAGAACAGCTATTAATCACAAAACATGTATTTTCAGATACACACATTTCACAGCTTGTCTTATTTTGGTCACAGAAGTTCAGACAAAGACTTACAAATCATTTTCAAATCCAAACCTCACCAAGGCAGATCACCAACACATCACTGAAGCATACCACTTGAAAATACAAATACTAAATAAAGTAAAAGGCGTTCAGCAAGAAACGCTGCATCTACCCAGATTAAGAGAAAACCAGCTAATAGTCCTAGCTGGCCTCAACTACCATGGCAGGAAGATCATTCAAGCATTCAATCATTCAAACAGCCAGCACCTAAACAATTTAAAGAGTTTTCAGACTGAGAAAAATACTACAGATTGGATGTGTAGGTATGAGAATTTAACTCTGTAACTGAAAAATTCACTTAATGCATTTCTGAGGCAATCAGTAGATAGAGAACTCAATTTTACAGCACCTGTAGTCTTCCAGTAGGCATTACAAGACAGAACACAATCCTTTGCACATCTAGGTCAAGCAACAACTATTGGTGTATTACACGTGATGTTCAAGACAAAATCTGAATTAATAATGATCACAGTCACTTGAAGACTCCAGAGAACAATTTTTTTATGTCCATCTTCTCAACAAACCTTCCCACAGTGTTTGCAACAACAACAAAAAAGTATTTAAAGTTCTCTTCAGACAGATTTGTTACTACCTCTCCACCTCATAACAGTGAAAGTGTAAAACATTTCTGTTACACGATACTTTGGACTGTCACATTACTAAGGGTTCATCTACAAGAACCCACTAAAAAAATAATTGTAATAACACTGATTGCTGATATAAGCCTTCACATAAGCAAACTGGTAGTGCTGAGTGCTAGCTAGCAATGCAAACAGTATCTTTTTAAGCAGATGCACTAATTCTGTATCAGGAGCTTGCAGACATGAAGTAGTCATGCACAAGTCCCAGCCACAGACAGGACCTGAGAACGAAACGCCACATACTGCAGAAAAGACGCCACCTTAATCCCAACGGATAAACCTTTATCCCCATTGTCCCGTAACAACTTTAACGCAGTCTGATGCCCACATACAGCAGTCATATCTGTCCCATTATATCCAGCAAATGTCCCTGTGGTGGAGAGAGGTTTGCTAGACTTTGGCTGCTCTAAACAAGCAGCTGAAGACTTGTACTAACATGGGAGCTACAAAGGCATTTTAAGTTCAAGGTCTAATCTGTGCACTCCTGCATTTGCAGGTTTCCTCACAAAGCCAACACTGCGCTCAACATGCCCTGCCGCATGGGTTATGTATGCACAATGGGTTATGTATGCACAACCAGAGGTTCCGGTTGAAAACAGTAAGAAAGCAAGAAACACGTATACCCACCACCTCCGGTTCAGGAACGAAGGAAATGTTAAAGAACTAGCAGATGCGACAACGTGTACAGAAACACTGAAGACAGAGGGAGGAATGCAGATGAAATATATTAAGTGCTCATCAAACGAAAAGCAAATGTATTTTTTGATATCTGTAATTACTTTTAAATATAGGACCAAATCCCCTATTGTGAGGGCCACAAGTTAAAAGTAACACATGGTTTTTTTGTTGTTTTCAGACATATGGCAGTGTTAGCTTCTTTTATTTCTTTCCCCTACTGTGTGCTGTGGTAGAAATTCAGGCCCTACACAGTTTAGGGGGCTGGTAATTGAACAATAACAAAAGCTAGCAATGGGAGAACAGAGTTTGAGACTGTTTAAAATTAAAACTTGTTTTAAAGAATACTTACATCTAACTGTAGATAAAAAAATCTAAACAATGAAACATTACTGCTTCTAAAACAAACCCAACATTTTTTATCAAAAACTCCTACAGTTTTCCCACAGAAATCAGTGAAGAACTGAATTCATGTTGCTGAAAGCTCTAAACCAAGCAGAAGATGGTTGTAAAACCAACACAGTTTTGTATGCCTCCTTGAAGTTTCTATTATCCTGCTTACAATTAAGGACTGCTTCTGTATAGTGTTTCAATGAGTCAAGATGATACGCATAGTATTCTCATCATCTTGCTTTGCCTCTAACTTACACGATGCTTAGAATAGGTAATATCTTTAGGAATTATTTGGGAGCATTATTACACACAAAGAATAATGCAGCAAAAAGATCATAAATTCATTAAAATCTTTCACAGGTCACCCTGAACAGCAAGGTTTTATCAACATTGTGTTTCATCAAAGGTATCTTTGAAATTGTGTATATATATATACACACACACACACATATATATACACACTCTTTCAAATATCTTAAATTCAATCAAAAAATAGTTATGTTTAATCTGACTTTTCTTGAGCCTGCCCTGAACAACCAGAGCATGGGAAGTGCCAAGCAAAGCGAAAAATCACTGTAAAGCCCTTTTCAGCCTCCAGACTGCTCTAAACTGCCAAATTACTAATGAACAGTAGGCAAACACAGCCTAGGACTCTTCTGAGAAGACCAGCATAGCAGCACAACTTCTGGCCTGCCCCTGCCACCACAGCATAAGCAATAGAGGGGTTGTCCCTGCTCACAGCAACACAAAATCAAGTTGTAGAAACATTTCTGTACATAGAATGTGTACGTGGAAGGGCAGTCACAGCCAGACTGTGGTCAGTTTTTTCCTAGATGAGAAAAAATAACTGTGCAAGAAAGAATGTAAGGTATATAATGAAGAACACTTACAGACGCCATAATGATGGTGAAACAGCACACATTAGTGAATAACCAGCATGAGTAACCTGCTAAGAAACACAGTAATTATAATTCCTACACATGCTGGTTCTACAACTCTCCAGATAGGAGAAAAAAAAAAAAAAAAAAAAAAAAAAAAATCGAAGCTTTAGCACAAGTTTTATGAAAATTTTGCATAGATTCATGTTTTGCAAGATAGCTTGCACTTCAAGATACTTACACATTTGCTAACTTTGGGAAGACACTTGTGCTACAGTTTCCATGTTCACAATAAATAAATTAGCAGTTTATTTTTCCTTAAGAGAGAAGTTCAGAGGAAGATCTTCCGCTGACCCAGTAAAGGTACTGATAGCAAAACTGGCTTAAAACAATACAACTTTGGAACAGTTCTGTCCTTAACTCTGCAATAAATCCTCCAAGACACAGCGTGAAAGAAGACAAGATACAGTCATACTACTTTATCACCAACGACCAAACGAAAAAAAAATAAAAAAATCACATCAAGCAGACTATTCTCACTCTTTTACCCTCTTTCTTACAAGGATGAACGCTCTTACAATTTGTCTGCACAACGGAGAATATAGATACGGACATAAGTTGCACAACGAGCAGCTCAACTGAATCTTTCAAATATTTTAATACATTAAAACAATATTTAGCTAGAAACAAAAGCTTATTCATAAAATAAAATGACCATCAACCCTAAAGTACTGTAAACAAATTGGGAATTTAAATATTCCAACCATTTATAAACCAAAAGTCCTAAAATTTTTTCAGAAGGCAGACAGGCCTGAAACAGCAGTTATTCTGTTCTGAGAAGGGTAACCCCTAACAAAGAAAAACGTAATGGAATAACAGGCACAGCAAGAAAATGTGATGAATATAATGACAGAAAACTAAAACAAGAGTTATCTGCATTAGTAAACAGTGAAAAATATCAGCACCATCGTAAATCAGCCATTTTTTCCAAAGATCACTGCAGAAAGAATTGCAATTGACCAAACAGATTAAGCCATTTTCTCAATTTAGGTTCAATGCCTTATGTGTCACTTAAGTATGAAAAAGCCCCAAGGGAACACTTACAGTCCAATGCTCACGTTGTGCTGTGCCGTCCTTTCCATCTAAATACTAAATGAACGGAATAAACAAGTTGTTCTCATACGATCGACTCTTATCTAACATGAATACATTTTATTTTTTAGACAGTGAATATAGAAAAACTATCCAAAAAAAAGTCAGAATCTGACAGAGATGTTTGAGCAAACTAACTGTAAGCAAGTGACCGATTACCTACCCGTTCTTGGTCTTTACTGAGAACGCACAGCCTGTATGGCTGCTCTAACTGAACTCCACTACAACATTAAAGACAGATCTACTGAAACTACAACAAAAGCATCAGCAAGGCCTCAGAAAGATCAGAAACCCTTAACCAGCATCAACTGATCCGGCAGTTATCTTCAATAACGTTGCTTGATATTGACTTATCTGCAACTCCAAGAAGGCCCAGACTGTATTTGTCACTCACTAACTTATTTTTTCTCAGTCAAATAGCACAAAGGTTTTGTTCTGAGAGCTCTTGGGGCTGCAACCAATTGTAGGACCACGTAGAATAAAACAGATGCCAAATGAGTTTGCAAAAAGTATTACAGGTTTGTCATTACATACCAACAATCTGCATCTATTTCGTTAATCAGTTCCACTGACAGACATCTACTACGTTGGTTAGGATGGAAGCACAGAACAGGGCTACATGACAGAGGTCCTACCCAGGGTATATTAAGGAAGCAATTAAAAGATTGATTTGCTTTCCAGTTGACAGGAAACAGCAAAGCTTAATGACAAATGGGAAAAACCCTGTATGGGTGTAACTGTTCAACAACACGTGAGAAGGCAATTATCAATTATACAGTGCGCATCTGGGAAAACTGTTTTTACATTAAAAAAACTGAAACATTTTCTTTGAAAACGTTCTTTGATCACCTAGAGATTAATCACTACAACATCTTTTACTAATGTTTTAACCTTAAGTCGTATTAAAAATATGACATTTTCAAAAAGCGTAGCAGCTTCTTCCAGTGTGCCTATCATTGGGCTTGCAACACTCCAGTTTCTGGACATAATTTAAACAGCTAGTTTTGTCCATAAATGTTCTAATGGCTTAGGCTCTAGCCTTTCATTTCAGAGACAATCACTTTTCACCATGACACATCTTTGTTAGTACATGAGAATTTTGTTACTGTATTTAGTATGAAAGAGATGAAATTTATTGATCTTCAATGCTAAACAACAAGGCTCATCGCCATCAAGAGGGCGGGGTGATAAAAATAAGATGAGCAGTGACATTGCTTTGCCTTTTCTTACGGTATCAAGGAGAAATGGGTTGTTATTATCCAGTTTTCTAAGTTTAAGATAGCAGCTAGTGCTATCATTATGAAACAGTACTTTGATCAAAGAAATTGTTATGAGCGAGAAGCATTTGGTATGTAAATTGTAACTCAAACATATATATACAAGCAACTCAGTTTAATATGTAAATACTTAACACAAACACAAGTACACAAATATTTAGGGAGGAAAAGAGTTAACACAACAGCTAACCTGAAATTTAGCTACACAACTGGAACTGCAAAAGTTGTACAGTTTTCCATCAGGCATTGTGGCTTGATACTGAGGTAAAGAGTTTCGTTTACAAAAGTGGCAAATAATTCCCATACCTAAAAGAAAAATGTAGTTTACAAACAAAATAAACACAAGATAGTAGTGCAAAAAACCCCACCCGGATTACAGGTCAGCTCTTTCCACCATTTCAATGTAAAAAACTAAGATTTGCCTGTTTTCCAGTCAGCTTCCAGAAGTCACATAAAACAAAAGAAACGGCAGAGGTTTTGCTGAATTCTTCCATTAAAAATCAGCATTAAATATGAAAGAGCACCTTCTTCTATAAAATTCACTGGAGCATTTTCAACTTTGAGTTCACTGAATTAAGATCTATGCCTGCGTTGCATATTGAAGAACACACGTTTTGAGTTATTTACCAGTTCCTTTCACCCAGATTAAAAATTTCACCTAGAAAATACCCATAGACATTATAACTACCTCTATCCTCCAAACATTGCTTGAGGAGATAAAATGAGCTGGGGGGTTGGATCACAGAGAAGAGAGTATTAATTCATATGCATGAAAACCACACTATCATTCTCTGACACATCAGAGCACATTATGTCTCAACGTTTTTTTCCCCAGAAGCCTTAAGACATCAACCAAAAAGGCCGGCGGGGAAAATGATCCCTCATGGGTCCCTTTACTAGTGTTGAATATAACATGATCTTTTTCTTTTCTTCTTATGTAAGTTTAAAAACCTATAAAGTCACATCTGCATAGATTAATTCTAAAACAAAACCCACCCCTGGTGTTTAAACTTCAAAAAAAAAAAAGTCTACTCTTATCAGTGATGAAATTCCATCATCCTTTTCACTTACTTTGTGATTTTGCATATTTTGATTTGTGTGTGTTCATGCATGCAGTTGAGCAGTATGGCTCCATATATCCATTAGGTCCTATGCACTGAGTCATGTCAAAAAACCTGCACTGGGCTCTGCAGCCAGTACAAGATGTTAATTTGCCACATTTCTAAAACATAAAACAAAAGCAAAACAATGCATTAGTTAAAACTATGTTTGGCTTTTGGTTTTAAATTACGGTATAAAAAAAACAGTGGAAAACTTACTGATTTACTTCTGCAATTTGCTCCCTCATCAGAACCTTCCTATATTAACTATCACGATCATCCTCTCAAGAGCATTCAGCGCTATGGTTGGGTCTCTTACTTCTGGGGCAAGCTGTCTAAAACTAAACTTCTGTGTAAAGACAAAACCCAAAACACATACCCCTCAAAAAAACCCAACCAACCAACCAACAAAAACCATCCCAAACCCCACCACCTGCAACCTGTGAGCTCTGGTAAGAGTATACAGCAAGTGGTGCTGAGTTGGAGAGTTTGAAACAACTCTGTTCCTCTCTCGTTATTGATGGGACAACAGTTTTAAGAAAAGAAACAGGAATCTGGCACGGCAAAGATGAAGGATAAATAATGGTGCTAAAATTTGGAAAAAAAAAATAAATCGTACCCTCCAAATTATAACATCTTTAATAGTATCAAGTATGAGTTAGACGTAGAAGTTTCTTGGTAACAGCGCTGTTGGGAGAACCTCTTAACTTCTCAACTCTTCCAGTTCCAGTCCTCCAGGCAGGGGAAACAACTGCGGGAGTTTCTATGCTCCTCATTGGATCCAATGAGGAACTGTGACTCCAGGAACCTGATAACCTAGGTTGTTATTATTATACAACCAAGGTTGCTTTGAGTAACCTGGACTAGTGGACGGTGTCCCTGCCCATGGCGGGGGGGTTAAAACTAGATGATCTTTAAGGTCCCTTCCAACTCTAACCATTCTATGTTTCTGTGATTCTACAACAGACTCAATTTTGACATCTCTCAACACATCAGTCCATGAATCAACAGTTTTCCACAGAAGGGAATGTTCTATAAAAAGCACTGGAAAGTAGCACCCAGCAAAAATACCAATGACGCAGTTAACACACAAAATCAATAGTTCTGATCTGCTATATGTATTACATACTTCAGTGTTAGGCAAATATCTCAAGCACCATAAAGCAAGTTTCAGAAAAAAATGTCTAGACGCGTTCTCTGCCCATAGAAACAGTACCATGGTTTTGAGAGTGATGACAGCGAACTCCTCATCTGAAGAGCAGTGAGACTCCTACTAGACAGACTCTTTCCTTACTGAGTTATTAGAAAATACCCTCTTGACACTTAGGCACTTCACGTTTCTTCCCTTCTGTTGAGGAATGATTTTGGCACTACCTCTCCCTTTTTCCCCCCTTTTTTTTTCTCCCTTTTCCCCCTCTTCTCAAGGGCTGAAGGGGGAAGGAAACGCAAAGCCTGTTTCACTTTGTTCAGAGCAACAGAAACTTCAATAGATATCTTTGCTGGGTATCTTGGATTAACGTTTGATAACTGTCTAAATCCCACCTTGCAGACAGACAGAGAAGCAGCTTAGATTTTTCTAACATGTATTATCTTCCCTATATTAAAAACACGTACATAAAAATGTACAAATACACATGCCTCTGCCACAGATTGGGTACAGCACCTTGCAGAGACCAGAAAAATTTCAAAATACCACACAATTTTACAATTTTCACATGCTGCTTTGATGAAAGCTTTACTGTGGATTTTCTCCAGAAAGGACAACGTGTCCAGATATCAAGCTCCGACCTAGAGAAGGGTATTCTATACAACTCCAGGATCCTTCTTTCCCATCCTATTACATTTTTTTCTGGTTGCGTTAAATATGTTACCCGGCACCTAATAATCCTCCTCATCAGCCATAATATTGACAAAATTCATACTAAGAACCAAGACCAAAATGTAGCAATCATACTGTTCTATGAGTTGCAGCTATTCTGCCAATATACATTCATCTCCTCTGACAGGCTAATAGACAAAAGCAGGGCATCAAGAACACTCTGAGTTATATTACCAGTGAAAATACAGGAGGTCACAATTTACAAAGAACTTCTTGGAACAAGCCTAATGGACAATAACCATCAAAAAAAATCTGCGTGCACAAATAGCCTTGGTACCTCTAGAACAAACCAAAGTGTAAATCTAGAAGCACTGATACAAATACGCAGACAAACAGCTTAAAGAGCGTTCAGGAATATAACCAGAAAACACTGCACAGGTAAGCAAAGCTTTCACAAGTTCTAGGTCCGAAAGAAAAAAAAAACATCAAACTGAGGCCACAATGAATTCAAGAGACAGCGAGATGAAAATACATGTTATAATAAATGAATTTATAGTCAGCTGATCAGAGCATAATCATCAGAGAAGATTCATTGTGTCAACAGACTACATGTTTCTACTTGGAAGTAGAAATAGCTTTTGGTAACCAGCATCTCAAATACCTCGTCATTTAACTGATGGCAAGAAAGGATCACGCACACAAAGTGCGGTGCAGCAGCACATCTGTCACTTCTGAATTGCAAACATCCGTGTAATACTGGCATTGTTTACTGATCTCACCCAACATCTTTCAGACTTAAGAGCAACATGAAGAATCTTTACTAATATCTAGTAATAATCTAGCAAACCTAGATCTAAATTATCAAGACTACAAAGAACATGAATTTCCAAAAAACATTATCAAGGATGGAGAAGATTCTGTGGGTAGAAACAAAAGCATGACAGCAAAGCTCTCACTTTATTCTTGTCACAGCAACTAAGAAGAGCATTTGAGCATTTCTGCATTACTAGTAGTTTAAATATGTTACACAACCGTCTCAGTTTGTTTAATAGTCTATCTAACTCAAAGGCTTCCTCCATTGACAACAGAGAACCTTGCACTGTAATATCCCTTATGTTTTTATACAGCTATAATGCAAACAAAGAATTTTCTCTTGTTCTTAAGTGTCAGATTTCCAGGTGAGACCCTCTTCTCAAGGTTCTCAGGTAACTTACATTTCGACTCTAACATTCATCACACGTTATTTTCCATCTCTCAGAATCCGCAGTAGTAATTTCATTCTGTCGAAATGTAACATTTGAGAACCCTTTCCTGAGAAGTTCCCTTCTAGCTGGAATAAATAAATGGAAGATGCACTAAAACTAAGTAGAACTAGAACTACTGTAATACACAGGGTCAGAGAGCATTGTTATGAAGTAAGGATTTTTGGCCTGGAAACAAGATAACTTAAGAGGATTATGACAGAACCAAAAATGGTATAATGTGGGGCGCTTATGGATCAACTGTTCATTGTCTTTTCTAATATTAACAACTATGGGAAATCACGTGAATATCAACAGAAGAAGTTTCAAAACAAACAATAGGAGGCAGCTCTTCACATAACAAACAGCACATCAGCAGAACTTCATGGATGGAAAAACTGCTTGTATATATTCACAGGGAGACTGGACAAGACTAATTAAAGAGATCTGCTAAAAATAGCATATAGGATCACTGCATAAAGTTCAAGAGATTCTCTGACTTCTATAGAGTCAGAAGCTAAGAGAATGCTCAGGGGAAAATATCCTAAGTACCTGCCCTGTTCTTGCTATTCCCCGCATGCTCACTTACACACACTGCAGGAGTCTCAACCTCTGATCTGAACTAGAACAGCTGTTCTCATGTTCTTACTACAGAACGTTTTCTTTTTAATTGAATATTTTAACCATCCTCAAGGAAAAGTGGCTGTTTAGAAAAGAAATTAAGGAAGATATAAAGCTGTGTCAATATTGTCGATATTTCATGGTCAGGAGACAAAAGAAAGAACTTCACTGGTAGGGAGAAAAACAGCAAAGAATACCAAAATCTTCGTTACTAAGTAAAGAGGGAACAACAAAAAAAAACCAACCAAAACTTCCTGACTCTCTATTTTAAACGTCACTGCTTCATTCTTTGTTTCAGAAGTACAGAATCACAGGATCATGTAGATAGGTGAGGACATCCAGAGGTCAAGTGTAACCTCCTGCTCAAAGCAGGTCTAGACCCAGTTGCTCAGAATCTCTTCCAGTCAAATCTGAGCATCTCCAAGGATGAGCATTACAAACCTCTGTCGGGTTTCACTGCCCTCACAGAAAAAAAAAGCTTTTCCTTCTATCTGTATCAAGTTTCCCCTTGTTTTCAAGTTGTATCTGTTGCCTCTCATCCTTCCACTGTGCACTACTTAGAAGAGCCCAACTTTGTCCTCTCTATACGCTCCCTTCCTTTGCAAGGTTGAACAAACTAAGGTCTCCCAAGTGTGTCCTCCTACATCATATGTTCCAGCCCTCTAAACACCTTGGTAGCTCTCTCCTGAACTTGCATCAGTATGTCAGCACCGTTCATCCTGTGGAATCCAAAACCGGACGCAGTGCTCCAGATGCAGTCTCAGAAGTGCAGAAGAATAAGGGGAGGGGGAGAGTTCGGGGACAGAGGCAGAGCACAGAAATCACTTCCCTTAACCTGCTGGCTACACTCTTGCTATTACAGCAATAGGTTGCCCAGAGAGGCTGTGAAGTCCCCATCCTTGGAGATATTCAAAACTCAAACAGACACGGTCCTGGACGACCAGCTCCAGGTGACTCTGCTTAAGCAGGAAGGGGGACATGATGACCTCCAGAGGTCCCTTCCAACCTCAAGCATTCTACGATACAGTGCAGTTGGACATCTTTGCAGCAAAGGCACACAGAGCTAACTCCTGTTCAACTAGTTGTCCACCAGGACATCCAAGTCTTTTTCTCCGGAGCTGCTATCTTATCAGTTCTCTTTCATTCCAGATGAAGTACTGGCTTCATCTTGTGCTCCCCATGATACTTCAATGGTAGGAAAAAGTGATAATAGACAAAAACCTGCACATTCAAACTAGTCTCAGTTTCAAGTTTCCTTCAGAGATGGAATTAACTCAGAACCACTCCACAAGAGAAACGAGCATTTTCCTTCCATGCACCACTTCTGGCAAATTCAAATCTAGAGAGTCATATGAAAATATATGCAAGTTTAAGGACTGCAATTTTAAGGAAAATTTTAAGTAAAAACACTGCTATCAAACTAGTAAGAAAAATGGAATCAATTAGACTATTAAGTACCAAAAAATTAACTTAATCCAGAGGCAAAATTTCTAGAGAATACTGTCCCAGTGCCCTCTGAGGGGAAGCCTGATGCAAAGGGGTCTGGCTAGATCTCTCCCTCATTACTCCACCCAGATTCTGCACCGAGATGACCCAATTTTAGCAACATCCCATTGCATATTTGACCTCTTCCAAAGCATGAAGTCTAAAGTAAATGCCGAAGCCTGAATATTCTTCTGTTCTTACTATATTTGATTCTAAACCCACTCATTCTTTTATGACTTGTTTGTATACTCTATTAGAGACTTAATCCTAGAAATGAGGTCTACTTCATGATAGGTATCTCATGACAGTAACTGAGAAAAGATATATTATAAAACACTTCATGCAATTTGAAAATTCTTAGAAGTTACTAGTTCTATATACATTTCATATCTCCATTCTGTGCACTAGGACAGTGCTGAACTTAAATTGGCAACTACAAGAGTGGCTAGCAAGTTGCAAGATGAATGGAATATCTTCCAGAAATACAAGTATTGTTGCAACAGAAATACAAATTCCTGGAATAAGAGAAAATTCACTTGGAGGGTTTCTGAGGCATTTTTATTCTTGCCATTACCAGCAACAATCATTTTAGAAGTAGTCTTGATCTTCCTTTGTATCTTACTGAAAGGATCATGAAAACTGAAGTCTAGAGCTCTTCTTGCATATATCCTACTAAGAAGAAAGATGAACCCCCAAAATAAGTATCAATCAGCCCCATTCTGTAGTTTCATGGTATTTTAGAAGTAAGCCTCACTTCTGTTTGCAACTGAAACTAATTGAAGTCTGTTGTCTTGAACTTTCTGGCTGCAGAAGTATTCCAATAAAGCTATTAGTGCCTTGCATCCAGATATCTGTGCTACAGACTTCTATTCTTGTCTGAAAAAAGCAGTATGATCTGCTTCACGTGCCTTCAGAAGGGTAGCGAACAGGATGAAGAACATGCCTGCAGCCTAACAGAGCGTTCTTGCTACAACTTCTCCCATGCAAGGGCCAGTTGATTGAGGATTGCTACAACGCCATGTAGCAGCCCAAAGATTTGGTTTCAGTTGAAGGAAATGCTTTGCAGTTAAATTCATATGGTTCATGGTAAAACAGATTGGTACATACTTCTTAATCCAGGCAAACTTCTCTCTGGTAGTTTTACAGAGTAACGGTTTCAAATTAGAAATAAGATAAATACTGGGAAAGCTTCTAGAAAAGAATATTCTGGGACAGAAGCACAGTCAACCTGTGTTCAAATAAGAAAGGTAAAGGAGAAAGAAGACAGACATTTTCTTTAAGTAGAAAAGCAGACATATTCACTACATGGAATTCTATAACAGAGATCCATTAGTAAGGCAATCGAGAAAATAGCAGCTAAACTACTTCAGATATTTTTGAAAGAAGGATGGTCCAGGTGGATCCAGAAGCAACACGCACGTCTAAGAAAAGAACCAGATGTCAGCAGAATCTGTAACAGCAAAGAAAGCTGAAACCATATTATTTATTCAGTCTTTTGAAATAATGCACCCAAATCATCACTCCCCCAAGAACTGTAAACTCTTTCCTAAGATTAGTAACACCTCAAAAGCATTTGCCCAAGTCTTAAGGGCAAAAGCTGAAGTAATTGCTTTTGTAGCCCTTGAATGGCAAGTGATTTATGTTCCATCAGCTGAACTCTGCAAACCACTAAATCAGTAACTCGTCCGGTAACTTTTCTTCGGCATCTCCAACTGCCAGCGCTCCCTCTTTTTGCCAGTTTTGTTTCTGCTCTCAAGACACTTGCCTCCACGCCTTCAAGTGAAGCAGAGCTGAAAATCCCTTCTTCCTGTGCCTCAAAAAGCAAGCTACTCTTAACTGAACATTTCAGCTGTTTGTTTTGCCTTTTGTCCTCCTTCTCCTCAACCCTGTCCAACTACTCCAGGTACAGCAGTGCACAGATGTGGTTATATCCATCCTAACTCCATTATCTAGTCATAGTACCTCCTTGCTTCCTCTTCCTAAGAATTTCCTGTGCTCCCACACAGATCACACCTCACAATTTTGACTGCGGTCAAGTACTTTTCTTCAGAACTACAAAGCAGTAGCAACATCTCTTATGTACCTATCTCACTTTATCTTCTATTGACAAAATAACATCCCGAACATTTACTATGAATGATATTCAGGTGCCTAAGGAAGCTGATTATATAGTTTTTTATTGAAGAGCAGCAAATTCTACAGATGAAGATAGACATTTGAAGCAGAAATGGCAAAACAAACGGTTCCGGAAACAGGAGTAAATAAAAGGTAGAAGAAAAGGTAGAAGAACAGGATAGTTTCTAGAAGGACTTGATTTGCATCAGAAACGCAAGAAACTGGAGGCGTTAACACCTAGAGGCCTCAAAAAAAACCCCACACCACTGAGCAGGAAGAAAAGGGAATTGATTATTTCTTGGTTGATAAAGATTTCTGTCATTTAACCATGGTAGATGGTGTAAAAAGCATCTAGCTATCTTAATTTGTACAAGCATACGTAGTATCAGACTTCAGTATTACCAGAGATTACTTAATACCAAGCTAAGTATTACTCAAAGTGAGACTGAAGTGGTTTATCATTTGAGGAAGAGATTCCACTATTAAACCACAGTTTGAACTGGCTGAAACCACAGAACTTGTCTATAAAAGTTAACAGAAATGAGGTGGCGGGGTGTGTGTGTGTGATAAATTGAAAAGTCAGTATTTCTAGTATTTCAACATATAGGAGCTGTTCAGCTCTCACTGGTTTTGTCAACAGTATTTACAAAGCAGTAACAACTGCAGGAAACAGCAGATTTTGTTGTTAATTGTACTGTAAAAAGGAGGACAGGTTTGTCTTAATAGCAAAGCAGAACTGAAAAGGAACAGACGCTGCATGGGACAAGACAAAGTTGAAAACCCTTGAAAACCCTAGATGCTTCCACTGAAGTATGATGTGACAAGACATTCTATCATAGCATTCAGTGAGATTTAAAGCAGTAGATAACAATACATTCTGTGAGACTAAATACAAACTCTACACAAAGAACAATCCAAAGTTGCAGAACTGATATGCATATTATTGTATACAGTGAAGGCTCCTAAATCCCTGCACACAGATAAAGCAGATGAAATGAGTTTTAGGAGAGTTTCACAAAAGCAGCTGTTTGGCAAGGAGCAGGATTTGAAACAAGGAAGCACAACTGGCCGGGTGGGGGTTTTTTCTATTGCTTGTAAGGCCAATAGCTCAAAGGGATGGCATAGCCTGGTTAGTCTTGAAGCACGTTCAGTAATAGGCCTTCTTCTAATCAATCAAGTCAACAAAATGCACTTCTATTCAGTACTGAAGTAAAATTTTCACTAGATGAAAAGGCACTGCAAGCATCCTCTCCAACTAGGAAAATACTCATTTGGCTGCCATTTGTCAGGTACTCACTTCATGCCAGAGCTATTAAGAAGCCTATGAAGAAATAGCTAGAGCTCCTTCCCTCCCTTTTTTGACAGCACACGAAGACCATCACTTTTAAGAAGCACCCAAAGCAAGCTAATCTCAGGTCACATTCTAACAAGAAGAATTTTAGTTAAGGAAACAAAGCAACAAAAAATAAAAGTAATCAAGGAACATTTTAAACTAGTAAATCACTAAATGCTTTCATGGCAGAATCAAGAGCACTGTGGACTGATCAGGCCAGTAAACAAAGCAGTTAAAGACTGTATTTTTAAAAACAGACACATAGACTCAGCTTTATCTTAGTTGAACAGCTAGAAACTAAAAGGTATGGTTGGTTGCACGAGCCAAGTCACAGCATTCGCTTGTTCCTTGGAAAAAAAAGGTTGTAAAGTCTGTACCCAAATCGAGCAAGCCAGGACACAAACAACATTGCAACTGCCTTGAAAAGAAAGCTGACTAATTTTGTAGAGACAGAAAATATACAATAGTATCAGAAATTCTGGACTAGGTGATCTCCGAAGGTCCCTTCCAACCCCTACCGTTCTGTCATCAAAAGCAGAAACATCAAAATGTATTTATGTGCTTTTGGTTAATACATCTTCATGGCAGGTACATTTGAGGTCAGTTTGAATTTGTTGCATAGATACTAATTTTTAAATGAATCACTAAAGTAATTTTTAAAATGATTAAGTTCTCATTTTAATTATATGAAACGCCTACTCAAATAAAATATTTCAGCATTTGCACAATTACACAGACAGTTTAGCCACCTCCTTGTCAGATATCTCGTTCTCTTCTAGCGTTGTTTTTCGTTTCATTTTGTTTAGCATCATTCTTTAAGTCTTCTTATCCCTCTACACATGTACAGCTTGAACCTCAGTGCAACAAGTAAAAAGAACTTACAATTTAGAAGTAGTAGTCTTCTTCAGGTTTAAAAAAAAAAAAATATTTGCAATAAGGGTTTTGACATTTTATCTAAATTGTCACAGTGATTTCATTTTTGGAGGAAGGATTTTATCCCTGTTTATTCATTTTTAAAAAAGCTTGACTTGTACTTAGCTGTCTTCATGAATGGCTGTTGTGCCACCAGGAAATTAACATGCTCTTGCATATAACCACAGTGAGTATTAGTTAGGCTATGTCTATTTAAATTTAAAAAAAAAAAAAAGTCTTATACAATTTATTAACCTATTTATTTTTCATAGCTTTTTTAATATGAAAAAAACCCTAAGCTCTGTAATGACATCAGTTTTACAACCACTGCCTCTCAGAAAAGCAAAACACAGGATGCAATATTCAAGATTATTTGTGTGTCTGTTTTAAAACAGATTCTGAAACTGGTATGTAGAAAGCTAAATGCATCCATCACCTTGAAAGGTGACTTAGACACTTCAGAAAAAAACTTACTCCCCATGCCAGGAATAACAATGTTTCTCACTTCCCTGCCTCCCACCAACAGTCGGCGGCCATTCCAAGAGCCACAGTAATTTTTATTACCCACAGTTTTAATTTTTTCATTCCAGGAAGAAAAAAATATCCGTGATAACTTACTGAAAATTAATTGTTCAAATCAGTGTAATATTTATTCAAAAAAATAGGGATGAAGTATATAGATAAGTACAAATAATAAGAATCAGTTTTCATTTATTACTACTACAAACGTATAGCATATTGATAGGTGTATGACATTTACAACAGAAACTGCTTAATACAAAGCTCATACCAATAAGACCTATTTATTTTACAACTGTTTGTAAAAAAACATTTGCTAAAACTGTTGTGTGACACATGATAATCAGTTGTACAACACAATGCTATTATAATTAAATGACATTAACTTTTCCTATATTATTGAGTCCATTGAGATACTTTCAGTATGTAATAGCAACTCTCCTATAGTCTCTCCTTCACGGATTCTCCTTTAAAAGTAAGATCTATTAAAAAGTTTCGAAAAAAAACATTGTTACTGCTGAATAAAGCAACCTACAATTTATCAATTGTGGCCCAATGAGTTGTCAAGCGATACTTTCCAATGTCTAAATTCCTTTTTAAAAAACAGAATTCCTTGAATACATTCAGTTCAAAAAACCTTAAGGCAAATGGAAGTTCAACCCTAAATAAATCCTTCTAGACAACTATGTATTCTCAAATAATTGTGCCCTGAGCAACTCTGACACCTACAGCAACATTAACTAAAAAACTTCTAATTTTATGTTTTAAGGTTCTCTTAATATCAAAAATAGCCCAAAGCCCCCACACTCGAGGAAACATTTGAAACCTACCAGTTAAGAATTACATTTAACCACCACTCCAAACCAGATGCCAATGAACACTAGAATTGAGTTTCTCACAGCCTCTTACAGTTCCTCAGTACCAAATATTTCCACAAAAGAATTAAGAACCTGCTTGAATAAAGTCTGCTGTCAGAACTAAATACACCAAAACAATGCGTCTCAATTTTAAAGGTTCTGTTAAGGATCCTCACAATAATGCACAATTACCCAACACTACTTGTGAAGATTCCTGGTACTGCAAATTGCTGCTCTTCCCCAAATCAAACCAGAACATACAACTTGCTACCCACATCCTTCTCATTCTCAAATACATGTATCTAAGCACAAAAAAAAAAATACAAAAATATCTGAACAAATAGAGTACAGTCTGTAACGAGTGTTAAACACAGATTTATCATTCGACCTCTCAAAATTCCACGTTCGTTTCATAATTCCATGTGCAGTGCATGTTATACTGGTTGTTTGGGAATGTCTCAAGTTCAAAGTTAATCTCATGCCTTTTGTTTCTTCGAGAGACAGTATTCAACGTTTCTTCAAGTCTTTCCATGGCTTCTGGGCATGCCTATGTTTTTAGTATCTTGGAAACCTATCCTGTCCCTTTTGGTATAGCTGTGACAAAAGAATAACGCTTATGTTACGTTTTCAGTTATGCTGTTTACATACGCACCTTCCAAATTTGCTGTTTGCACATTGCATATATACAAGAAAAGCCATCCCCAAAAGCATCAAAACTGAATGTCCAAAGAGAAAATACAAACATACATGATGCAACATTAAGGAACTTCTAAACATTCAGCACTGTACACCCTTTTCTCTTGGATCATTGTTTTCTTAAAAATGGAAAGAGATGAAGAAAGAACCCAGAGCAACGTGCAGCACTGGGGCCACTCACATATTCAAGTGTGAACTTCAAAAATGAGATAAAGTAAAATAGTACTTTCGTATTTTGTAACACTATCCCTACAAACTCACGATCAAAATGTACCAAGCAAAAGAAAAAAAAGAAAGAAATTACCCAAATTGCATATCCTTCCCCAAAATACTTAGTATTTCAGAGATATCCTATTATACCATAAATACTGTAGTAACATTTAAACCTTTAACAATGGTTAAACCTAAATAACAAACCTTTAAACCATTAGCAATGGTTCAGAGCTAAGCTGGCTCTGTAATATGTAAAAGACATCAGCATCAGATTTCTTGATTTATAATTCTTTTTAACCACAACAATTATTACTATCTTAACAGTCTTAACAAATGAAAAATAAACCAAGTAAAGAAAAAGAAAGCACAAAATTTATGACGTGGAAGGATGAAAGTAACAATAAATTTTGAAATCCTATGCTGTACAGTGAAGGAGATTAGACATAGTACAGGTACGCAGCCAAGGTGTAATCAGTTAAGAGCATTCTCCCAGCTATGTCTGATCTGTATGCTCTGCACATTTTTGAGTGTTTCGATTGCATACAAACAAACTGTTGTATCTAAAAACCAACATCATTTAAAGACCAGTAAGCCTGTGTGTCAGGCTTGCTATTAACATACTCACAAGCGATAAATCCATTAGAAAGAAATAGAAATTTTTAACAGAAAGTTTAATTTCAATTATACTTTCATTAATGACAAATAGCTATTGCTGTTACAACAACATCAAAAAAAGCCAGTAGTAAAAGGTCCAGTCCAGCTAGTTTGGCCTCACTGGCATGAATTTCATTTTGTTACTTAAGAACAAAAGAAGTCTTTGTTACTTAAGACTTCTAATAAGAAGTAAACCCATGTTATGAATAACAGGATAAATTTAAGAAGTATTAATGTTCATGTAATTTTAATTTATAAGTCAAGTAGTAATTACCTGCTTGTATTCACCAACGCAGTTCTGACAGCAGAATCTTTTCTGCTGACCATCAATAATAAGAATATTGTTTCCAGCTCCTTTACTAGGCAAATACTCCCCACAATGCTCACAGCAATTCATTATTAAACCATTCGCCATCCTGTATCTATTGAAGCAGTGGTCACTGCACAGCTTATGAGTCATATTTTTAAAGCTAACTTCATGACGAATCTAAAAAATAAAAAAAAAAAGTATTCTATCACCACACAGTTACCTGAAACTACTAGACAAGCCAAAGTCTTACATTCAAGTACAATAACTAAAACCAGATTATACTATCTCACTATTCAAGAACAGAGATGCTTGAAGTGACCGTGAAATACAGAAACAGAAATTGGGTGTTCTAGGAAAAAATCTTGGACACATTTGCTCTTGTAGCCTAGAAGCAAAGATCACAGGGAAGCATGTAATAATTGCATATTAGAGTAGGTCAATTTATGCAATTTTATAAAATGCTCAATTTGCAGGCTAACAACATGGCATATAAAGTAGTAGCCTGAACTATGGTGGGTCCAGTAACAGCATCAAAAGTAAATTAGTACATTCATGAGAATTTGAAATCATGTATGTTCAACATATCTCTAAAAATATTTGCAAAATCTTTCAAAATATACAGCAAAAAAGTAAGTAATAGTAAATCTTGACTTCAAGATTAATTCTTCTATGTGGGAGATCGGGGTTATAATTACAAGATTCTACACCTAAAAAATTGTTGACAGTAGCTACAAGGTACCGGCAAAAGGCACTTCAAGTTTCTGTAACAAAAATCAGTATTAACCTCTTTGAGTTCTTTCTTTCTTCAGTTGCTCTTCATGAATATTAAGGCTGCATATCTTAGTATCTCACTGCATATGAAAATACTGAATCAGATTTTAAATTTCCCTATTTCCAGTTCTCTTATTTCAGAATGCAAGTTATTAATAGGATCACTACTGAGAAAGTCAAAGAGAAAAAGCAGTCAGCCAGACCTCAGTTAGTTTACCACAGATAGTGCATCTTGATTTATTCAAAACTCCTTTCGAGGGATTCTGTTTATCTTCATAGAAGGATAAACATGATGTACTGCAAAACTCCTGGAAAGACTCACTTGAATCAACTTGAGCAACAATGGTACCTTTCATTGTTGTTATATCTCTGAAAGACAAAAAAAACCCTCTAGTGTGCTTGTGGATAAATACATATATATATATATCTCTCTATTTAAACAAGAACACTTTACATCTCGTAACATTTGTTCTTCCTTTTAATGTTTACATTTCAAACCGGTTTTGTAGATGTACAGTTGTTAGTCACATGTAAACACTAAGTTTAATAATATTTTTACAACTACTCTAAGTACTGCAAGTACAACATCTTTCCTGTGCAAAACCTTATTTTTTTTGTTTGGATTTGGGTTATTTTTTTCCCATTACATTATTCTAGAACTAAGTGACTTTAATGCACCATTAGTTAACAGCTGTGTCAAACTCAATCTTTACACAAAAAATGAACAGAGTAAATTTAAACTAGCCCTTTTGCAACTTTACACAAAAGCTATGGTTAAGTTCCATATGAAAAAATCAGCTTTGTTGTAAAAGACAAAATTTATAGTAAAAGGTATTTATTTGTATATAACTTCACCATTCCAGTATTAATCCCAGGACAGGATGAGGGGAGGAGAGAAGGTTGTTTTCTCATACTTTAATAAACATAATCAAAAAGCTTAAAACTCTACCACAAACTTGCCTTGAAGTTTTATCATATAAACATTTTTTAAAAGTTAATTCCGTCATTAAAGTTCCAAAGCACCTGAACAGTTCATGCAGCTGCTCAAGAAACTGCACCAATTTAATGCATTAAACCAGACAAGCATCCATTAATAAAACTAATTTGAAATAGAACAAACCTTCTTCTAACTAAACTGACTTACACTGTTTTTCACTGAAGTTAATTCTAGACTTGCTGATTTTCAATTGTATATTGCACATGCTGCAAACTTAGCGAAGCTGCTAACACCATGCTTGTCAGAGCACCTTTGTCACCAGGTCTACCAAACTTGAGGTTGTTTCTAAGGTAGTTTCACTCTTAATCCCAAACTACCACATACCATAAACTAGAAGAAAGAAGAAATAAAAGCCTCCCCCCACTTGCTGTCTAAGGAAGAAAACTATTATTGACATACAGGAAATGCCATTGGGCAGAATAAATTAAAAATTGATTGGGCACGTCTGGATCTCTATTGACATCACAATGGGTCACCAGTTGGAAAAGACATGCACCAGATACTCATATCTAGGAGCCCTAAAACTAGGATGAGTGGGATACATTGGAAAAATGTTGTATGCTTCCCCAGACAGACTCCCTTGAAAATCAACTGGATTATTAACGCTTGCAAGCCTGCCTTCTTCCATCAAAGGAAAGTCAGCGTATTTTGGCTTGCCCTTTGGCAAGCTAGTAAGGATTTGTGCTGGGGAGTGTTATCACTTCTCTTCGGCAAAACAAAGCCAGAGCTCCTGCCCTGAGGAGCTTACAGTTTCTAGTTGGATTCCACCACGACTTACAAACACTATTAACTTGTATGAAAGCACATATTAACCTGTATCAAAGGACACAAGTGAAAAGTCAACAAGAGTAACACAAGTCAATAGAAGTTATAAACGCTAAGGAGAATGCCAGATATTTCCTCTACTTTCCTTCTTACAATAATTTCTATGCTATTATGTAGTTACAAAGGTTGAGTGCTAGAAAAGTGGTTTACAACAAAATATGCAAGAATTCTGACTTTTCAGATGGGGTTATACAATTTTTTTAAAAGTTATTATAGGCTTCACTTTTTCCACTTAAAGTAATCTATGTATTTAAAGGTAAATCTGAGCATTACCACTGAAAGTCTGACCTATGACATATCAACTATTATCTATCCAACCTACATTATCCTTTCACTGAATTGCAATCTAACAATATTATGTCTGCTTTAGCAGGAAAAGAATGCGGAAGCAAGCGTGGAGCAAAGAGTACCTAGTTTGCTACCACCAGGTAGCCAAAGTTTGGCAAAAAAAAGGCTGGATAAGATTGGGCTTCGCAACAAAGCCATGCTACAGAGGAACAATTTCATGCGTATATTGCCTTGTATTTAACTGTGATTGAGTAAGCAACCTCATACTACTGGAAGAACGAAGACCAACATCACCTCAAAAATTGTGAAAAGTGATTTCTCAGAGGTTCTCTAGAAATCAAATACACTATAACTATTTTAAGTAACCTCAAAAGCTAGAAGAAATAAGTTATTTCCCCCATCATTCAAAAATAAAGCCTTTTCATTTAGGGCAGTGCACGTAGCCTCTTACAATACACAGATAAGTATCTCCAAAGTAGCAAGACAGCACAGATTTAGCCATGAATTTTCAAGATTTCAGACAGAAATAAAAAGATGAGTCTAATCTTCATCTTTGCATATAATGCAGCTACCTGAAGATGGTAGTCACCAATTACTTAAAAAAAGTGTATAAACATGTACAAGCCAATAGAAAGAGTACAGAGTGCTTTTAACTAGCTCTGTAGAGGCGAAGGTTGAGAGTTTTTACACATATTTTTAAAAAGCTAAAATATGTTAAATCTGCAAGGTTTTCAGTCCACCAAAGTATGAATACACAAGATATCAACACTTTCTGTAGTTTATTTTTACTGATCTCAAGGAAAAAAAAAAAAAAAGAAAAATAGAGTTATTCAGCCCAGTAGCTTACGTCTGAATACAAGCCACTAAGTAAAACTTCTTCACTAGTTTAAATCTGCAACTGAGCAAAGACCACGCTCTCCAAAACATACATTAATGAAGGTAGTCTTTACTGCAAGCCTTTAGGTCAGCAAGAATTCATCATTTAACCAGTGTCACTGCAGGGTGTACTGGATAGAGTTTACTGAAAAAATATGAAAAAGTGCAAGTATCTCAGTAATCAGTATGCTCAAAGAAAAAGACAGTACAGTTATTTTGTTGTTACAGTAATTTGTACTGTAATAGTACAACTATGGAAGACTTCTCTTTGGCAATTTTAAGTTTGGGAAATAATGAAAAATTACAAGTCAAACCTAATCAATAATTTAGAGAAAGACACTTCTAGGTATGCTTGTCACTCCCTCTGTGCTGCCCACTTAAGGTATCTTCAACTTCAAAAGTTGTCACAGTTGCCCCTAACTATGGGGAAACTCTAAGGCTTCTCTTCTCCCCACACTGTCAACAGTCAAAGAGCTCCCAAATTTCTTCCAGCTTCTTGCAAGTATCAGTTTCTACTCCTTTTAAAGCCTCTTGATTTTATATCTTAATCTATCAAAAAGAATGCTTTCTATGCAACACAAGGTCCACTTTTTTTCCACAAAAGTCTTTAAATCTAAAGAATTGTCACAGGATATATTGTAACTTGGACACCTTACCTTTATTTAAAAAAAAAAAAAAAAAAAATCAGTAATTTTTAGTGTATTGGCTTTCATAGAAACAATCTGCCATATTCCAAATTCAAAAGCTGGTATACTTTTTATTTTGTAGCTGGTATGGTGAATTCAACATTTCCAAACAACATTAAAGAGACACTACATAAAGTACTTCTATAGTCAAGATTTTATATCATTAATGGAGCAATTCCCATACATGCATGAGAATCTCACATATTACTGGATTTAGCTCCTAATATGAAACAAAATTTAAAAATCCCTTACTTTCTGCACATAACACAAAGTTTCTTTGGAGTGGGTTTGTGTGAGAATGATGAGAGGCAGGTAGTAGAACAAAAAAGGTGAGCTGATCCTTTTCGCTGATACGCAGTCTGTCCCTTTTGTAAAGGCTTTTTGCAGTTTGCACATGTGACTTTAACCTGTTTAGAAGGCTGCTGCTGGGCGGAAGGCTGGAAAATCTGTTTAGGAAGTGATGCTACAGGTGACAAGGAATCCACACCTGGTTGCTTCTGATTTCTAGGGAAGGAAGCTGACTGGGATATCCAAGAATCTTCAAGACAAAAAAAACATAAAAGTGAACAGATGTGTACATATATATAGAGAGAGAGAGAGAATAATATTCACAGATATATGATCATAAAATAATTTTTCTGTTGGAAATGAGAATTAACAGGAGGAAGATGATATTTTAGAAATTCAGGTTTAAAGTAAAACGCTGTTTGGTGGTACCACTCTCCACTGTTACAAAGCTTCAGAATACGAACAAATTTCAGGATGGTCCCATTCTGCATCTAGTGACAAGTTCTGCAGACCTCAATTCACTTGCACTGGGTTTGCAAACTGGCAGTTTTATCTTCAGACAAACAAAACTGCAATTACCAACTGCAATTAAAAAAAAAAAGATACCAACAGAGAACATGAATTTCTAAACTAAGGTTTGAGATAGAAACTCTACAAATTTATATAGATTTTCATTAGTTATTTTGTTCTAAATCTTTAACAAGCATTGTTTGTCTGGCCTTGGTGATAAACCCTAGAGTTTGGGGTCTCCGTACAGGTTTCCTAGTCCAGCCTGCAGCCAGAGAACTACACTGCAGTTAGAGCTCCACATCGGGGATCTGCATTTACATCACTGATTCCTGTAAGAGTTCTTGTTTTTCTCAATAACCTTTTCAATGCAATGAAAACCACTTAATGTGCAAACTGGCAAAGTCATGAGAATTCCAAGTCTTCCTCAGTAGAAATCAATGTACCTAGAAAATAACATTTCATTAAGTTCTGGCAGTACACAAATCCATGACCCTGTGTTCCAGACTTCAGTAGTCTTCCATCTGCATTTCTGTACAATGGAGTACTACGGAATGAAGTCACCTTTGCCCAATCTTTTGTCGCATAACATGCTACAGAGAAACTTCGACACAAGAACTTAGGTAAAACTTTTTCCCCAACAGAAATATATCTAGAAAGATAACATGCTTCTGTTAAATTACATGCTCGGTATCTTGGTTTGGAGCACAATATACAGTTCCGGGTGGGGTGGGGTGTAAATATCTCCAAATAAAATGTAATTTCTAGGCTTTTCTCTGGAATTTAAGCTTTCATTTTAAATTATTATCACCAGAATTTAGGAACATTGAGCTTCTGAAGAATGCCAAGAACGATATGTTACTTAAGCATGAAATAAAACCTGAACAGAAATGTCTTTCCATTATAAAAAACTCAAACATTCATACACATTTTCAATAGTACATGTCAGATAGCCCAAACAGTGTCCCAACACTTGGGACTTACCTTTCAATCTTTTTATTCCCAGCATCTGGAACAGTACTTCACCGACTTACTGACTAGTAAATACCTCCATAAATATTACTGTATTTGGTAGTACTTGTATACTACTTTTAAGTAAAGAGTAAACACAGTATTTACTGTAACTAAATAAAAATCCTAAAGCCTTGAATGCCTTACTGCAGTAACTCAGTATATTCCTGGAGTGGTATTACAACTAGTATTAATAAGGAAATATAAAACAGATTATTTTAAATTCTGTAACTTTAGATAACAAAAACCTTAATCCATAGACTTCAGCAACTGCCATACCTTAATTTTAAGGGATGTTATCTTGGTCCATAAGAATTTATTAAACAGGAGGCACCCTTTTCCTCATACTATTTTCTGAAGTCCTCTTTCTGTTTTATTAACAACATATTCTTCTGCATAGTTTTAAAATTTATTTCAGGGCAAAGTTCCAAGAACCCTTGTTACAGCAACAAACAACACACATTCCTTAGCATATAGAAGATCATTTTCCAGTGTGACTCTGTAGCTGTCAAGGATGTTCTATTTCTCAGACACTTTGGAAATTTACCCATCGTAGTGCTTGAGGGTAAATAGAAGAGCTGGAACAAAGAGGTGAGGGAAAGGAAGCAGAACAAAACACATTCCTCTTTAAACCATTAAAGAAGTTTACCTTTGAAGGCATGAGTATCCATACTGACAAACTAAGATATGTTACCACGGTGCTTAAAGTTAAAATTCACTTGGCTGCCCTGTTCCAGCTTTTCTATACTATTATGTCTACTACCTCAGATATATTTATATCCTGGTAGCACCTTAACACCTTCAAATATTTTGAGATTCTTCTCTTTTCTCATAGGTTTCAAGTGGGACCACATTGTACCTCTTATCGGGATTAGGTAGCACATGCAGCAGAGTTACATGTGCTTTTAATTCAGTAGGGCTCAAATGCCTCTAACGAAAACTTGAATTTTCTAGGTTCATTTGGGTTTAAAACTTTTACCATGACTTCCCAGTACCTCATTAAGTCTACTTCAGTATTTCCTTAGTATCTTAAGGCTTCAGAGAGCCTCCCATAATTGACATTTTGTTGCATTTCTCCTTCTACAAATATACCAGAAGAACACCAAAAGATCTTCTTGCCTTTTTTTCTTTTACTTCTTCCCTATCACATCTTCATAGACATTATTTTTTACATTGTGACTTTTTCTTCACATCTCATTTTTTAACCATGTTACCTCCTCCACTTTATATTCTCTACAAAGGATCTGTAAAATCTGTTTTTCGTGTCCTCGAACTGAAACGGTGTATCACACTTCCTTAGCTGATTCCTGATGAGTTTCACTGCCCTTATGTCTTCATCCTTCACGTTCCTATCTGCAACTCTTTAATGGCTAAGTTTATGAGACTGTACAGTTTCATGTTCACTTTCTTGAGCTCTTGCTGGAACCCCTCTCCTATGAAGACAGGCTGAGAGGGTTGGGGTTGTTCAGCCTGGAGAAGGCTCCAGGGAAACTATTGCAGCCTTCCATACCTAAAAGGGGCCTACAGGAGAGATGAGGAGGGACTCTTCATCAGGGAGTGTAGTGATAGGACAAGGGGTAACGATTTTAAACTGAAAGAGGGGAGATTTAGATTAGATATTAGGAAGAAATTCTTTACTGTGAGGGTGGTGAGGCACTGGAACGGGTTGCCCAGAGAAGTTGTGGATGCCCCATCCCGGGAAGTGTCCAAGGCCAGGTTGGATGGGGCTTTGAGCAGCCTGGTCTAGTGGGAGGTGTCCCTGCCCATGGCAGGGGGTTGGAACTAGATGATCTTTAAGGTCCCTTACAACTCTAACCTTTCTATGATTCTTCTTACTATAATAGCTGTTTAGGGTGCTCCCATTCTTTTTCACTCATTCCTGCTCTAAAATGCTATAAAATTATTCTTTACCCTCATTTGCACCGCTACGTTTATTTGTGGAGCAATCTTGCAAAAATGGCTCAATGAAATAATGACTTTTTAAAAAAAGCTGAAAAAACTGTATCAGCACAACCTGGGGCAGAGGTGGAGAGGAAGACAGTAATAAAGTTGTACAGCAGTAGGTAGCTCTTGAAATGTATTCAGATACATCTGCATTAATGACCTGGTTCAGATGAGGGCAATTCTGAACTTCATCCTCAATTGACTAGGTGTTGGTTCTATTTTTGGAGCAGTTTTGATGGACAAAAACCAGATTCTCTCTCCAAAAACTTTGATATGGTTCCCCCCCAAAATTTTTGCTGCTAAACTGGACACATATGGATGACAACCTGATCTTGTGAAAGATGTCCCTTCCCATAGCAGGGGGGAGGGGGGAGTTGGACTAGGTGGTCTTTAAAGGTCCCTTCCAACCCAAACCATTCTATCAAATGTTCTTCAGTGCTTACTGGGACACTAGGTTCTGAATTAATGTACTGGACAGAAGTTTCTCTGACGTGCACCTACTGCTTCCCATACAGTGGAGTCACTTAGCCGAGGGGAATACAATAACACTGATCTAGAAGAAATCTTCCGAACCACATATAGAATCACTTAGGTTGGAAAAGACGTTTTAAGATCATCAAGTCCAACCCTTAACCCATCAATGATCATCAAGTCCAACCCATCAATGCCAACTCCACCACTAAACCATGTCCCTCAACACCACATCTACACATCTTTTAAATACCTCCAGGATGGTGACTCAACCACTTCCCTGGGCAGCTCTTCCAATGCTTGACAACCCTTTCAGTGAAGAAATTTTTCCTAATATCCAATCTAAACCTCCCCTGATGCAACTTGAGGCCATTTCTTCTCATCTTATCACTTGTTACTTGGGAGAAGACGACACCCACCTCACTACAACCTCCTTTCACATAGCTGTACAGAGCAGTAAGGTCTCCCCTCAGCCTCCTTTTCTACTGGCTAAACATTCCCATTTCCCTCAGCTGCTCCTTGTAAGACTTGTGCTCCAGCCACTTCAACAGCTTTGTTGCCCTTATTTGGACATGCTCCAGCACCAACATGTCTTTCTCATAGTGAGGGGCCCAAAACTGAACACAGTATTCAAGGTGCGGCCTCACCAGTGCTGAGTACTGGGGGATGATCACTTCCCTAGTCCTGCTGGCCACACTATTTCTGACACAAATACATATAATGTATTTGCCAGAGCCTCACTACTGAGCTACTATTTAGCTACTATTTTTCTAACAACGTACAGATGTCACATGTCCTAATTCCTTTGTCTTTAGGTGAAAAAGAAGCACTACCATGGAACAATACATGTTTGCATCTTCAAGGCTTTAAATCTTCCATATAGGAAGCAAACATGAATAATAGGTCTTGTTCAAGATGCAAGCTAGAATGTCCTAGCAAGGTAGCACACTAGTTCTGAGATTTGCAAAACTGCTCTGGAAATTTATGTATTTAATCCTTAGATAAAGTTTTGACATTCAACAAATTCTAGCTAGAAAATCCCTAAAGAAAGTTAGTATCTGAAAACAAAGTTTGCTATCCAACTTCTTACGTCCTATTTGTGAACTATAAGCAGGGTTTCTCAATCTATGTTCTTCAAATTATATAAATCAAAGCATTTTTATCATCAGTAGGCTTAAATTAACTAAGCAGGAGTCTCCACCTCCATTGGAAATGTTTTCGAAATCTGGAAATCAGAACAGATGGAACACCACTGATCCAGAAAAGATGAATCTATCCTTAGCAGTCTTAGACTGGAATTGTCTAGAATACATTAAACATATGTAAGATCAAATGCTTCCTGTCATATTATCAAAGTTTCCAACAGGCAGGGTTAACTTCTGCTAATAAGATTTTTTAGAAGAAAAGGAGGCAACTTCCAGGAAAAAAGAACAAAATTGAAACTTAGAACTTGAAAACCTTTCCTTTACATCTTTATAAGTACAAAAACCCTGAAGTGATCCGCACCTACCGTGTTTCAGGCTTTTTCTTGTGTAAAAGCCATTTCCACTATAGTTGTCTTCCCTCTCTCTTCCTCTTGTTTCTTCTTCTCATGTTCTTTGTCATTTTTCTAATTTCTCGTTTGGTATTTTTCTCCTTCTCTTTTACCCGTGGCAGCCCTTTCTGCTTTCTTTTGAACCTACTGCTCTTTATTTTTCAAATATACAGACCACAGAAATAAAAAAAATCCTATACACATACACCTTGAAATACATCTCTCATATCCACTTATGAGTCAGTCGTCTTCATTAAATCCCTAAAAGGATTCCCAGCCACTACTGTCTCTCTGAACTCAATCTATTTCAATACCGCTATGGTCCAAGCCTACAAGACTTCACACTGGCAAAATTCTCCTGTGTCTCTCTTAATCACAACAAAAAATAAAAGTTCAGTAGCTTAAGGCACATGCCGATTTTCTTAAGATGCACTTTCTCCAAGAAAAACAAAGGCACTACTTTAAGGTAACAAATGCTTTAAGTTCTCATCCATGACTACTTGACCATCTGAGTTACAAGAATCATACCCCATGTCTAAGGGATCAACTAGCAATGGTGGGAATTTTGATTGTAAAAGATTAGGAACTGAATTCCTAAATTATTCAGTGAGACACACGAAGTATAAAAACTTCCCAGCTTTAAAATTCAGAAGTCAAATTTTGACACCAGTTTCAAGATTAACACAAAAATCCCACAATCTAACATCTGACTTTAAGCTTAGCTTCATGCTGCCATTTCCACAATACAATATGAAAGGTATTAAGACTTTTGCAGAAGTACATTTGGTAATATATGACCAAATTGAAGAACTGCACTATTTAAATATTTGTTGAAAAACAGGTTAAAAAAAAATCCATGCATTTCAATTAGCATATAAGCAAATTAAAAAAATCATGCATCAACAAAGATCTACTGCACCTAGAATCTACTCATTTAAAATTTTCCTTTTAAAATGATGCTAACTAGTCTGAAGTTAAACCTGTAGCAAAACTGGCAATTTGGCTTTCCTTTCCCCCCACTTCTAGCCTAACAGGGCAGCAGAGTAGCAGTATATGTTGGAACTTGGAAGGTTTTAAATTGCTTATGTGAAAGCTTAAATTCTGTAGAATAGCAATTCCAGAAAACCATTCATGGCTGCTCCATTTGGCTTTTAGCAATACCTCTTTACTTGCTAAATCAGGAGACAATACACTGCTATTTACATAGAGATATAGAACAAAACCAGCCAATTCAAATTAATTAATACTGTATGATACAAATACATGTTATCACAGGTGACTAAACAGCAATTATAAAGTGTGTATAACTTACTGCGGGAATATGCGAGTCCACAAGTAACCTGGACCCTGTTTTGTTAAGCATTGTAAATACCGAGAATTGCTCAGTATGCAATGAATTATGACAGCTAGCTGCTTACAGCTTAAGATCAGACTTTCAAATTCAGGTTTTTTGCATGTCAAATTATATTCAGATGGCAAGACAACAGATCAGTAAACTAATATTTAAAATAACTTTGATGCATTATACTAGTCATAGAACTGCACAAAAAGGTACAAAACTTATATAGATATACTCACCTCTACTTGTGTCAGTTAACGGGGTATGCTTAAGCCATAAAGAACTTCATCTAGAAATACTTGTGTCTCAAAACATCTGAAGGTATTGCTAACTGCTAAACTGGGATATTTTACCTACCTAGCACATTAAGTCATTGAGTATATTTTATTCCAGAGTCACAGATAAGGTTGTGATGGGGATAAAGGGAATGAAGATCTTTCATATGAATTAAGCTAAAAAACTAAGCAGTGCCACTGTGAAAAATATTTTAATCAAACATTCTATTATTTATTGTCAGCTTTTAAGGAAATGGTCAGAATTGCAACTTACCAGGATTATGATGAGTCACAGATTCTCCATTTTGAAATACATCTCCAGCCACGTTCATTCTACCAGGATTGAAAGGTCCTACACCAGTCTTGGTCTGTGAAGTCAAAGATGGGGTGTATGTTTGCATATTAACACCAAAATTACTTGACTGCAGTCCGTTAGATACATCTCCCAAGTTGGCATTCTGCAGTGATGTTACATGTGTAATCATTAAGTTCATGTCACGCCCTTCAGCATTTTCTAAATGACCATCACTCACAGAGCTCATAGCACCTGTTTCTAATGTAGTAACATTAGCAATCTGAATTTCAGAGTCTGGTTCTGTGGTTATACCACTATTACCTATTCCTGAATTTACCTTACTTCTTGAAAAACTGGAAGCTGAGAATTCCATATCGTTGGTTCTATTTTTACACTCTGGAAGTCTTCGTTCATTAAAACTGGAAGCATTCTTCTCTTGTCCTTGATTTGTTTCAATGTCTTCTTCATCATCAATAATAATAGTTTCACTTATACTCCCCTTTTGAGAATTTACGTCTTTTGGAGGAGGAAGCATTTTGCAATCATTCCCTTGCAGTTCTTCATTTTTTGATGATGTAAATGCAGTGTTCCTTTGATCTGCTATTAGTGATGTAGAATTCTGCGGAGGTTGTATAGGTTCAATAAAAACTACATCATCATCATCTTCTACAGGCGAGTTTTGGAATTTATTAGGTCTAGAAACTAAAGAACTTGGTGGACCTCCAAATGTATTTCCTACATTTGCAAGACCTGCTGCCATGGTGGTATTCCCTAGTAGACCAGGAGTACGTTCAGACAGTTCTAATCCTCCCAGAGGACTTGTGTCCATTCCAGATCTGCTGTTTAAAGAAAAACATAAAGCAAGAAAAGAAAAGACACACCCAACTTCAGAGTAAGATATAACTTTCCAGGACCAGTTCTTCAACAATAACTACAGAATTAATAGTCCCAGCTTTTAGTTTGTTTTCTTCCTGAGATCATATAAAGAAAAACCAAAAGTTTCTCTGTGCTCTTCTTTGCATGTCTTAACATTCATTTACTTTCTAATCCTGTACTACCAAAAACATACTGCCAGTACCAATATTTTCCACACAACAGCTACACATCACTATGTTTAGCAATACATACATGCATACACAGGAAATAGAATTTTTGATGGTATTTATTAAAAGATCCTTATTTCTCAGTCCCTTTCCCACCCACATATGCACACAACGATCCTATAACACTGCTTCTCTTAGACTGCAAAGCAAGATCAAAAGTTAGACATCCAGAAAGAAAATCTGAATTCCTATTAAATTTCATTCCTATTAGAAGTGTTACAGAGTTTCAATATCAGTAACTTATACAACAAAAGACCGAAGTGCATATCCAAGTGTCTAGCAAAAAAAAAAAAAGCGACATATTAACGACTTTGAAATTAAACTGATTTTCCCCCAACCCCACACTGCCAAAGCTCCTTATGTGACCCCAATATAACTGGAGCACAGAAGTAAGCAAAAGAGATATGGAACTGCTGTACACGACAAGAACAGACATATTAATGAGCAATGGAAGGTGTACAGCAACCTCTCTCATTTCTAGCCACTACCAGAGGCAGCTCATTTGAGGTCCTTACTACCTCACGTTCCACTGCAGCTTTCAAGAACTTTATCTCTTTTTAACAGCAAGTGATGCTTCTTCAAGCTTCTTCTCAACCATTTCTTTGCCTGGGGGTTTCTGTTTGCTTTTAGTAATTGTTCAGTTTGGGGAATCTGTTGTTTATAATTGTCAATTCTGCCATGAATTCAAAAAATTACAAAAAAGCAACCTGGACAAAGAATTTCTGTACCTGTAATTCCAAACCGGTACATGATCAGTGCTAAAGGACCTAATATCTCGCTAAAAACCATCTGTACTAAAAATCAGTAAGTTCAATAGATCTTCATATACACAACCAGAAAAATACAAATATAATTACAGGATAATTTGGGCATGCCTTGGAGTATACGCTAATGTGTGATATCACTGAGCTTTTGTGAAAGGCTAGAAAGTAGCTTTATGTGCTTTTTAATAAATCCTTTAGAAAGGAAGGTAAATAGAGGAAGCAGAAATATCCTGCTCATCAATACTTACCCATCTAGAAATCCACTGCAATCTGTTTACCTTAATAAGTTGCTCCAAGAGGGTTTTTTTTCTTTCCTGTAGGGAACCTGCTCTTCTTGTATCAACTTGCTGCCCTCCACAAAAGCAGTGCGTTCTGAAACAAGGTTAAAACAAACATTACATATTCTAAAAAGTTTCCTCATCTCAAACTTCTTCTACCAACTACATTCATTAAACTGACTTCCTCCTAAATTTACAGGTTAAGTTCAAACCTGACTTTTAGCACTATCATCCTACAATGTCAGAGAGAGAATGTCAGTCTATACAGTCATTACCGCAAGTAAAGCAGCGGCAGTACTGTTTATTCTAGATTTTCCACTCCGTCACATGATATTTCCAGAATCCTTTGTTTGATGCTTTATAGACAGATAGAAAAAAATACAGTGTTTGGTAAGAGACAGACAGACATAACTGCAATTAAGTAATCAAAGACTAGAATTGAGAAGTATATCTGCAATAGAATATTAAGGAAATAAATGGTTCAGGTAAACTAAGCTATTGAGAAAAGAAACCTTAGCAGTTACATTTCTTTGCTTTTTATCACATCAATCTCCTTGATGCTTGTAGCAGAATATACTATGCTAAATTAAGATATAGCAAAAGGAAAATTACAGAACATGTGTTCTAAATTAGGCTTACAATGCAATATAAACCTTACATTGCTAGTAATTTTCAAATTGTATATATGCATTGCAGTGATTCTTAGCACAGGTTCAGGCATCCATAGCTTATATTAACACATGTGAACATTCACAAGAGATTGAAAATGTTCAGAGTTCAAGCCTATATTTATTCTTCAGGTTTTATAACAGTCATTAGGTTTCCCACACTTGGCAGCATTTTTAAAATAGAGAGTATCAACTTGTGTTGTTATCTCCTGTTTGAGGACAGCCCTTAAAATCCCCAGACAGTAAACAGGCCCAGAGGAATAAAGCTCAAATATTCTACGCATTCGCAACATTATTCAAGCGCTCTTGTCCATTAACTAAGTGGCAGCAGGGGGGGACAGGGGGGAGGGCAAGGGGCAGGACAGACCGAACAGCAAAGCTGTGAACCAGATTAATCCTAGAAGAGAGGCGACCACCTTTTAATTCCTTCATATGTTAGCCTTACAGCCAAATGCCATTACGTAATAGCATTTGAACTGCAATAAAGGTAACATTCAATTGGAATGAGAGAGGTTTTCTTCCAAAAAAAAAAAAAAAAAAATTGTATTATCAATGCAGTTGGCTTGTACCTCCCTGGAAACCAGTCAGTTACACTGAAGATTAATTTAATCAAATATTCTCTTTTACCTATCTTATTTTTCCCTCTAGGGCTGAATAATTCAAAGTCAGATGTCCCTACAACTCAGCTTTTGCTGAAAAGCACTCATTCAGTTCACTGATTCTTAAAGTTTCCCGGGTTTATTCCATGTATTTTCTTTCTCTATAAGGACAAAAGCATCACAAGCACATAAAGCTTCTAATAAAGTTTTAAATATACCTGAACAGATGGGAGCAAAGAAGAAATGAGACTATGCCAAGATGATACCTCAGGCCTCACTCAAACCTCTGCTGTTCCTATTTTTACAGATCCTTACTAGAAAGATAGACTTGGGCTGTTTTACAGTACATGCACAGAATATGTGCAAAGGTAAGACCCAAAACATATATGTTTTTGTCTAAATACATTTATATTTTTCCATGAAGTGTCTTAAAAAGGTATTGTTAGGTATGACATAAAAATAAGCAGAGTTTATGTGCTTAACTGTTAACGCATAGTCATAAGTAAAACCTGCATATATTTCCTCACAAATATCATCTCCTACCTCTGCAAGACTCAGCAACAAAATTACCCCCAAAAAACCAGAATTTTTGCAAAATGAGGTAGCTTGTTTTCTAAAAATGCTAGTACCAAGGACAAACGCAAAGAACTAAACAGGCAATGTCACAATCAGTATTTCTGAATGAAGAACTACCAAAAAAGGAACTACCTACAGAGTGAAAAGAGTAGGTTTAGAATGGGAAACAAGGAAAAACCACACATCTCAACTGGTAATAGCAAAAGATGCTCAACAATAGAAATACAATTGCTAGAAACCTGTAAGATTGATTAGACTGATCACTGGATGAATTGCTGAGACTTTGAAAAAAACCAACAAAACACAGACTGATGAGACCTAGCCTGCAGAAAATGCGTGTTCAGTACAGCTGCAGAATGATCTCAAAGCTTTGTGGTAGCACACAAGCACCAAAATTACACCTGGACGGAAACAGAGGCACTACCAATATACATCAGCCCTTCCTGAACCAGGCTTTGTGTATCCTCCTTTTAAATTAGGCTAAATCACTCATCTATAAAAGTCTTCATGCTGAAATAAATTACAATCCCATAGCTACATTCAAAGCTTAATTGCTGGAAGAAATAAAAGACAAAATGCAGGCACTTCTCTAGAAGGATGGCAAATACTACAGCTTTTGAGACAGCCAGCTAGGTAACACTCCATAGGCCACGTCTTAACTCCATAGCTGAATGATAAAATAGATTTTTAAATTTATCATGAATCACAGAAATTGAGGTGGGGTGTGGATATCCCCCAAAAAATTATCAACTCTGCTTTAACAAAAGCAGAAATTGGAATTTAAAAGCCTTTACTAAGTGCCATTAACAACAGCTGGGATGAAGGTGACAGAACAGCACAGTCATGGTTCTGTACACTTGGAGCAAAATCACAAAAATCGAAAGGAGTCACTGAAATCTGGCCAAAACTACAGTTCCACCAATGCAGAGCACTTGAAATGGACACCAAAAGTAGGACCAGCGTGTGCAAGTTCTTCCATATAAAGGCTAGAAGCCTAAAAAAGGAAAGCTTGAAAGACCGCTTTTGAGAGAATGCATAACTGAGACATCTTCAGAAGTGAACGCATGAACAAAATTCAGGAGACAGTATTATACTAGGGTACAAACACAGGAACAAGAAGAGAGTGATTGATTTGCCCCGGTGAGGGAATACTACTTTCTGCTAGGAAAGCACAGTATCCTAACTGAATTATTTACCTCCACAGGTACTGTGCTACATTTAAATTCCATACCCAAACTAGAAGAAATAGTGTATTAATGGCATACTATCAATCACTTCCACTCAACGGTGACAGCACATATGAGATAAGGGGAACAACAGAGACTGTAAAGTAATAACTGAAGACTTCAACTACTGTTGTGCAGACTAGGGGAAGAGGGCAGACTGAAAACAACCACAACCCCCCAATACCCAAACCAACCCCACAAAAAACAAAAACAAAAACCAAACCCACAGCCAACTGCAACCAGCTAGAATACTAACAGGAGGAAAAACAATTCCTGATCTAATTCTGAGCAACACAACATAGTTCAAGATGTAATTATCTAGATAACACTCCAGAAGAGTGTATTCAAATTCCCAGGGGAATAAAAAATAATAAAAAACATTACACTACTTCAACATTTGACTTCATAAAGGAGAACAATATAAGTGTGAGAAACCCAGTTAAGAGGGGAAAAAAATGCAGCTTCTTTAGAGCATGAAGGTCATTTAAAATCTCACCATATTAAGCATACAACCAATCTAGAAAGACCACAGAAAATCATAAAGACTACTATCAGGAAGTCTCTGAGCTTAGAAGATGCTGGAATTGTATTAGGGGGAAGTTTCATGTACATTTGCCCTATTATTTACTTTTTGTTAGGCACGGTTCAAGGCAGGCTACTGAGCTATGTCAGAGCAGATCTGTCTAAAATGACAATTCTTGCCAATTTTACAAACAGTAAAATTTTTCTAAAGAAAAAGTGCATCCAAGAAGCCTGAACCACGGCAGAAAACACAGAATAAATTCTTTGCATTGATGTTCAGTAAGGAAAAGATGAGGGAAGATCACATCTAAGCTCTCTTTCTTGGGGTCAAGTCAGAGCAAAAATGTGGTATCCAAGTGCTAATAGAAGAGGATCTTAGAACAAACCACTAAGGCCACATTGCATTAATTTAAGATGTCTAAAGATAGTCAGAAATTTTATGTTTCAATATCCATAACCAGTTACTTAAGCAGAAGGTGGTAACAATTACCCAAATAATAATAGACTACAGTCCTATCTCATTACTAAATAGACTGATAGAAACTACATCAGAACAAACATAAAAAAGAAAAAATAATATACGGGGAAAGAATTAACATGGATTTTGCAAAGAAAAGGAAATGCCTCACAGGACTACTGGAGAGATCTTTTAAAGCGTTGACCACTTGTTAACCAACCCCAATTAAACTGGTATATAGCACTTAAAACTTCCAAAAGGCATTCCAACACGTTCCTCACTAAAGACTGCAGTGGAAATTATCTATAACAAAGATTTGAGAAAGGTTCCCTGGAGGATTTGTAATTATTTAAAGAGAAAAAGAGCACGTGTTTTCTGTTATCACAGTTACCAGGGGGGCTCCACAGCAGCTGAAAACAGAAACTGGCTGTAAAGAACTACAGAAGGATATCACAGTCCTGAATGCTCAGAGTAAGGTAGGCAAAATCACTAATGATAAGTTCAAGGTAACCAACAGGGAGAAAAGGGTAACTACACGTACACAGAATTCCTCTGAAGTGGAAGTCTAAGATCCAAGTTGCAACTCTTTCAAACCAAATCTACTCAACGACCAAAGAGGAAAAACAACATAAAAGAAGAATCAAGACCAATACAGAACACATTCGTCACTACGTACGCAAGATGCTGGTGAACTATGTTTTTTATCATGAGATGTTCAGGTGATCCCCTTTTCATGGAAAGGGAAAACAGATGAGTTACGTGAACAACTTATATTACATGAACAGTCGCCTTGTTGGAAAAGACAGACAACTCACGGAAGATGATAAATCCGCAAGGAAAAAAATACATAGAAGACAAATAGAAAGCCATGCCCAGTGTCTTACAATACACAAACAAAAAGGCACTCAGTGAAATAATTCAGTAGCTTTAATACTCTATTGTGCAGGAAAACACCTTTTCTTCTGAACTGTGAGAGTCACTGCTGTAGAAGGCTACAAGGGCCAGAAATACAACCAGTTCAACCAGGGATCGGATAAACATGAAAATAAATGCACTGATGACTGTTAAACGCAGTGGTCCAAAGGCAACTCTAGAGAAGTCCTTAGCTAGCCAGCTGCTGAAAACCAGCATACACCTGCAGAAAAATCATGCTATACCTGCCAAGTTTCTATTCCTAGACAGTAACCTGTTTGCAACAGTGGTGAACTGTCTACTAACCTAGTAGCGGAATAGTAATATTCTTACATGCAAAAGAAACGTCACTAGCCTCATGGAAGTTTTACTCACTCAAAATCTGAATTTTGGCTTATTGCTGTCCAACTGACTTTGTTGAGCAATGGGTGTCAACATTTAGGCAAAATAATCAGGTAAGAGACAAATCTGAACTCATCTCAATGTTCTGCGAGGCTATATAGTTCTAATGATTAATTCCTGACCCTGACATTTCTTTGACCATAATATCATTAATTCCTTAATTCAGCTAGTTCCAAGAGTTCTTATTCTTCATTATTACAGCGAGTCACTTTTTACCACTTGGCTTTTGTTAAGTCTGATGATCAAAAACTCAGTCTATTGTAAAGATTGTGTGGAGCTATCAAGAAGGTCTGTAGCTTAACAGCATGCTGTAACGTCTTGCTACAACTCCAGAACGTTCGTTCCCTACACAACCAGATGCAACCTACATACCATGGCCTTCTTGGGGTATGAACCATAAACTGAACCCCAGTGGCTGACCAAATCTATGCCACAGTTCACCCCAAAAGCAAAATAAACCACTACACTTAAAATTGCCTTTAAGTAGCTGTTTTACACTGCAACTGAGGCAGTCTAATAGCCCAACTGTACCCGCTCATAAAGACCAAAAAATAGCAGAAGTAACCCAACATTTTTAAAGGGCTGCAATTCAGGACAGCTTTAAGCTAAATCTGAATGCTGTTACTGCAGTCCAGTCACAATTTGTGTAATGAATAATATATACTATGGAAGAAAAAAAAAAAAAAAAAAAAAGAGGAGTTGTAGGGTCCTTCTGAGTCATCAGATATAAAATTCTTACCACAGGCAACCACACAATAAAACCATTTTTGTTGAACGTTCTTATTATAAACATTTAGCATTTTTGGTTTGGTGGGGTTTTTTTGTTTTATTTTGTTTTTATTTTCCTTCTTATATCTTTTCTGAGGGTTATCTATTCATCAACCCTAGCGTTTTATGCTCAGGTATGTGGTGGCTCCAATCTACTGTCAACTTTTACATCTCTAACAAAAGTTTTTAACACTTCTGAGGGGCACCTAGTTATCAGGTCCACAGACTCATGTTGTTACACTATCATGTGGCACAGCTGTTTCTGCAACCACATACACAGCCAGACAAAAGTTGATCCAGCTGACAGAGACTTTTCCTGCTGGAGTCCTTTTCAGCCAGACCAGTTCCCCAAAACAAAAATCTCTGTGCAACAACACTAACAGCTGTGCCTGAACATAACAAGGTTGGTGCTACAGCTCTGAAATTCAGTGTAGAGATCATTTTAGGATAGTAGAGACATGCTGATAGCCACAGACTGAACTGCACTACCCTGACAGCAAATACTGTGTCAAACACTCCAAAATGCACATGCTAACTGACAAGGAAGCAAGCAGCGACAGACTGAATATTAAAGCATGTGTACATCCACTGGTCACCATCAGGAAGGTATCTGAAACTTGTAAGGCTTTAAGCAAACCTAACATACTACATTAAGGCCACAATGACACAACTATTTCACCAGTTTACCAGCTTCATACACAAATCACGCTAGTGAGTTCAACATAATTGCTTGCACACTTTGGGCTAAATTCAAGTGCAAGTATTCACAACACCAAAGTAAAACAAGGGTCTTAAAATACTATGAAGTTAATTATAAATATTAACCAAGAGTCTGAATAACAATTAACACTAACCCATCAATATATTTATATTGCTGTTTTTTCAGAACACAAGTAAGAGCTTTCAGGAACAGGATAATAAGTTTTGGTCCACAGGTCTCACTATCCATTGTCTGGGTACCACCATTACAAAAGCCTGAGATGTCATTGCTTCAGCCTAGAGACACTACCCCAGAAGTCATTTTCCAGTACGTTTGGAGCTGCTTGAAATTTCATTCTTTGCCCAGATTTTCAAAGCAGTTGTACAGATTAAAGAAATTAGCTTACTAAAAGTCATTATGTAACACCAAAATGTGTTTGTCACAGATTTCAGGAAATTTAAGAGAAAAGCATACGCACACAAAGACCTGTAACTAAGAACAGTAAAAAGGCAAGATCTACATAGTAAAAGAAATAGTTTTGAAGCAGCTGAGTCAGTAAGTCTTGGTTTTATTTAAAAGAAAAACTATTTACGTGCTACCTAAAGCTTACTGAAAACATGCAAACTTCAGTATCTCCTGAGCATCTTAACTGCACTGCAGCCACCAGGGTTAGGTGTGAATGCTGACACCTGGTTTCCAACTGATGTTTCCAGGAACATTTCAATACCTTTACTTAACACCACCTCTTCCTTGGGTCTTCCTACTCAACCAGTGCAAAGAATTGCTCCCCCTGTATACATGAACAGAACGAAAATTCGGGGTCCATCTCAAACTTTATTCTATTCAGGGTCAATCTTGAATGCAAGTGTATGCACATCATTTTCAAGATGACTCTTGGGGGATAAGCAGCACTTGACACAGCAAGTCATGTCAAATCATCATGTTGACCATATGTAAGTTTTAGGGCAGTCATACTGACATGTATCTCCCCAACCCCCTTATACACACACTTTCAATGTATTTCGTGACTGTTTAATCATAAAATGGTGCTGATCAGCAAGAACCCAGCACCACTTCTAGCCTTAAAAGCCATTCTGTGTAATGTGGTAAACAGTAAATTTTATCTCCCTACTACTCAAGCAGCAACGTGTTGCTTAAGGATATCCTTTATTATAAATGGAATAGGAAGGTGAAACAAGAAAAAGAACCAAAGGACCCACAGAAGAAGTTATATCTAAATGCTTATCTATTACTTATAGCCAAATGCATACCTATTTCCAGGAAAGCAGGTAACGCTAGACCACAGCAAGAGACTTGAAAGATGACCTAAGTGGAAAGGGAGCAGTACAGTAACAGTAGAGAAACACTATGCTGAAGACATGAGAATAGGAAAAAGGCAAGTAAAACACTGTGAAGTAAAAATAAATAGCAGAAAGTGCATGCAAAGACGCCAAGGTGTCATTTAACATATCTTAGTTTTAAAAAAATGTAATGCTTAGTAGGAAAAAAATACATACAGAATGGCTAGATCAGAAACAGACGTGAGAATAGTAGAATTATTTAGATGTCTGGACTGGGCAATGGAATACAGACCAGTAATAAATGTCAGTGAGTAACAGCACGCATTTCAAAAATATGCCTTCCTCTTCTTCCACAGGGACCAATGAAGATTAATTGATAATTCAAATCTATGAAGTCCCTATGTTTTGCTAGCATTCAAGAAGTTAAATAGAGACATCAATACGCAAAATGTATTTAAAACAGCATTTAATTATTACAGGTTCTAGGAAGCAGGGTTGGAATTTAACAGATGTATTACAGCAAATGCTACAAATTTAGCATAGATACTCATGAGAAAAGGCTCTGTAACTAAGCAAATATTCTACTTCTCTTTCACAAGAGGTATAGTTGCATTGGCCATACTTTCGATATAACTGTATCAAGACTAGTGACTATATTAACCTGTAAGAACCTAATCTACACAAATGCACATAGCATGGGCAACAAACGGGATGAGTTGGAAGCCACTGGGCAGCAGGACAGCTATGATGTAGTTGCCATCACAGAAACGTCATGGGATGACTGTCACAACTAGAATGCTGTGATGAAAGGCTATAAGCTCTTCAGAAGGGATAGGCAAGGGAGGAGAGGTGGGGGTGTGTCTCTGTACATTAGGGAGTGTTTTGATTGTATAGAGCTACATTCCAGCAATGATAAAGTCGAGTGTTTATGGGTAAGGTTGAAGGGGAAGGCAAATAAGGGAGATCTTGTGCTGGGAATATGCTACAGGCCACCTGGCCAGGATGAGGAGACAGACAAAGTATTCTATAAGCGGCTGGCTGAAGTCTCGCAATCACCAGCCCTTGTTCTGGTTGGGGACTTCAACCTGCCAGGTATCTGCTGGAAATATAACACAGCAGAGAGCAGGCAGGCTAGGAGGTTCCTCGAGTGCATGGAAGATAACTTCCTGACACAACTGGTCGCGGAGCCTACCAGGGGAGGCGCCTTGCTAGACCTAGTGTTCACAAACAGAGAAGGACTAGTGGGAGGTGTGGTGGTCGGAGGTCGTCTTGGGTTTAGCGATCATGAAATGGTCAAGTTTTCAATTCATAGCTATGTAAGGAGGGGAGTTAGCAAAACCTCCACCTTGGACTTCCAGAGGGCGGACTTTGGCTTGTTCAGAACGCTGGTTGAGAGTCCCTTGGGAGACAGTCCTGAAGGGCAAAGGGGTCCAGGAAGGCCGGATGCTCTTCAAGAAGGAAATCTTAAAGGCCCAGGAGCAGGCTGCCCCCAAGCGTCGCAAGTCTAAAGGGCGGGGAAAATGGCCAGTCTGGATGAATAAGGAACTTCTGATGGGACTTAGGAATAAAAGGAGGGTTTACCACCTTTGGAAGAAGGGACAGGCAACTCAGGAGGAGTACAGAGATCTCGTTAGGTTACACAGAGAAAAAACTAGGAAGGCAAAAGCCCAGCTAGAGCTCAACTTGGCCACTAACATTAAGGATGACGAAAAAAGCTTTTATAAATACATCAACAAAAAGAAAGCCAGGGAGAATCTCCATCCCTTACTGGATGCTGGGGGGAAAGTTGCAACCAAGGACAAGGAGAAGGCTGAGATACTTAATGCCTTCTTTGCCTCCGTCTTCAATAGTCAGACCAGCTATCCCCAAGGTGCTCAGCCTCCTGAGCTGGAAGATAAGGATGGAGAGCAGAACAACCCACCCATAATCCAGGAGGAAGTAGTCAATGATCTGCTTCTGCACCTAGATGCACATAAGTCTATGGGGCCGGATGGGATTCACCCAAGAGTACTCAGGGAGCTGGCAGGAGAGCTCACCAAGCCTCTCTCCATCATTTATCAACAGTCTTGGTCAACAGGGGAGGTACCAGATGACTGGAGGGTGGCTAATGTGACTCCCATCTACAAGAAGGGTCGGAAGGAGGATCTGGGGAACTACAGGCCTGTCAGCCTGACCTCAATACCAGGGAAGATCACAGAGAGGATCATCTTGAGTGAGCTCTCAACGGCAAGTGCGGGGCAGCCAAGGGATCAGGGCCAGCCAGCATGGGTTTAGGAAGGGGAGGTCCTGCTTAACCAACCTCATCTCTGTGACCATGTGACCTGCCTTCTGGACGCGGGGAAGGCTGTGGACGTTGTCTGTCTGGACTTTGGTAAGGCCTTTGACACCGTCTCCCACAGCATTCTCCTGGAGAAGGTGGCGAATCATGACATAGACAAGTGTACTCTTTGCTGGGTTAAAAACTGGCTGGATGGCCGTGCCCAGAGAGTTGTGATTAATGGGGTGAAATCCTCTTGGCGGCCAGTCACCAGCGGTGTCCCTCAGGGCTCAGTTTTGGGGTTAGTTTTGTTTAATATCTTTATCAATGATCTGGATGAGGGGATTGAGTGCACCCTCAGTAAGTTTGCAGACGACACCAAACTAGGTGGGAGTGTTGATCTGCTTGAGAGTAGGAAGGCTCTACAGAGGAACCTGGACACGCTGGATCGATGGGCCAAGGCCAACTGTATGAGGTTTAATAAGGCCAAGTGCCGGGTCCTGCATTTCAGTCACAACAACCCCAAGCAATGCTACAGGCTTGGGGAAGAGTGGCTGGAAAGCTGCCCGGCAGAAAAGGACCTGGGGGTGCTGGTGGATGGCCAGCTTAACATGAACCAGCAGTGTGCCCAGGTGGCCAAGAAGGCCAACAGCATTCTGACTTGTATCAGGAATAGCGTGGCCAGCAGGAGTAGGGAAGTAATCGTGCCTCTGTACTCGGCACTGGTGAGGCCCCACCTCGAGTACTGTGTCCAGTTCTGGGCCCCCCTGTACAAGAGGGACATTGAAGTGCTGGAGCGTGTCCAGAGGAGAGCTACCAGGCTGGTGAGGGGTCTGGAGACCAGGTCACATGAGGAGAGGCTGAGGGGGCTGGGCATGTTTAGCTTGGAGAAGAGGAGGCTGAGGGGAGACCTCATTGCCCTCTACAACTACCTGAAAGGAGGTTGGAGAGAGGTGGGTGTTGGCTTCTTCTCCCAAGTGAATAATGACAGGACCAGAGGAAATGGTCTGAAGCTGTGGCAGGGGAGGTTTAGATTAGATATTAGGACGAATTACTTTACTGTAAGATTGGTCAGGCACTGGAACAGCCTGCCCAGGGAGGTGGTTGAGTCACCATCCCTAGAGGTATTTAAGAAACATCTAGATGTGGCACTTCAGGGCATGCTCTAGTGGCAGAGATTGTAGGTTGTTTGGTTGGACTCGATGATCTTAAGGGTCCTTTCCAACCATGAAGATTCTGTGATATACATAAGTAGCAGACAATCTTTCAAATTTGTGAAGTTAGAAGAAATTAGGGTATAGCCAATAATAAACAAACCAATCAAATCTGAAAAAACAAGTAGAGACAGAAAAGAGGAAGAGAAATCTCAAATGCAAGAGGATAAGCTCTACTAGATCTAATGCATCCTGTAGAACTACACATTCAAAACCAGACCAATTTATTAACTACAGTAATGTTGATTCTGTTAAGAAGTTAACCTTCCCTTTAAAAATATACTTTTTTTTTAAAAAAAAATAAGCCAGTCTATTTAAGGTAATATTAAGAAGCTGTTTTTAAACAGTATGCGATGCATTTACATTTTATTAATAATTTTATTCTTATTTTTGTGTTAAGGGGGAAAAGAAAGTCTTCAAATTAACTTACAGCAAAGCACTGTATATCAATAGACAGAATCTTCCTGGTGACTATATGATGTCAGACTTAAGTTAAACACTGCAAGTTTAACAGAACAGCTGACACTGGAAGGGACCTCTGGATATCACCTTATCAAATGCACCCCAGCTCAAGGCAGTGACAAATTACAAATGAAATCCATCTTTGAAGTTAAATCAGGTTGTTAGGGTCACATCCAACAGAGTTTTGAATATGTATAAGAATACAGATTTCCCCACCTTTCTGGACACCCTCTTCCAATGTTTGACTATCTTAGCCATTCAGAATTCTCCTTGTTTTAACTTATGCCCATTACCTGCCAGCCTATCAATGTGCATCTCTGAGAAGAGCCTGGCTTTATCTTCTCTATACTTTCTCATTAATTACTTGAAGACAGCACTAACATCTGTCTCCAGAGCCTCTTTAGACTGAACACACCGACCCCTCTCAGCTTTTCCTTTGTTATGTACTCCAGCCTGCGAAGCATTCTGGTGGCCCTCCACTGGACTTCACTCCAGTATATCAGTATCTTTATTATAACAGGGTCTACCCAAAACTGGACTAAACACTGTAGATGTCTTCTCCCAAGTATCCAACAGCAGGGAAGGATCACTTCCCTCAAAGTGCTGGCTACGGTCTTGCTTAATTCAGCCCAGTATGCCGTTTCCATTCATCCTTGCAAGGGTACATTGCTCATGTTCAACTCCACCCCTATCGGTGCCCAGCCTGTACTATTCCCACACATTTTGGAAATGAAGATGCTTCACTAATTCCCAACAGTTAGTTTTAATGTTATTCTTCATTACTGCTTCCTTTTGGGTTTTTTTGAATTTTTATTTTAAGGTAGTATTTAGTCTACACTCACGTATGTACAGCTCATGAAAAAAGTAACTCTGCTGGCACACACTGTTTCTCAGTCCCTGATTGACAAATCTTTTTTACTAATGCTTTTAAAAATCCTTTCTTTTTACTATTGCATGTGCTTAGAAAGACGAAAAACTGCCATGTCATAGTTTGTAAATCAACAAGTTTGTAGATAGATCATTTTCCTTGTCTTTAACAATAACTAACATCACCTAGTAGTCTCAACCAGATTTTTCATCCCTGAGAAATACCTGAGTATCAGCTAACAACCTGGTATTTTTGGCCCAGCATGGAAAAGCTTCTTCAACACAATTTACCTGCAGTGATTGGCATTCAATGCATGTCATAATTCAGAACAAAGAAAAACAAATTTAAGAGAGTACATGAATACTATGCTACATATAGGAGGGAAAGCCATGTAGGCTATGACAAAGTATATAGCCAGTGAAGCTACAGTGTAACAACGGAAAGAAAATCTTAACACCACAACCAAAAATGAGATAAAAAAGGAAGGGGAAGAAAAGAAAAAACAACCACTAAATATTTCAAGTTCTATGCTGAGGTAAAGTTGACAGGAAGTGGGATCCAAGGCAAGAATGGATATGGTCAGCAAGACAAGTCTGATAGCTTTTCACAGCTGCACTCGCTCACTGGCTGTAAGTTACATTAAGCAATCAAGACTTCAGTTTATGGATCTAGCTTTAAAAAGTAAAAGGTAGCCTTATTTTTAAACAACATGACATGGTTCTGAATTCCCATTCCTTTCCCCCACTTTTTCCAGCACAACTCTCTCTCCCTTTCTCACTAGCTGCTCACAGGCACCAGCAGCCAGTCCGCCATGGCAAATAACGTGGTAGAAATCTGAAATACAAAAAAATCAGAGCAAGCATCCAACACCTACACAGCTCCCCTGAAAAAAAGTTTCATTGTGATGATTCATAGAGCTAAACTGACTCCAAAAAAAAAAAAAACCAAACCAGAAAAGGCAGTGTTGGTAGAAAGAAGAGAGGACAATGACAACCCTAAGTTAGACTGGTTTAAATGGTCATGCAACCAACCATATATACTTATTTGAATTTAACCCCATTACAAATACACTATGTAACATTTGTTCTAAGCCAATATTTAATCTTTTGAGTCCAAATCTGCAACTGGAATAAAGACCTGCAGAACAAAGTATATTCCAACCTTTAAAAAAAAAAAAAAAAAAAACACACACCGAAAAACATATTTGACTTTGCTAGCATGGAGCTTTTCAAATCCTCTTTAAACTTTTGCCTAAAAAGAAGAAAGTGATGCCTCAGTAAGTTATTCCAACTCTTAGTTATCCTACATACTGTTCTCTGTCTGAATTTGTATTGCTCAGGCAATAATCAGCACCCCAAAATTAAGCTTCTAACACTGGGGGGATGGGGGAGCACCCTATTACCTAATATGTTACTGGGTGATTAGTCTCTCCTTAACTAGAATTAAGCTGCACCCTAAACTAGTCTTTTTTAATTGAGGAATAGACTAAGTTTCTAAAGTCTGTTAATAGAAAGCATGTTTTCCACTCCTCCTTGAGTTACTCTTATAGATCTTCTCCGAACTCTGGATCCAATTCTTTTTAATTATTAAAAAAATGCTGGACTTAGTCCAGCTCATAACTGCTGTACTATACACAATATTAGTCAGACCATCTCAGTAATTCTGTTAAATCTTTGGACAGAAGTATACATAATCATGGCCAAACACAGTGACAATGGCAACAATTCCAAGATATATCCAACATTTGTGTCCGATAAGAAACAAACAAACAACCTTTATTGCACTCTCCATTTTCTGCCATTTCTAAATTACAATTTATTTTATTATAAATATCATAGAGAACTTCTTACCTGACCTTTCTAGATACTATTTGGCTTCTTTCATGAGGCAACATCTACCAAAATAAAACCTCACCTTCTGAATGAAGATTTTTCAAGAATAACACAACCACAAGCAAAACAAAATAAACAAAACCATCCAAAACCCATGAACACAAAAATACTAGATATTAACTCAAAAGATGGCTGGTAAATTCTTCCAGCTTAGTAAGGGTCCTTGATTAATATACTAACCTATATATGTTTATCAATTCTTGCTCAAATAAAATCATTAAATGATTTCAGGTATAACAGAACACTAGGACTTCTTTTCCTTTCCACACACACATAAAAAAAACAATAAAATAAAAAAAGACACTGATACCACACCCATATATTGCAACTCTTATCACAGGCTCCCGGGAGCCAAAGCTGCACATTATGCTAGCCACCGTACAAACACAGAATAAGACTGTTCAAAGAGCAAACAAGCTAAACATAAGGGACAACAGATGGAGAGAGACAAAAAGGAGAATACAAGGCAACGGCACCACCATAAACAACAGTTAGAATTAGTTCTTGTTCTAAGGATAGTGCATTTGAGTCCCAGAGTGATAAGAAAGATGGTGGTATGGTTTTAGTAGGCTTTGTTTCATAAAGTTAGCTTCTTTTGCATTACAAGCTTGCAACTGTTTTAAACGGTGCATGCAAGGAACTTCTCCAAGCATGAGGAGCATCACAGGAGAATGAACAAGTGTTTAACTGCCCATGATGTCACCTTCTAAACAACACTTAAAATCTCATTAACAACAAGAAAAGAGATAGATAATACCCTTCACAGCTAAAATCCAACTTTAAATTAATGGCAAGTAACCTGTTACTTTTACAGCCATAGAACACAAGATGCAAAAATGCCGGACAGTCAGAGCAGAAGATGAGTCCTCTGTTTAGAATCCTCTCATTTGGGATTCTAAATCTGTATCAACAGAGCAGGATCACTTTTACCACAACTGTAAGAAAACATGTTACCACAAGATAGAGAGATCAAAGGCAAGCTATGAGATTTAGTCATGTGATTTAACACAACTGTGTAACGAACACTTAATTGCTTATTAACAATTAAGAGACAGCTTACTATGTGGAAGAGATCTGCAGTCTGTTAGATGAATAGCCATGTGCTTTGTTTAAAACAAGCGCCAGATTACAGACTTAAAGCAGAGATCTCATGACAGTGCTGTCCACAAGTCACAGACAGCACAGAGAGTTTCCAAAGGATCACCTTTGCGATAGTAGCCTGAGCTAAAGGTCAGACATCCACAAGGAGAAGTCAGAAGCACAAGCTAAGATTTAGCTGCTATAGAAGGCAGCCAGTCTGGAAGAGAGCGACTTGAAGGTCATCCATACAGAGATGATAGCTGAGTCCATCAATGAGATTAACAAAACTACTTTTAGAGAAATTTGACGCAGTACTAGGGGTAAATGCCAAACTGTAGGGGTCTTATAGGGATCTAAAGAAAAGGAACTCCAGAAAGAAGTAAGGTTTTGACCAAGGTTAAACTTTGCGGGGGGAGGCGGGGAAAGAAAAAAGGATAGTTGCATCATGAATGTGCTTTTGTTTAAAGTTCAGTACGGTTATATTGCACAGAGGAGCCTAAAGGAATACAAGATGCCAATATGTTTCCAACAAAAGTCTGCAGGAGGAAAACAAACAGGTCCATGTTTCTAAGAGTGACTATGAGCTTTAACAGGCCTAAATTAGAAAATCATGCGCATAGTTATTTTATGGGTTATGCCCAATTTTACGATCTTCTTCCAATGCCATCTTTCACAACAAAAGAATTGAGGAAACTTCATGTAGAAACTGATAAAAACTCTTCCATAATGCCCCTGTCCTCACCTAATGATGAATCCCTGACACCCTCATCAGACTATTCTCCAGTGACTGATGGTGAAAAGGGCAGAGAACAAAGTTAAGGTGAAGGTAGCTCCAAAAAGCTTGAGAAACACTGAGGAAGATGGAGTGCTTAAGCATTAGGACAAACGTACAAAGCGTAAATACCATCCCAATACAGAACAGTTTGAAAAATACAGTGGTTACAATCAAGTCACTGGAGACTCCCAGTTGACCAGAAAACGGAATCTTTGTTGATTTTATTTATGTTGGATTAGTAAAATATGAATTTGTTGTCTGTATTATAACCATTGATTAAAATAATTTTGTTCTGATAGCAAACTGGAGTAAGAAAACAACGTCCATCATTGACATGTCCAATCCATAAGATACTCCATGTGAAGGCATAAGAATCCCTCGGTGGACGCTTATGATGCAACGTGTCTATAAAGCACAGTTGTTGATCTCATCTATTGCAACTGTTGATGTCTTCATCCATACAGACATACAATCAGATTTTTTTTGTGTGTGAATCCTACTGAACTCTACTGGCACAGAGTTTCACAGGATAAATACAAGTTTAGTCTTAAGATTGCTAATTTATGGAAGCTCACAGAAGACAAAAGACTTTAATTGCCAAAATAATTTAAGTATAAATAAGTGATGTTGAAATCATAGAATCGTTTAGGTTGAAGAGATCCTTAAGATCATCAAGTCCAGCCCTTAACCTAACAATGCCAACTCCACCACTGAACCATGTCCCTCAGCACCACATCTACATATCTTTTAAATACCTCCAGGGACGGTGACTCAACCACTTCCCTGGGCAGCCTCTTCTAATGCTTGGCAACACTTTGAGTGAAGAAATTTTTTTTAATATCCAATCTAAACTTCCCCTGATGCAACGTGAGGCTGTTTCCTCTTCTCCTATCACTTGTTACTTGGGAGAAGAGACCGATCCCCACCTCACTACAACCTCCTTTCAGGTAGTTGTAGAGAGCGATGATAAGGTCTCCCCGCAGCCTCCTGTTCTCCAGGCTAAACAACCCCCAGCTCCCTTAGCCACTCCGCACAGGACTTGTTCTCTAAACCCTTCACCAGCTTCATTGCTCTTCTTTGGACCTGCTCCAACACCTCAATGTCTTTCTTGTAGTGAGGGCCCCAAAACTGAACACAGTATACAAGGTACAGCCTCACCAGTGCTGAGTAGAGGGGGACAATCACTTCCCTAGTCCTGCTGGCCACACTATCTCTGATACAGGCCAGGATGCTATTGGCCTTCCTGGCCACCTGCGCATACCGACAACTCATATTCAGCCAAGCCAACCACAGCAGCAGTGAATGCTCCTCAGCCATCTCAGTGGGGGTAAAGAATGAAGATACACACAGCAACAAAGATGCAAGGCTTGTTGATACAGTGGAAACCACAGAAGCACTCGAGAGAAAAGGAATCAGGGCTTCTCACCCAAGAAAGGCAACATGATCAATGACACAACTGAAGTGCAACTACACCAACACACGCAGCATGGGAAACAAACGGGAGGAGCTGGAAGCCATTGTACTGGTGGAAAACTATGATTTAAAATCAATATAGTCAAAGTGTTAACTGAAGAGGACATACCATGCAACCTCATTCCAGAAGTCTCACACTGCTCCTTTTTACCTAAAATTTCTCTTAGAAGTACAAAACACTACCTGACAAACTTACAAATCTTGGTCTAAAATTAAGACTTTTAATACTAGCATCTAAATGGAGCAGATCATTCATATACCAATTTAACATCTACTGACAGCCATATTTGCCAGCAGCACGTACGGTAGGCTACAAGCATGGAAGAAAAGCTAAGTTTCCTCTGAACTCTAACCTCTCAGAAACCCAGTTATCCTCCTGGAGCGTTCACCTAGTAAGATCAAATCACTGAAACAAAGTGAAAAAGAAGTTGCAAAAAAAGCACTTTCAACCCTTGAGTTAAACTCAACAATTTCAGCAGACAACAAAACTCCTGTAGCATACAGGGCTTTAAGAGCCTCATGAGGCAAGCATTACCTCAAACTTCTCAAAAGGGACAGCTTGCTAGTCTTTTGAACTCTTCAGAACTTCAAATTTCAATCCCTTTCCACAGTTAAGTTCACTATTACTGGTGATTTACATGTCTTCTGGAAAAAAGAAATAGTTGTCCACAAACAGTGGATTTTCCATTAATAACAATACTTGACATAAATTCTTCACAGAACGCCTCAGTCTGCTTTCGCTGCAGAGTGCATCAATCGGTTGCAAACTCCAACACAAGATAACACAACTACAGTAATTCTGCATTTAGTCCTCAAAAGCAAAATGAAAGCTACTGTAACAATGCAAGGCTGTTCATGATGCTGCTGAACAAAAACACACAGGAAAAAAAAGGAAAGAAAAGAAAAGAAAGCCAGCAAAAATCTGAAAGAGGTTGTACCAGTTTTGGTCCCACATCCCTCTATATACTTGAACAAGCTCTGCAGAAGACAAACTTGCTTTCATTTTTTCACTGGCATTTGTACATTCTTGCTGATGCAAATCCCTCTTAGCATATTATTCTAGGGTAAGCAACAGTAGAATGCAATCATATATTTGAGGTCAAACAGGATTAATAACTATAAAACAATACAGCAAATTTATTAGATACTCTACTTAAGACAGTCTTTCATTAAAATAAGTTATTTAACTACCTAATTTTGTCCCACCATCACCTTCATTTCACAAATTGTGGCTGAGGAGTTTAGTTCCTAGAGCTGACTTTGCAGCACTAAGCACCGAATACATTCCGTCATGCAACAGCATGGCCTATCACGTGCCACAGGATACGCTTTTTACCTCCAGTCATGTGCTAGAAAAAAGGCTGTACCACCACAGTTGGAGGACAATGTGCCATCTACTAGGATGCTTTTGTCCAAGATGTTAGAGTAATTCATAAACCGGCTGTCAAGTCCTTATTGAGGTTTACTGAATCTTAGCTATACAGCTGTTCTTGGCAGTACTGTCATCTTTTCATAGGCAGCCACACAAAGCTGCAATAATTTTTTCAAACCAGCTTCAAAACACAACATCCTTTTTCACTCCTTTCCAACCCAACAGCCTCCCTCCTTCCAAAGTGTTATTTGCCTTGACCACTCTTAGAAGTAACTTTTTTAACATGAAGAAGCATCAGAAAAAGCAGAACAGCTGTTAAGACTGGAATGTGTAATGCATCAGTAGTACAATTAGATGGTAGCCTTACATCCAAGACATGGTAAGAGTTTCAAAATTCTAATTGAAATTTTAAAATTATAGTAGTAAGTCAAGGTTTAGAGCAGGCCACTTCATTAATATAAGAGGCCATAACAAACTCTTAGCATCTTTCATGAGGCTGGCAATTTCAGAAGCTCAGAATAAATGTGAATCTGATGCTTTCCTCCTAAGCAGTGAGGTTTTACAGAGAACCACGGACTCTTTGTATATGCAAGCCACAAAAAAAGTGACAAAGAAAGTTGCAAGCTAGGCAAATCTGGGAAATTTACCATGTAGAATGGCAAGGAAGGGGCGGGGGGGTGGGATGGAGAAGAAAATATTTGGATACAGGCGGTGGGGAAGAAGACTTACCCCACCTGAACCCCCCCACACCGGAGCGCGGCCCCGGAGCGCAGAGCGGGCGCTGCCTTTGTGTTCTGCTCCGCGGCCGCCCGTCGCCCCCCGCACCCGGCGGCGCGTCCCGCGCGGCCCCTAGCGGCGGACGCAGCCCGGCTCCGGCCTCCCGCACCTCTCCCACGCCGAGCCCGCACCGCCCTCCTCCGCCGCGCCACTCGGACACCTCCGAATCCCCCGCGCAGCACAAAAAAATAATCCCCATTACTAAAAGGGGCACAAACCAGAGTCGAGTTACCCCCCAATCCTACCGACAGGGACATCGGCCTCTCCTCAGCCGACCTAACACCCAACAGAGATCACAATCTGCTATGAAAAGCCCACGCAGCCAAAACACTCGCTATTAAGAAACTGTGGGTCTCCCCAGTGACCTCCAGCTTTTTGGGGAAGGGGCAACGCAGACGGCTCAGAAGCCCCGCCAAGGCGCACGAACCGCCAAGGGCGCCCAACAAAACCACCCAAGCAAACCCGTGGGTGTTCAGAACCAGTCCGAAGGCACAAAGGAGAGACACTGGATGGAGTAGACTCTCCAAACCGCTGGGTTATTTTATTCCTTTTCCTAGCTTCAAGATACGCAGGACACGAGATTGGGAGGAAAAAATAATTTAAAGATGGCTAAAGGCGTCTCGTCACGGATGTCAATACACGCTCCAAAACTCTAGAGGGCACCCGAAATCTGCCCTCCCCCTCCCTCCCGAGCCGGGTAAGGCCAGCAGCGGCAGCAGCCCGTCGTCTGCTTGCCGGAGTTGGTATTGCAGGAGCGATGTCTGCAGCAGCAGCGCCCACCCCGAGGAGGAGCCGCCTCACAGCCATTACTGGGGCTTCGCCCCAGGGCAGCAGCTGCTGGACCCAGGAATTTCCCCACCCAACCATGGAGGCCCCTCCTTCTACCCCTGCCCCCCGAGAATACAAGGGGGTAGGGGATGGGTCAAGCCCTCACTGAGCAGGTCTGAAATAGATACGTAAATAGCACTCACAATGGAGCTCCCTCTCCTTGTTGGTCTCTGCCAAGGCTGCACCAAACTGGGCTGGAGCCCTAAGGGAAAGATATGGGGTTAACGTGGGGCAGCGAGGAGCAGGCAGCGCCCCCAGGCAGAGGTTCCTCCGCCTGGCCAGGGCTGGTACCGCCTGCATCACCCACCACTTCCCTTTAATCCCAACCCTTTAAATAAATAAATAAATAATATTTATTGCCCTCCCCGGGGGCGGCGGGGTACACCTCCAGCACACCCACGCCGCCTGCCCCCGCTGAAGGAAACGGGGGGACAAGGAGCCGCCCCGGGCGCTGCTGCACCGGGGGGGGCTTCTCCGCCCGAGTGCTGGAGGGGGTAGGGGGAGAAAAGCAGCGGCGGCACCCACGGCGGGGAGCAAATATTACCTGCTAACTTGCCTAAGCAGCCCTGAACCGGCACCCCGGGGGGTCGCGGGGCCCTCAGAGGCGGCGCCTCAGCGCCGGGCCAGCGCCTCGGCCCCCCGCACGCTGCCGCGGCAGTTGCCCCCGGTCTCGGGTTTGCCCCCCTGCAGCCGGCCGGCAGCACTGCCGCCTCCTGTCCGTGTCCGCCATTAGAGAGACCCAGCCAAACAATACGGGAGGGGAGCAGCGACGGCGGCAGGATCCGCGCCGGGCAGGGGAGGGAGGCACCCGCGGGGAGGGGGGGTGGCGAGGGCGGTGGGTGGGGGGAGGCACCGGGGCAGAACAACAGCCGAGGGCCCGGCGGGGAAGGGAGGGAGGGAGTTAAAATAGGAGGCGCTAAAACAGACCCGGCCCTTCCCCCAAATGCCCCTGCCCCCCCACCCCCCCCCCCAGGGCTGGCCCTGGGCGCCCCCCCCGTTTACCCCCCGTCGCCCACCTCCGAGCCACGATGGTTATCCGCGGGGCTGCCCCCGCTGCTGCCCGCGCCCCCCTCCGCCGCCGCCAGAGGTGGCGGCGCAGCGGCGACACCGTGGGGTACTTAAGCCCGGGTAGCCAGGCGGCACGGCGGCTGCTCTCCCATCCCCACCCCGGGGGGGCAGTTCCGCGCCGCCAACCACCCGCCAGCCCGCCCCTGAGGCGCAGCACCCCGCACCCCCACCTTACCCGGCTCCCCACCTCTCGCAGGCACGGACACCCCCCCTCTTTCCCTCCCCGGAGGACGCACGCACTCTGCGCTACTCCTCCGGCGTCTCAACTCTAACTCGGTCCAGTCCCGGGCGAAGCGCAGCTGCTGGCGAAGGGGAGGAGGAACCGGGCCAAGCGAGCTCGGGGGAGATCCGCCTCCCCACCCCGCCATTGGCTCCCCCAGAGGGCGGGCTCTGGCGCCGGGCTCGCGGAGTGGCTGGACCGCCCATCCATCAGAGCCGCCCGCAGCCGGTTGACCCTATAAACTGCCAATCTTCCTCCTGGCCATGCCTGGGGTTCTTCCCACTTTGATCCATCAGGTTTGAGGAACCCGGATCGTTCGTTGCCCACCGGCTCGTTACCCGTGCCCGAGGGCTGCACTTCCGCCCGGCTCTTTGACAGTAGCAACTTGGAGAAGTTTGTGCTGCCGCCGGGTCCCGGCTGTGCCGGCTGCGCTCCTGCGGCCGGCTGCCGGCGGGGAGGTTGCGCTGCCCATCCCAGCCTTGCGCCCGGTCCCCGGTGGGCGCCACAGCCCCGGCCGTGGGGAGCGGGCTCACCTCTCCTTCTTCGCCCCTAGCCGCCAAGCGGTAGGGTATGGTGGGACCCCGCCGAGAGGTGCCACCCTGCTCCTTTTCTCCCAGCAGGGCTTTGAACCTGGGGCCATTTCCATGAGGGACGGAGCGTGGATAATGGCAGCGCTCCCCCAGGGGACAGCGAGGGAGCGCACGTATCCCCGGGAGGGCGCCTCCCCGGCAGCCTGCCCCGCCGAGCGGCGCCTCCTCGCCGCCCTCACCCCGAGACGCCCTCCTGCCCCCACCCGCTGCGGGGGAGGGCGCCATGTCAGCCGCCGACATGGCTCCTGGAGGAGCTGCTGGTGGTGGTGGTGGTGGTGGTAGCCGTGGTGGCGTCCTCCATTTTGTCGAGAGCTGCTGTGGGGAGCTTGGGACCAATTCGAACCAACGTGAGGCGCAGCGGGGCTTCCATTTGAGGCGCCTCTGCCCGGCTCCCCGCGGGAAGAGGAGCCGGGTGCCCCCCGGGCAGTGCCGCGGGGTGGGAAGGAGCGCTGCGGGCGGCGACGGCGGCCAGGCGCCGGGAGCCAAGCTCTCCGCCCGCCCTCCGCCAAAATGGAGGATGCGCACTTCCCTTGCGCGGCTCCTTCCCCCCGCACTGGTCATGGCACTCAACGCCCGCTCCTTCGAGGACCTGGCCAGCCCAGCCTCCCGCCTTGCGCGCTGGTCGCGCTCTGCCCCATGTACTCATCCTCCTCCGCCCAGAAGAGGGAGAGAGAGCGAGCGAACACCCGCCCTGCCTCCTCCAGTCAACCAGGCGGAGCGGTGTCCCCTGGAGCGAGCCGTGCGCAAGGAGCCGGGTTCAAGCCGCTGGCGCCATTTCCAGCCCGGAGCTGGCAGCCGCCCGCGGGATCAGCCGTCACGTAAGGGCTGGCTCCTTCCTCCACCACGCACCCTTGGTGTGTTTGGTTAATAGTTTTCATCTGTGGGAGAGACCTGGCATTTTCTATCTTCTATTGTCACAACAATACATCTAATTTCTTCCCAATGGTCCCACCCGGAGACACAGCCTTCAGTCAACAACTCAAGCCAAAAGCTTTTCCAACTAAGTCGTTGATGGGAATTAATGGGGTATTTTTCACACCATCCTAGACACTAGATGAAGCCTGGAAGGGCTACTTGGTGTGGGGGGAGAGAGTTACCTCAGGGCTCGCAGTAGCTGGCGCTGCCATTGCTCATGCCTGACAGAAGGAGGTGAGCTGATGGCGGAACAGCTCCGACACAACTGCTGCCAAGGAAGAGAGCGACATGGAGATGAATCACCACCCGTTTTGAAGGTGTCCTCAAAGTTGCCCTGTAAATTCATAAACTTTATTCTACAGCATCACACCATCCAGCTAAATCTGTTCATAGTAACCAGGCGGCTGTTGAAATTTCAACATTGAATCTCATATGCTCCATCACATCAGCTGGCTCCTGACCATTTCCATTATTAGCTTTGAATATCTTCTCAGTTGGTAAAAGTCAAAACCACATTAAGTCGTCCTCCGCATTACATATTTTCCAACCTTTCCAGATTGGAAAACCCCTCCAGATGTCTCAGGAAGACATCTTTTGTTCTACAACAGTGCTTCTCCATAAACATTTAAGTTCTGATGAAGTTCAGAAAGAAATTCTAGAGGACTTAAGCACCTGTTTTTGAGAGCTTTGATGCATTCAGAGATGGATGGTAGAAAATGAGTGGCTTTCTAATTTAGAACATGTTAAGTGAAACCTATCACCCTTATTAGTCATTAAAAAAGTAACCGAAGAGCACCTTCCTCTTACCGCTGTCCTAGCAATAGATGTTACCTAGCAGCATTATCTAGGACTTTTATGAAACAATGTAGCAATAGACCAGTTTCATTAATGTTTTAGATTATACAGTTCAAACGGAAATTTTAATGGTTTTGCTCGCAATTTTGGAACTGTACTAAAATGTATTTATATATAAAAGTCTCTAACTCCAGAGAACCCTTGTCGCCCTGTAGACATGTAACCCTATTTTTGAATTCATATGTTCAAATGTAGACGAAAATAATTAAATACACCATGATTTTTCCATTTTTTCAACTGACATCAGGAGAAAGGAGAAAAATGTTCAGACACCTATGTAAATTTATCTGTAAAACCATGTATAATTCAGATTATTTTTAAGAATAATCCAGATCAAGTAATTCTTTTTTATGGTTTGAAAGAGTTAGCATTAGCTCAAACACTGAGCAGTAAAATCTCTTCATGAACACCAGAGATCTGAAACGGATGTATTTATAGGTTCCACACCACTGCTTTCATGGACAGGCCTGATGTCAGGAACGTCACTAAAAAATGTCAAATGTATTGACGGGCAGTAGATAAATTCAACAAAGCTGAACCAACAGTATGCTCAATGACTTAGAAGACGACTGACATCCTTCTATCTGTTATGGAGTAAAATTGTCTCAAAAAGCAGTCAACTGTATTTGAACTGAGAAGGAGTAATCTGATATATTTTAAAGAATTTATGTTTGAGTAGGAATCTGAAGAACACTACCAAGCCAACCTTCAAGTGATGCGTAGTATATTGTAGGAACAGAATGAACATAGTTTAAAGCTACCTCCTGCTATCAGCAGTATTTATCTATCATAACGAATAGTAGCATTTGTTCCAGAATTGGAAGGAAACATATTCCTTTGGCTGAAGGACTTCTTCAGCCTGAACACTGTTTAGGTTTACATCAATCTAATTGTTTGGGTGTCTAGAATGTCTAGTTCTGAGGAATGAAGAGGAAATACTTGGAACAAGGTGCCTTTCACTACTTCATATATGTAACACTTGGAAAGTAGAGGTTTGTGATAGAACACAGTTTATTACAACTGATTCTGTGGTTGGCTTGGAAAAAAATTGTGTTTGGAATGCAGATAAAACTTACGTTTATAGACATGTCGGTGTGTTTCCACTACCTGAGGAAGTTAAAATGGAGTGTAATCCTTTGTAAAGTACGTGACCCCAAAATTTCTTTGATGTCATTGTTGGCTTCTATACTGCCTTGCCCCGCAAGCCTTGCAATCTCTGCTTTACATAGTTTATTTATCCTCTTTATCTTATTCTTTTCTCTGCTTTCTTCCCCTACCATTTCTGCCAACATTTCTTTGTTTTCTGCCCTTAATGTTACTTCTTTGTCTATCCTCAACAAACCCTTGGCCATCACAAAGAAGAAAGGTGTGGACGAACTGTATTGGTTAGTGGAACATGTCATGTTTTCATGGTCATGGCTTAGTGGAATTCTGGTCTACTAGTTGGTTGCCCAACACAACTTCAAGAAATACTAGCGGAAGGAAAAAAATTAAAAAACCAAAACCAAATGAAAAAAGTAGAATCTTAAAACATCTATAATCAGTAACACATTGATCATTGTAGTTTTCTTATATAATATTCCCTCTATTGGTGTTCTGATTTTTGAGCTTCATTAGGCATTGCAGCTATTCTTTAAAGCTCTTAATGAAAAGATACCGTATATGTATATGTGTTTGTACTGTGCATAACAGAACCCATACTATAAAAAAATTGGAAAGAAATTGCTTTCTACAAAACATTACCTATGGGTTTTATTATGGTTGTTGAAGACATATACTTTTCATAATGTTTATAAACAAATCAATATGCATCTATAAGTAAATTGCATTCAGCTCTAATTTGCAGCTTACTTAGCCAAAAGAGGTCTTTCTAAAGGTCAAATAATGAGACAACATACACTATCCTATAAGATTACTATTCATTGCATGATATAATATGTCTTTAAATGACCTTTATGCCACATCCCATATTTCAGTTTTGAAAAAGTAAAGAATAACTTATGTTCTAAACTGGGCAACCTCCCTGCAGAAGACATTCCAATACAGTAAAGACTAAGAATGTAATACCCAATAAAGTGTTATTCTGAAATCACTTGTAGTGAGTTTACAATAATCAACATAATTTTTACTTGCAAAATAATTTTAATAGTTTTGAAACATTTGAGGGTTTTAGTTGGATAAATATCTTTTGTCCTTATGGAGAAGAAATGACAGTGCAAAACAGAATATAGGACCTTAAGACTGGAAGAGACTCCCTAGGTCACTGAGTCCAGTTTCTTGCTATTACAGGAAACTGTCATATAATCCCTTCCAGAAACTTTTCAAGCTTCATCTTGATAGTAGTTTGATATGTTTACCCCCTACTCCTGTTGCAAATCTGTTCCAGAACTTCATTGTTTTGGTGGTTAGAAACCTTCTTCTAATTTCCAGGCTAAATTTATTCAAGAATCCATTTGCTTTTGTGCCAGTATTCGTCCTTTGGCTTAAATAGCTCTTCTCCCTCCCTGGTGTTTACCCCTGATATATTTATAGACAGTAACATTATTCCCTCTCAGCCTTCCTTTTGCTAGACTAAACAAAGATCTTTTAGTCCCTTCTTGCTCAACAGATCTTCATTCCACTAGTCATTCTAGTAGCCTTTATTACCACCTGTCCCAGTCTGAACTCATCTATCTTGAAAGTGGGTTCAAATTCCCATAATATCCGATTTTTAATTGAATTGCTACATTGTACAGTACTTTAATATTTCCATATCTCCATGAAATATCACAGTCTTGGGTGTGCAGTTGCCTTTTTGCACAACTACATTAGATAACCACCTTCTAGTCTAGTAGTACCTATGTTCTTTTCTACACCACTCATTTACTGGGAAAGTGCTCTGTTAACAGCAACATTTTTATTAGCCTCCAAGTGCATCACCGTGCATTTTGTATTATAGCTGTCTGGTTTATTTCCATTAGTTCAATCATCAAGGTCATTCATTGTTTTTCCATATGACATCCCACTGCAGCTGTGTTGATGATGCTGCCTAATTTTGTGAAACCAGCCAAGGCAATGAGGTTATTTTCTCTTCTTTGCCAAACAATAAGATCAATCCCAAGAATAACTCCCAAAGAAATCAACTAGCAGGCACTCTCCAATTTGACACTCTCCTGTTTGGTAGTACCTGCTGCCATTTCCCTCATTCTTCTCTGGAAAATATCATCTTACCTCTGTGCTTCTCAATGTGGAGCAAAGGTTTTTCTTTCCCTGAAAGCTCTCTACTTAGTTATCCATTCTATGTACTGTGTTAGCACCTGCCTCTTGAAGAAACAGCAAATCATTTCCATTTCAAACTCCTGACCTCCTCAGTTCAGTTGACTTGATTAGTTAGGTTTACCAAAATTTGCCTTATGAAATCAAGAGGCTTAGATACAGACCTGCTTTGGTTTTCTTTCACTAAATCAACTTTAGGATAATTTTCTGCAACCAGCTTTTCTATACTGTCCTCAAACTGTAAGTCCAAGTCTAAAATAGAATAATTTCATGTTGCTTTAGTGACATTTTTCTGAGAAAAGCTGTCAGCTATGACATTCAGCTATATTTGGGGCCCTGCCACCATTAATAACATTTGTTCTCCAACCTATTAAACCAATTAAGGAAAAAGAAAAAGCAAATAGCTTTTTGCCACCTTAGTGAGTTGAAGTGACTTATATGTCAGACAGGTACCAAAGCCCCCACAAAGACAGCAGAGAAGAGCGTGCAGCCTGAAGGAGGATGGAATGACTCCATTTCAGCAGGAGGGAGTTGTCGCATGAACCTAGCTTCTCATCTTACCATAACCTATCTTTGGAGTGGCATCTGCATATGTATGCGTATATATAAAGAAAATTCCTTATTCTTTCAAAATCCAATTTTTTCTAGGTTTTCATTAGTGGATCTCAAAGACTATTTGATCACAGATATTAATCAAGTACTGGATTTGATAAATCAAACCTTTTCTAGTCTCCTCCTAAACAAGATCTTTCTACTTACAGATTGAAGATCTCCTCCTATGGGGTCTGTAAGAACAGTGTTGAAAGAAAGGGCTTCAGTATACAGGAACCTTCAACTCTGTTTCTTTCCGTTAAATCTGGCATATGGTATTCCTTTATTTTCCTGGTATTTCTTATACCGAGGAGCTTGAACAAGATCAGGCTTCATGAGGTTTAGTGTGTGGTTTCACCACAGGCAAGTTGCTGCATGATAAAGCTGCTGCCAAAAGTAGCGGTGCTGTCCTCTCCTCAATGACTGGCTATAAATTTCTGTCACCTTTCTGCACTGACACGAGCATTCATGTGGCTAAAAATTGGCGAGTTTTCAGTTGATCAACACGTTGATCTTGCTGCATGTGCAATCAGATGAGTGATGGTGCCAGATAAAGGGGTGCAGTGGGAGGCACGGGGGAACAATGTATATCCCATTTATGAAACTGCTCCGCTAGCCTGCATAAATCAAAATGATGCTACATATATGAAAAGGAATGAGTAGTTTTTACTGGTGACCTGGCTTCTGCTTTATCTCAGTAAGATCCACAACGTAGTTTTTAATTGGTTATTAGCATTGCTTAGAGCTGGCTGAGAGAAAAAAGCTGCAAAATATGAAAATGTGAAGTGTATTCTATTTCATAAGGTTTAAAATTTGTCAGTTTTTAAAACATTAAGAAATTTCTTGTAGGAAATTTAATTAAAAAATAAAATTATTACAAATTATAATAAGATTCTCTTACTGCAAATCACTGTGATGATAGTTTTGACAATATTTTGACACATACTTCGTAGACAAAAACTGGAGAAAATGGTAATTTTTTGCAAACCTTTTCATTTTCAAAACAAAGCCATTTTTCTTCAGTTTCATTCAAAGTGTCTGAGTCTGTTCTAGCAAAGAACAAAGTTGCTTTTTTGGGCAACTTGTCCTTTCCTGTTGGCTGAGGACTGTGCCATAGTCATCAGTACCTTCAGATTGGATTGATGCATTGCTGGTTTATATGACAGAAGGCCATTTGGAAAAATGAGTTAGGGTAGGACACGGTCAGGAAATTGACTACAGGATCTTTCCACCAGGGCATCATTGAACTATAAGGTGGATGGGAGAGTATGCTAAACACCATAGTCGCTCCCTTGCCATGGGACTCCAAACACGTGTCACATAAAGCCTTGCAAATGGGAAGGATCCAATCCTACTTTCCATGAAGACAAGATTGTGTGATGAGACTCTCATAAGACTCCTGACTGACCTTACCTTTTCTTCCTCTACAGTGACTGCAAAATGAGACTTCCGCTCGGTGTCCAGAAAACTAAATGCTTGTTCTTTAAACATCTGTCATCATGTTGCAGCCTCTTTTCCACATACCCAAAATTTTTCTTTCTTCTTAGTTGCATTAACCAGTGCTTGATCCTCAAGTTCAGTCACCTCACTGGTGCACACCCACACCCAATTCTGAATCTGTTGTGGTCTTCTTTTTACTTCCTCTCCAACATTCCATCATTCCCTTTTAACCTTCTAGTGTCTCTTAAGGTACCTTCCCTTCAGTCTCTTGCTTTTACCCTAGAACTATAATCTTCTTTCACAAGCATTTCTTCAGTTCGTTCTAAACCGTTCTTGTGTTCTCCATTATAAATAAATCTGTTATACACAAAAAAGTAATAGAAGCAATTGTAAGTTTGCAAAGTGAAATGCCTGCAGGTTAGGAAATGCAATGTTCCCTACATGCCCATGCAACTTCAGTTCAGTTCTAAAAAGCCAACTGTGAAAATCACAGCCAATTCACGACATGGCTTTTGAGAAATGCCTCCCATACTCTCCACTCCCTGGAGCTGCTGTCTCCTATCCTTGAGTCTTGCTGCCTATGTGCAGCCCAACAGGCAGCTCCTCCTCCCACTTTGTCAGCTTATGTTGAGTCGGACTCAAAAATCCCCACCCTGTGATCCCACCTTCAGACCTGCTCCTATGCTTTCGATCCCTTGAACTGGTTAATAATTGGCAATGCACGTTTGAGCGTATGCATTATGTCGTATTCCCAAATTGCAATAATACTCCTTTTTTGTATCACGTCTCGTATCACCGCATATAAGGGGAATGACATTCATGAATACCCTTCAACATTTTGGTTTATCCCTGTGTTAGGGTATTCAGTTCACGCATTTTTTAAGAAACACCATTTCATGCTCTAAGTAATTTTCCTTGGGGTGGTGTAATCCTGGATGTATGTATATGCTAGGGGACAAGAGCCTGAGTGCAAGTACAGACCTGGAGAAGAGGAACTGGGGGTTTTGGTTGAAGGTAAGCTCAGTATGGGTCCATACTGTGCCCCAGCAGCCAAAAGGGCCAGCCATATCCTGGGGAGCATTAGGCACAATATAGCTAACTGGTCAAAAGAAGTGATTGTCCCATTATGCTCACCACTGGTGTGGCGTCACCCTGAGTACTGTGTGCAGTTTTGGGCTCCACAACGGAAGAAGGATATAAAAATATTAGAATGTGTCCAAAGGAGGGCAATAAAGATAGTGAAGGGACTTGAGGGAATGACTTATGAGGAGCGGGTGTTGAGACTAGGTATGTTCATCTTAGAGAAGAGGAGACTGACAGGTGACCTCATTGCTGTCTACAGCTACCTCATGAGGGGGAACAGAGAGGGAGGTGCTGATCTCTTCAGCTCTCTGGTGTCTGGTGATAAGACGTAAGGGAATGGCTTAAAGCTGCATCAGGTTAAGTTCAGATTGGATATTAGAAAAAAGTTCTTCACTGGGAGGGTGGTCAAGCACTGGGACAAGCTCCCTTGGAATGTGTTTGTTGCCCCAAGCCTGTTGGTGTTCAAGAAGCATTTGGATAACCCTCTTAGATATTTGGTTTAACTTTTAGGTTGCCCTGTGTGGAGTCAGGAGTTGGACTCAGTGATTCTCATGGGTCCCTTCCAACTCAGCATGTTCTATGATTCTGTGATTCTTTTGACACCTATCAATGGCAGATGACAGCTTCACAAACATTAGTCCATTTATCCCTATTTTATACACAGAGAACTAAAGTACAATCATATTAGTGTCAAAAATATGTGTTGTCTGCCTGTTTTGGATGGCTACATTTGTCAAGGATATAGGATTTATTTTTACACTTCATTTGGCAATCACATCTGACATCAACTTTGCTTGCAGTTGAGAAGTCTCCAGAGCACGAGGCTGGGTACTTAGGAAGCGAAAAATAAATCTCTCTCATCGCCTATCCCAAATCTGAATTAAATGAGTTTCAGCCTCATGCAGGATTCATTGAAATGAGACAAGGAGAGAATCCAGTTGTTCAGGAGATGGTCTTCTGTCCAAAACACACAACCAACTTTTTCTTCTTGAAATCTTCTGCCTCAGTCACTGCACTGTGTAGCTTTTGTACTGGATGAGGAAAGGGTCATACAAACAACAGTCTGCTTCATGACTTCATACTCTGAACACTAGGTATCCTGTGTGCTGAAGGAAGGAATGGCCTGCGGTAGAAATAGTATGTGATCTCCTAAATAAAAGACTGTATCATGGTACATATATTCCAGGAGTTTGAATTAAGTTTTCACAAGTAGCTTGAGCTCGAGTGCTCTCTACTTTTTGAATGTTTGTCTCTGTAATCTTAACACTCTCCAAATTACTTTTTGGAGGTAACTTCATAAAAGGCAATCTAGAAAAACAGCCATCAGAAATTTTATCTTGTTGAAGCAAATTTACATCCCTGGCGCTCATACAAGAAGTTTGAAACTCGGGAGTTTATGGAACAAATGCTGGTGACATGAGCTAATAGCGAATAAAAACAGGAGAAAACTATAATGTGTGAATTCTGCGTAGCTTAATCATTAGGGAGAGATAAACTAATATTTTATATTGTCTCTTTACCAGCTAAGTCAGGAATCCTGGATCCTAATCTGCATTCAAAAGGACCATGCATTCCCTTCTCTTCTCCATCAATACCTGCCCTGCAGCCTGTGTCTCAGTCTTCCATTTTCTCACATATGTCCTAACTTCCAGTCTGAAGATGCACATTCCGGCATATCTGAGGCTTATATCCTAGTCCCCTATCTCTCTGAAACCTTGCTCTAGCTCCCATCCTTTCCTTATCTCAGTAATCGTTCAGTCCCCTCAAGCGTGTCTTCTCATATTTCCATATTCCAGCACTGCTTCCTTGCTCTCAGTTCTTGGTATTATAGCAAGCTGCTCAGGAACAATTACAGAGTTTTCACTTCAGACTGGAGTGTGTCAGTATGGATGGAATCTAAGAATTTAATGATCACAAGCTAACTTGTACAAACAGAGAATTTTCAGTCTCACAGGAACATAGCAACATAAAAGCAGTCAAACCAAAGGTCTGTTGAGTCCAGGATCCCATCTCTCACAGTGGCCAGTGGTGAACATCTAGAGAACAGCAGAAGACAGCAATAGAGTGATACCTCCCCAAATGCTCCCTCAGCCTCCAGCTTATAACATTTGCGAATGTAGGTTAGTGAATAGAAATCAGGAAGGAGAGAGGTGGAAAACAACAGGTTGCATATATTACCGTGGATCATAGCTATTAAATACATATGCGATATTTAAGGATTTCTATGGGCTCTGCCCCATGGCTTTTCAATAATGTTACCCATGCGTCACATTTTAAAGATTCAGGATTTCAAGATACCTAACATTGACCATATTGTCAAAACAACCCCAACCAGCCTGAAGTCATTGTTCTGCTAGACAGTAGATGACCCACTGAGGTAAGTGGCTTGTGTCTCTACTCAGATAGAAGTGAGATACCAGTTAATTCCTAGACAAGGAAGAGGTAGACCTTTGATGTAACACGTGAGAGAGGAAGCTACAACCAGATAACCTGCAGGAGAAAGCTTCATCTGAACTTAAAATATGCTATGTTATAAATCCCTTTACAACAAAGCCAAATGCCATAAATTTTAACTCTCTGCAGTTCATAGACCTTTAATTTTATGGGAAAGTGTCAACAGATACATTTTACTGATTGAAAAAATAGAGTATTTGACTCTATTTCTAGCTATGTTGGTAAAACAGAAGTAAAAGTACAGAAAAGAAGTAAAACTATGAAGACAGCTGTGAGGAAAGATCCTAGGCTGGAAATTTTGCTCTACAAAGTCACTTTTCAACACACACAATTTAAAATGGCTAGAGATAATTAATGGAAAATCCCCATTATTAAGAGCTCTCCATCAGCAGATGACTAGGGAATCAGCGGGAATTCATGTAATCATGTAATTCATGCAATTGGGGAATGGGAAAGAAATGAGTATCACAGTTTTCTTACACTATACCTGATGGGTCACTGATAATGGCAGCAAAACTTATGATGGCATAATTTAGAGAAACTCTTGCTTTAACTTCTGTGGGGACGCAAAAGTAAGATATGAGAAGTCACTTTCCAGTGTATGCCAGACCAGCACATAACACAACGTGATCCAGTAAGTCATTTATAAAATGTATTTGGAGGTCTTCCTTGTTTGCTGACTATAAGCCAGTTAATTAATACGGTTAATCTGTAAGGGCATGTCACTCACTTAGAATAATGTAATCATTTAGTAAGAGAGTGCAAGGAAGAAATAGACATTTAAATATTTCTATGTGCAAGCTCATCAGGTGGGAAGAAATTTTACCATGTTCAAGAGTCCAGGTGGCCCTATCCTGGCCAGTGCTAACAGGGTCACAGTGCAGTATGATCCTTCATCACTGTCTTGTAGGCAAGAGGGACATAATAATCCTTAAATGTAGAAAGAACGAAATATTAAGAGGTTGTAGGGAAGTTATATTGCAACGGTGCTTGTCATAGTTCTGGACCAGTACTGAAGTACATGGTGCAAAAACATGAAAAAATAGACAAGATGAATGAGAAAATTACAGAGAGTAACTAGATACTGAAAAAAAAATGGACTTAGAGTGTAGTTTTCATCTCACAAAACTGCACTACTTTGTAGATGGTACAGTATTTCTGCACATACTTTCCTCTCACCATTGACTGTTTAGGGTAGTGTTGATGCTTACATATTCTAAATGCCCAACTTTTGGATGTTTGAAGAGAGCAAAGCCACTCTGTAGTCAGAGACATCATTGTACTGAGAAGTTCAGGTGAGGTGACTTTAGCTTTGAGCAAATCCTAACTTTATTTATGATTTTGGTAGTACTAGAGCTCCTTGTTTATTGCCTACATGTCAAAGACAGACATAATAGAACAAAAGAAAGGCACAGGCTGCACTGGAACTCCTTATCAAGCTTTGGTATGGATTCTTCATCACTCAAATGTTTTAATCACAGGTTGTTTTTTTTCCCTAAAAGTTATAATATAACTCACATGGGAATTAATTCTGAGAAAGTCTTTTGTTCTATGTTGATTAGGCAGCCAAGGGAGACTGTTCTAGAATCAATCAGGATTGACTGATTCTAGAATCAATCCCTAGAATCAGCCCTTCCTGGCTTTCTGATCAGTGAAGCCATCCTGGATATCCTTTTGTCATGAGTAGGGCTCAGGTAGTTTACCTAGAATCAAGAATTAGGAACAAAAATGGAAAAAAAGTCCTGTGACCCTTAAGCTACATGTGGTCTAATGAGCTTGTCAGAGGAAGACTGATAAGTTTCATGTTACTGTTTATTAGATGTGATTATGCATAAGTAGCAGCACATCAAGGAACTGGAGAGAAAGTTGTAGAACTGCTAGAGAAAAGTTACCATCACTTTCTTGTTCTTCTGCTATAAAAGAAATAGAATTGTTTGTATATTCCTCAGAATACATGTATTTTTCTTTCTTTGTAAATAAATGGGATTGCATCAAGAAATAACTGACTTTATCATGAGTTTTTCTTCTGGAAGAAACAAATCATCACCCAAAGTTGTTTGGAAAGGCACTGAAACTAAACAGAGATATTGTATTTTCCACTAAACAGCTTTTTGTTGTTGGTTGTGGGTTTTGTTGTTTGTAGCAATTACTCATTTTGGTAAGAGATCTTTTCAAGGGTGATTAAATTCTAAGATAGGCATAGCAGGAAAAACTAGTGTTTTATTTACAAAGAACAGTTAATAATAGTTGACCAGTCATTTTTCCTAAATTGTGCTGCATTTTTAAAATCTAATTTTCCTCCAGCAACTAACAGCAAGGGGCTTAATTTTCTTCACATTTACCTAGAAGCAAACTCAGATAGATATTTTCAATTAATAATTACATTGTTGTCAGCTTCTATATTTGCTAGAGAAAATAATCTGATTCAGACATTTTTGTGTGGATTAGTGGGTACATTCAGAATTTGTTGCAGTTCTATGTCAAGTCTGTCACTGCTGGGAATATAATCATCACGATAAATGTATAAATCCAATATGATGCTTTCAGAATTAAAATGAAACTATTTTACTAGAAGTAGAAGCAGTGAGGTAAACAGGAATTTGGATAGTACAAATGAAATTAAAAGCATAACCTTAATTTGTATATTGTAAGACGTACACTTTTGTAGTAAACATTTCTCGGTATATGGAGTAAAAGTCGGAAGTGTTTTAATGTTCTTTCTTTCACTGACTCAGTGGAGGATTCTGAAGCTTCACAGAATTCCTGCGTCTCCCACCTCCCTCAGTTCCAGAAACTCTAAAGCAGGTGTTTCTTGAGCATTGCTCACTTCTAAATTTCAGACTAAATGTGAATCATATAAATAAAAAAATATAGAGATGCTGGAGCGTTTTCCTGTTTCAGCATTCTCACTTTCTAGTTGTCACTTAGAAGTTGATGTATTGAATATTGCTAGGTATATACCAGCTGACATAGTGGTTGTCTCGTACATTTGGCATTGGCCCAGGGAACGATGATTACGCGTCTTTGCTATGAAATGAAGGAATTGTGTACTGTTTGATAGCAGGTGATTGAGGAATATTCAACTATGTTCATCATTTAAAAAAAGACCCCAGAGAAAAACAGAATTAGCTAACCTTTTAGAAAAAAATCTCTATTAATTTTTCTACATAGCACAGGAGTCTTAAACACAGCAGTGCGATATTGCTTGAATATGGAGCAAAGCTAATCCAGTGTATTTTGCATTATAGATAAAGAAACATAAAAGTTAAGCGCTTGGAGAGTTCTCATTTTATATGCAAGGTTAATAATACTGTCTTGAGATCAATCCTCTTTGCCTAAAATACTGCGTGTATTTTCCTTATTATCTGTTGACAAGCATTATTCCAAGATGAGTCTAGCCCAAGCCAATGGATACCGAAAGCGTACTATTTTGAAATTAAAACACTTAAAACCATCTATGTATTAATGGCTGACAATATTTGCACTTACTATTTCTCAACAAGAAATAGACCATGCAAAATAAGCCACAGCAAAACCCACAGGTTTCCATTGCAAACGAAGAAGATGTTGAACTCAGGAGGCCAGAACTGTCAAAGAATTTACCAAATTAAGTGGTCAGTCAGGAGTATGTCCACTGACAAAGCTAAAAAGAACCAAAGAAAGTTCTAGTGTATGCAGAGGGCTGAGGTGATCTGGTCGAAAACAAGTCCCACTACTGGAGTGCGAGGGGAATCAATAGAGGAACAGAAAGCAGATCTCAAGAATATCAGTAAGGACTCAAGAGCAACAGTCAGGAGCATGATTACAACTGAAATGCAAAAAAACAGCAGATAATTCCAGTGCATATGAAATATATGGGGCAGATCTCCTTTAAATGCAGGGAGCAAAAGCTCTGGGGTCAGGTTCTGGCTTGTCCGCTTGTCAAGACTTGCTGTTATCAGCTACAGAGCTATTAGCCCAGAAAGCGACTCCCAGAGCAATCTGACTGCAGGGCACAACAGGATGTGATCCTTAACGCATTGATGCTACTTGGATTTCTCAGTGGCCCAGGTGAGAAACAGAACCTCTCAGCTCCAACATATATTTTGATGCTGAGTATGGTCTTAGAACAAAGCGAGCAAGGGGTTTAAAAAAAATAGAAAATAGAAATTCCACTGTGGAGTGTGGGAGTGTGGCAATACCACTGATAAATTCCATCAATGAATAGCTGTCTTTAGACATTTTGACTATATAGTAGGATCTGTTTAAGTTTGTTTCTAGGAATTTTAGTCATTGCGGCAGCTCTATTACCTAACACTGGGACAGAACAGCTAAATTAAAATGAAAGATTATACAGTAGAGAAAAATTGAGTTGGTCTCAGCAGACCAAAGTTTCCAGTTATCATAAATTTTTTGTCATCTGAAATGATCCTTTCATATCATAGTACATATTTGCATACAACTTGTCATCCTCCTCTGGAGACAAGATAAGCAGTGTTTTTAAAAACCTTAAGATGATACTGAAGACTTTTATATTTTTAATTCTAAACCTCTTACCTCTGTAGAACACAACCATGTTTGCATTGAGAACTGGAAAAATATCACCAGTACCGATATGGAAAGCAACTTACTATAGGTAACATCTACAGATTTTAGTTTTCAGGGTGGGAGACAGCTCCTACATTTAGTGGCAGCTGGATCCAGATGCCCTCTTTTATCCACCACATGATAGAGCGAGCGCATCTAAGCAGGGGTGCTAATGTGAGACTGGGAGGGAAGCTAGGAGGGATGCGACTTGGACCTCCTACCCTGATTGGTAATCAAAAAAAGGGAATACCTGGAATGGCGGATGTCCAATTAGAGAAACAAATGTTTTCGGACACTTGCTGATGAAGATACAGAGATAAAAAGTAATGACCGTCAGAGTAATGGACTTCTCACATGTGCCATCAGTGACGGCAGGTGAGACTATCAAGATACACAACTAGAAGCAGCTCATCTGTTGTGTAGGGTACAGACTGAATCCTGTGGAAACAAACAGATGCAACATGAACCCAAAAGTGTGCTAGTGCTGGCTAACATACATGGTATTGTAATGAGAAAAAGGACTTGCTTCAGTGAGCAACTTATTCCATCTTTATTTGCTTAAAATTACAGGTTAGAATATACCAGAGATAGTGTGAAGCACCAGAAGTTATTCCTGAATCTTACTTTGTTCCTGGGAAACTTACCACTGGGAGTGGCAAACATGACAGTCATCATTACAGACATAGTGTAACGCCTTCCACAAATAAAAAGAAATGACAAAGTCAAAGAGAATGACAACTGCAACACATGCAAAAGAAAGAGTCTTGCACCTTTGGGAGCGGCTAATTACTCCATAGCAGTCTGTGCACACCGAGTGATCAGAGGGGTCAGCATGTGACAGTATGCCACAGCAGCTCTTTTTAGAACATCAAACAAATATTCTGGCACTTTTCAGATACTGATTGGAGAATGAATAATTAATTCCATTTCAACTACTGTGCTGCATCTTTAGGTGCAAAAGGTGTCTAAAATAGTCTTCAGTATTCTATGCAAAGAACTGTAAATAGTGGAAGTAATAAGGCTCATGAACAAGAATTCCCTGAGCAGACCATAAATGACAATGGCTCAGTTCACATATGAAGAGTTCCAGCTGCTTTTCAAGGAAACGGTATCAAAGTGACACATCAGCCTCTTACCCTCCTGCCATGAATGGATTAGTGAAATGATTCATGCAGCCATTTGAGAAAAGCAATCTGTGCTTCATTCCTGCATGGTATTAAGCTAGCTAGCTCAGGCTAGTTAACAACACAATAATCTTCTGTCTGTAGAAGCACACTCTAGCACTATTGTTTATAGGACTTAATTTAAGACCTCATCAGGATGTCCTAATCCTCAGTCTACAGAAGGGTATTGAAAATAAATATTACGACTGAATAGTCACAGCTAAAAACATCTGAGCGAGCAGTTTTCATGTTAAAAAAAAGATATTTCTGAGGCAATTTGGAAAGGTGGAGTAATTAGGACAGAGACTGGTCCTCTGCTTCACTAGGCTGAAATCTCATAGGACTAATTACGTTGTGGAGAAGGCACAGAATGCTAAGGCTGAAAGGGATCCCTCAGGGTCAAGTAGCCCATCGCTTTAGCCCAATGCAAAATGAATTACATCCTTATGATTCCTGACCTGCTCTTTAAAACTTTGTTTAGCTTGTTTTTAAACAACCTCTACAACGTCATGAATTTTATTCCAACACTTGAACACCTTCAACATTCAGAAGTTTTCCCTAACATCCAGTTTGAATCTTTCTCGCTTTTTCAGAACAAATATACCCAGGCTATATGCCTAATTTCTTTCAGACCGTATTTTCTACAGCTCTAATTATTCTTTTGGTTTTCTGTGGACACTTGCTAGTGGGTGCATGACTTTGAGTGCCCAGAATTGAACACAGTATTACAGTTGGAGAGTCTCCAGTGCCATATAATGTGGGATCATGTCCTGTGTCTTGTAGGCTGTATTCCTGTTTATCCACCCCAGTTTTGGTGGTTTTTTTGTAACACCATTGTATGTTGGTAATACATCAGGAGTCCCACATCCTTCTTTGTAGAACAGTCACCTGAGCACTTCATTGTTCTCCATCCATTTGATTATTTTTGCCCAGAGGTAGCATCTTGCACTTTTCCCTGTTGACCTGTTGAGTCATATCCTTTTTTGTTTTTTTTCTGATGCTGATTTCTCTGACTTACTTTTTGAATTCTAATCCTGACTAAACATAGTTAGAATCTCTCCCATTTTTGCATCACCTGCAAAGTTGGATTTTCTATTTAACTACTCAGGTACCTTTTGAAATAGCGAACAATACGGCCCCCTGGCCCTGCAGGATTCCAGTCAATACACTCTCTGCTCTCCCACTTGGATGGAGAACAGTCAATAACTACTCTATTAGTACAGTTTTGCATTACAGTAGTTTTGTCTAGGTCATGTTTCTCCAGGTTATCTACTAGACTTTCACATACAGGAATATGAAAACCATTACCAAAGCCAGTGTACAAAACATGGACTGGTTCTTAATCTGTGAGACCCATTAACCTGTTATTTGCTTTATGCTGGCTGTAACTTTTGTTCTTTCTGATTCTTCTAAATAGTTTGTTCCAACATTTTTACAGGAAAAGACATTAGGCTGATTGGCTTAGAATTCCTTGATTTCTCTTTTCCCCTTTCTTAAATATATGTATGATGTTTTCCCTTTTCTAAGCTCTCATTACTTTTCAGTTTGTCAAAGATAGCTGCTAACTGCTTCACCCGGTGCTTTAAGTATCCTAGTCTGAGGTTCCCCAGGTTCAGACAATTTGAGAGTACACAATTCAAAGTATTTTCTAACCTGTTCTTTCTTATTCTTGGCTGAGTACTTACTCCTTTAACTATGGCATTGTGTTACCATCTGATCGCAACTGACCTTGGTGGTGGAAGCTGATGCAAAAAAGGCACTAAACTGTTAGATCTGTTGATAACTTTCTTATGTATTGATCAGTGGGCTAGTTATTTTCTTGATCTTTGTGTTATTGCTAATGTAGTTAAATATATATGTACTATTCCTTGATGGTTTTAGCTCACTGCCTCCTTTTTTGTTTTTATTTTTTATGTGTCTTGACCTCTCCGATTTTTGTACCTTTATATTTATGCTGTATATTTTTATTTCTTCCGTGGTAGTTTGACCTATTTTGCACTTTGTCTGTGTTTCCTTGTTTAAGAACGAAGAACTCATGGCTTTATCAGGTTGGTCTTTTTGTACATTTATGGTCTTTCTTACACAATGGTACAGTTCACATTTGTTTATGTAAATTATTTGTTTCAGGAACTGGCAGCTTGTCTCCAATTTCTGCTTGTTCTTATTTCCTAAGGATCTTAAATTCCTATTTCCTAGTCTCTCCTTCCTAGGTGATCTCCTAACTTCCCACTTTCAACCAGTTCCTCAGTTGGTTAAAAACGTGTCTTGTAAAGCTTCCTTCAAGGTGCGTTCCCCTTTGTAGGATCTTACTGGACAGTCTGTGTCCCACTGTGTTCTTTTCCCAGTGAATAATAAGCCTAATTAATAATCTACATTACTATCAAATAGTTGCTCTGCATCACTTGTCTACTTTCTCACAAGTAGTTACAACTTCCAGTTTGCTGATCTGTAATAGCTTCCCACAGTGGTAATACCCCTAAGGATTTCCTTTATTCTCTGTTCAAAGATCTTCAGCAGAAGATGTCCCTCTACCATCTGCAGCTCATAGCAAAAATAAGTCTTTATTTCCTTATCTGTTCTTCTACAACAGGTTTTACCCCATTAGTATTCTAGTTCTGTGAAAAATAATACAATCTGTTACACCAGTTTGATCATAACTTGAATCATGTATTAAGACTTAAAGGTCTTTAAGCACAGTCATTTGGAACAGCTGTATTTAAGCAGAGGGGTGAGGGAAGGGGGTGTTCATCTTCTGAGCATCAGGTGAAGACTGAAGATTCATGATTGCTCATACTAACCATGAATGCTCAGGGCTTCTGCTTATTTTAGGATATCCTCATCATCTGGTTAAGTTTATATACTTCAAAGACCCAGAGGGCTCTGTACTCCTTTTTATTCTACAATGGGGATCAGCAAATTCTCGGTCTGACAAATCCCAGTATCCGTACATTTTGGGGGCATCTTCTCCTAGCCCTTGAAGTAGTCTATGGAGTCAGGTATATCACGACATGGGGTTCTCATTAGCTTTGCTGTGGCTACTCAAGTAGCTGTGGCTGTGGCTACTGGAGTAGTGGTGGCAGGAGCTGCCTTCCCCACCGTCCTGGCAAGAACAGTGGCACAGACTCTGTTATCTACTTCCAGACAGGCCTCAGGGGATGACTCCTCTCAGGAACAATGAAGCGACAGGAATCCCCATCTCCCTTCAGAGAAGAAGCAGGGGCAGGAAGAGGTATGCACAGATAGTACTTCTCTGTAGCCAAACTATGCATGTGTCTGTGTGTGAAAGAGGCAATCTGTCACTTCTTTTGTCTCTTCACAGAGTTCTTTCACTAAGTGGCAGTTGCAGCTCACACTTCTTATCTAGGCTAGGAGATCAAACACCCTTAATGAGTCATACCTAATTTATGATTGCATTATTTCCTTTACAACTTCAAGACCGGAAATTTGCTTTTTAAGTTTTAAATATAAGTGGAAGATTTTTATTTAAGTACATTGTTCCAAGAGGTAGTCAGCAGGCACTGGGATATAATATCTATGCTTTAATCCTACCCTAGATAAAGTTAGCTCTCAATGTCCTAGAAGACCTCTAGAATGCATTATTCAGATCAGGTACATTTTCTATCATGTTATTTGGTAGGCTAAGAATAAGATACTAAGATAGACATTGAATAAGCAACCATGTTTTCAGAAGTGACACCTGGTAGTTCCTGATGAACTTACTAGTAGCTGTTGATTGCTATCGCCCGAAACCAAACTATGTATTTAGAAAATGAAATGTGGACAGAAGATAACTAATTTTAGATTTCCTTCAGAAAACTGACAGATTTTAAGGATCTATAATGTAACTGTACAATCAGTTTACAGCACGCCAAAAAACTTCTCCTGCACCCTGAGATTAAACAATGGACTTTCCATGTGACACATTTTATTATGAGAACGAAAATTTACTTGTAAATGTCCCTATTTAAGTAATTTTCACAGTGCACTAGCTCAGAATTGTTCTTGTTAGTAATCTTTATACAGTGCAGCTGAAATTGTTATTCAGGTGCTTTAATTTAAAAAAAAAATAGAATCCTGTAGTTGGTTTGTGAAGACACCTTTCCTCTGCTTGCTTGACCATAAGGCCATAGTTTCACAGGGCTGTCAGTCTCTTTTAGGAAATGTCGTAGTATTGCATCAAAACCATTGCAACCACGTGATGCAAAGTCCTGAACTCATACAAACTCACCATGCAAGTGTATGTAAAAACTGTGAAGGTTAACTCTGTCCTAGAGGATTTGATATTGGATCAGCTACTTTTGGCTCCTTGCTGAATCAAGCATCTTTTGTCCTCCTATAGACAGCATGAAAAAGGATAGCCACCATAAAAGAGGCATAAACACTGTACCAAGTGCTCTGGAAGTGTGATGCAAATGCAGTGCTGTATTCATGCTTGATCTAGATTAAATCTTTACTGAAAGGTGATCCAGCATGTACAATTTGCAACCAGGTCATAAGGCTTCTCCTGATCAGGAGAAGTATTCCAGTAAATGACCAGAATGCACTCACAGTTATATATAGTTTTACTTAATTACAACCTCTGTTCAAGTAAAACATCCCATTTATTATTTTTCCAGGAGTTTTAAGAGTGGAAGTCAAGGTAAGATAGAAATAGATCCTTTTGAACTAGTGGATCCTATGATCCAGATCCTACAAGGTATTTGGTTATCAGATTACAGTGGCTATAGTTCTATATAACTTGAATATTTTGGGTTGAAGTAATTTTAAAACACATGTGAATGTTGCACAGCACCAGGATTTTTTTCTCCATCATCTGGAATTCAAAACTAGTCTGTCCAACTTTTCAAGTCAAACAAATTTACTAAAATAAAACAATACAGGACTAAAGACAGAATTTAGATGGAAGCTTAAATGTGCTGACAACAGTTCTACAACTGTAGCAGTACAGTTTCTACAGGTAAGATTGAATTAATTGAGTTGCATATTTAACTACAGTACAAACCATTGAATCTCCATGCTTTATTGGATGTGGGGGCAAACATAGTGACAAAGGACGAGGAAAAGGCTGAGGTACTTAATGCCTTCATTGCCTCAGTCTTTAATAATAAGACCAGTTGTTCTCCGGGTACCCAGCCCCCTGAGATGGAAGACAGGGACAGAGAGCAGAATGAAGTCCCCATAATCCAAGGGGAAATGGTTAGTGACCTGCTACACCACTTAGACACACACAGGTCTATGGGTCCACCCAAGGGTACTGAGTGCCACTTTCAATCATTTACCAGCAGTCCTGGCTAACCAGGGAGATCCCAGTTGATTGGAGGTTAGCAAATGTGATGCCCCATCTACAAGAAGGGCTGGAAGGAGGATCTGGGGAACTACAGGCCTGTCAGCCTGACGTCAGTGCCGGGGAAGGTTATGGAGCAGATCATCTTGAGCGCCATCACACAGCACGTACAGGACAACAGGAAAACAACAACAGGTGATCAGGCCTAGTCAGCATGGGATTATGAAAGGCAGATTCTGCTTTACAAACCTGATCTTCTATGACAAGGTGACCTGCTTAGTCGATGAGGGAAAGGCTGTGGATGTTGTCTGCCTAGACTTTAATAAAACCTTTGACACCATTTCCCACAGCATTCTACCTGAGAAACTGGCTGCTCATGGCTTGGACGGGCGTACTCTTTGCTGGGTAAAATAATAGTTGAATGTCCAGGCCCAAAGAGTCGTGGTGAATGGAGTTAAATCCAGTTGGTGGCTGGTCACAAGTGGTGTTCCCCAGGGCTGAGTATCGGGGCCTTTATCTTTATCTTTCCTTTAATATCTTTGTCAATGATCTGGATGAGGGGATCTGGTGCACCTTCAGTAGGTTTGCGGATGACAGCAACTTTGGCAGGAGCGTTGATCTGCTTGAGGGTAGGAAGGCTCTACAGAGGGATCTGGACAGGCTGGATCGATGGGCCAAGGCCAATGGTATGAAGTTCAACAAGGCCAAGTGCCAGGTCCTGTACTTGGGTCTCAACAACCCCATGCAACACTACAGGCTTGGGGAAGAGTGGCTGGAGAGCTGTCTGGCAGAAAAGGACCTGGGGGTGTTGGTCAACAGCCGGCTGAATATGAGCCAGCAGTGTGCCCAGGTGGCCAAGAAGGCCAACAGCATCCTGGCTTATATCAGAAATAGTGTGGCCAGCAGGACTAGGGAAGTGATCATTCCTGTGTATTCGGCCCCACCTTGAGTACTGTGTTCAGTTTTGGGCTCCTCACTATAAGAAAGACATTGAGGTACTGGAGCGGGTCCAAAGAAGGGCAACAAAGCTGATGAAGGGTCTGGAGAACAAGTCTTATGAGGAGCAGGTGAGGGAAATGGGGTTGTTTAGACTGGAGAAAGGCAGGCTGAGGGGAAACCTTATCACTCTCTACAACTACCTGAAAGGAGGTTGTAGAGACGTGGGTGTCGGTCAAGTGACAAGACAAGAGGAAATGGCCTCAGGTTGCACCAGGGGAGGTTTAGATTGGATATTGGGAAAAATTTCCTTCACTGAAAAGGCTGTCAAGCATTGGAAGAGCTGCCCAGGGAAGTGGTTGAGTCGCCATCCCTTGAGGTATTTAAAAGATGTGTAGATGTGGTGTTGAAGGACATGGTTTAGTGGTGGAGTTGGCATTGTTAGGTTAAGGGTTGGACTTAATGATCTTAATGGTCCCTTCCAACCTAAACGATTTTATGATTCTATGTATTCTAGTGAAATAATGAGGAAATTGGGAGACATGTCCTAGCTTCAGCTGAGTAAATGGAGATTTAGTATTCTTCCGCATAACAGTCATTTAAGTAACAACAGTTACTTTTTACTTTACAGTTACTTACAGTCAGTCTCTGGGAGGTGAGTAGAAATGGATTTGTAATTGTAACTAAGAGGAAATGTGTAACTTCAGAAACCACATTTTCTGGAACACCTCTTATTTGAGATACTTGGTACGTGTACCAGAGTGTCTTTGTAGGTAGACAGTTTTGTGACCGGTTCCCAAACAGATCCAACATAGATCTCTCAACCTGCTGAATGGAGACAAATGCAAAGGCAGAGCTCATACTCCTATAAAAACGTCAAGTGGCAGCAGCTCTGGTCTCCAAGAGCAGCAGCTAAGCAGGCTGATGGATATTCTTCCTCCATCATTACTTCACTGTGTAGCACAACTAGCTGACTGTGTAGTGATGATCTCTGAACCACTTTTCACTGTAATTCCTGTCATTCTACATCAAATAACTTTGCACATCAAGAAGACCTATGTAATCTGTGAAGGTATTTCTTCACTGAGACTTCATTCAAGCTTGATCTCTCTGTGCCATCCATTCATTTAAGCTACCTGGAGAGCAAGTTTTGCAATTCTGCCTCTTTCCACAAGTTCAGAAAAAGAATATTAGTTGTCTTTGATGGCCTTACTGCACTCCTCTGTATGATGTGAGCCTTTTCCACACTTCTACAATGTGTTTTGGTTTCCTTTTTATACTGTTTGCTCCTCTGATCCTCAAACATTTCTGCTGGGAGAAGTAAGAGGTTCATACCAGAATTTATATTTTTAATTCTTGATTAACAAAAACTTTTATCACACTCTCAAAATGATTTGCATCTGAGGATGCTGGGATAGGCTTCCCCGAAGTGAGTTTGAAATACACAAAGAATGTTTTATAACAGCAAATACAGTCCTTCTCACAGGCAGCTGTTCTCTAGGTTAAACATTCACACTGTCTGGATGGACTGCAGGCTGTGTTCACAGATTTATGTGTATTTTTCAAATACAGTATCAGCCATTTTGCACAGTATGGTCTTCTGAAAGTTCACTTGGCAAGAAACAGTTCTTGCTAAGTATAAAGTGTGAAATCTGGCAATAAAATTTTAAATTAAACCCTGCATTTTTCAGCCTACATTCTGGCAACTGCTGTCTTACTAAAAAGTAGCAATTTCTAGCAAGTATTAAGTGTAGCGGTGTAAGAGGGTGTAACTGAATGCTCATCCTTCTGCATTTATTAAAAGAAAATTTTGTTTAATAAGTTATAAGATCTTATAATGCAATCTTCAGTACTTGTATTTGTAACAGATAATCCCAATGGTATAAGGATTTACTTAATGTAATGTTTTACATTGCAGTATCACTTAAGAGTATCACTTAGTCCCACTGTGTTAATGACTTTATAAATATCTTAATACCTGTTCCAAAGTATTTACATTTCAAGTATGTTCAGTTTAACTTAATACAGTCTTAATGTACTAATTAATATTGGGCTTCCAATTAGTTCCATGAGATCAATCAGTATCTGAGCAAACCTTATGAAGTTCAACAAGGCCAAGTGCAAGGTCCTACACTGGGGTCGGGATAATCCTCATTACCAATACAGGCTGGGGGACGATGTGATAGAGAGCAGCCCCACGGAAAAGGACTTGGGGGTACTGGTGGGTGAAAAGCTGGACATGAGCCAACAATGTGTGCTTGCGGCCCAGAAGGCCAATCGCATCCTGGGCTGCATCAAAAGAAGCGTGGCCAGCAGATCCAGAGAGGTGATTCTCCCCCTCTGCCCTCGTGAGACCCCACCTGGAATGCTGTGTCCAGCTTTGGAGCCCTCAGCATAAGAAGGACGTGGACCTGGTGGAGCACATCCAGAGGAGGGCCACAAAGATGATCAGAGGGCTGGAGCACCTCTCCTATGAAGACAGGCTGAGAGAGTTGGGGTTGTTCAGCCTGGAGAAGAGCAGGCTCTGGGGAGACCTTATAGCGGCCTTCCAGTACCTGAAGGGGGCCTACAAGAAAGCTGGGGAGGGGCTGTTTGCAAGGGCATGTAGCGATAGGACGAGGGGCAGTGGTTTTAAACCAGAGCAGGGTAGGTTTAGATTAGACATTAGGAAGAAGTTCTTTACAATGAGGGTGGTGGAACAGGTTGCCCAGAGAGGTGGTGGAGGCCCCATCCCTGGAGACATTCAAGGCCAGGCTTGATGAGGCTCTGAGCAACCTGATCTAGTTGAAGATGTCCCTGCTTACTGCAGGGGGGTTGGACTAGATGACCTTTAAAGGGCCCTTCCAACCCAACACATTCTATGATTCTATGATCTGCTGTAAAATATATTGCACTTATATTTTTAAATGAAATTAAATTATAGAAATTGTATAAAAGAAAGTGTGTGTATTCACATCATATCTTACTCAGAATTCAGAGAGAAGCAATTAGTTGAGAATATATATATCTATCCAAAATGTTCCACTTAGCATCCCCAACATACACATTGCTTTTCTCCTCCACTCTCAGAATTAGCTTGAGGCAATCTTAAAAAAGAGAATAGCATAAAGTTCCCATTAGCTATTTGGATAAATATTTCTAAGGTACATTTATTATGTTTCTTTTTCAGACTTTTTAAAAATCAGTTTGTGCTATAATATTTTTTCGAAGATAGCTAATATTTTTTTAATCTATCTCTTACTTCAAAACATCACCCCAAATAGTCTCATTAGCTAAAAACTAATTAAATAGTAAACATCTAGCATGTTAAAATTTTTATTGTCTTTGAAACTTCAGAAATTTGAGCAGCTTGTATTATCTTCTACTTTTAAATTAAATCACTGTACAATTTATGCAAGTATTTCGACAATAAGACTACGAATACAAGCCCTTCTGCTGGGTCAGATCAGTCAGTGGAACCTAAAACCTGTAGCAGTTGAAGGTCCAGATTGCAAGTGCCTTTATTTATTAAAGCTTGATAATATGCTTTCCTTTAAAAGTTGTTCTGATGAGTCCCACTTTGAAACAACAGTGGACTTCCAAGAAGTATGATTAAATGAATAAAGACAAATTACTTGTTTCATCCTTCCAGATCTGACTTGCAAGATGTGTTGAATATATCTACAACTGCATCGCGAAAGCTAGTCCAAAACTGCTGGCAAAATCCCATAGCCTCGCGGGGATGATGCCACATTTGAAGCTGTGCCTGAAGCATTTTCGCCATCTGCCCCAGACCCACCGGGCGTACCCGAGCTGGCTGCCCCAACACCACCTCTTTTTCAGAGCAATGTAGCCACAGCTACTGAGATACCAGGTATGACGAGGCAACCATGGATGGGCAAGGATGACTGCAACACCTCCGTTGAGGACATGGTGAACATTCTCCATAAGAAAGGTTACACAGAAAAAGAAACCGTAAAATGACATTATTGTCTTTCAAATGTATTGCCTGTTGGAGAAGTCTCTTGTAAGAGTAAATACACATTGGAGAATCACAGCCAAGCCACCATCAAGGTATGTGATGCTTGGTCCTGTGGCCAGAGAGGATCCTGACTTGGGAGACAGCACTCAGCCCTGGCATTCCCATGGGTGAACAGACGTATCAGTGTAGAGTCAACTTCTTTACTATGTATAAAAATAGAGAATATTCTTCTGAAGATTTCAGTGCTCTCTTTTTGAGTACAACATCAGTTATAAGATTGTGTAAATCAATTACTTAGCCTAGAAGTTAAAATTGATTGTATCTCAAGTTTTCTACCCTGCGTATAGGCTTACTCTCCTAAATTTTGTCCTAATATGGGAACAAGATGGATCTTTCAGATTCCTACGCTGTTGAAAACCACCGGGACCTCAAGCACAGTGTTCCACTCAGGGCTGTTCTTGGTTGATGACCATTTATTTCCCTGTGTTCCCAAACATGAAGGTTCACGCTCCGCAGAGGCTGAATCCGCCAGGCACATCACAACCAGCGCCCTCTTTAAAAATGGCAGCTGTTGCACATAGTTCTCAACGGGAGTGAAGCTGCCATGGCCCTCAGGCCTCCATCTTGAGAGGCGGCGGCGGCTTTGTGGCCGGCGGGTGGGCTGGGCTGGGCCTCCTGGGGCGGTGAGCTCAGCCCTTCGGGAACAATGGCCGGTGCTGAAAAATGGCAGAAAAAAAGCACATCAGCCTGTGATCTCGGCCCCATTGGGAAGAACGGGAGGCGCTGGCATTGTGGAAGGGATCAATTATTCATGAGGCTCCTCACAGGCGACGTTATGCGCCAGCCTCTGCTGACAGATAAGCCTCCAGTTATAGGGGAAAAAAAGTAATAATTAAAAAAGGAATTAGACCATCGGTGCTAAATAAGTATTTTAAAAGACAACCTATGGTAGCACATTTACTAAAAAGATGGTAAGAGATCAGAATAAGAAATGTGCAATGTTATGCAAACCTATATGGTTGTAGAATAAAGGAGAGAATTACCATATGCACACACAAAAAATGTGTTTTGTAGCATACACAGAGTAACTGCATGAAAGTAATTTACACTTCGAACACCAAACTTGCCACTTATTGCAAGTGCAGCTGTATCTATTGCGGTTTGCATAGCCCAGCTCCTTCTCCAAGGTCTTTCTGCTGACCACTCTTAATACCTCTACTTTTTGTGCTGATTGCAGGATATTTTCCTTTTAATACTGTTAATCCTTCTGTCTTTTATGGGAACATTCACTGCTTTCTGTGGTGGAGGGTACTAGTGTACAGCCTATGCCAGAGAGAATAGCTTCAGCCCTCAGTGGATTTTGGTATTTTGACCAACTGTCTCCTCATCCTCCAAACACTCTCTTGGGCATCTCCCACTAACAGCAGAAACACGAAGAAGCGAGGGTGATGTTGCCATGCTGTTAGAGGAAGGCTTTCATCCTTTTCAGTGCACTTGCTCTGCAGGTTGGCACGTGCTGGTTCCCCGCATTGGTCATGCACCTTCTTTCCTTCCACGTCAGGGCAGAGTATGTTGCATGTTCTAGATTTGGCTTTATCTGTCCTGATAAGTGGACTGGATGCCACCATTCTCCAATTATTTTCCATTTGGTACCTATTACTGACATGTATCTACAGCTTCCTCCTATGATTTATATGGCAATGCAGCTTGGAGAGATGCCTTTTGCTACTCTTCAATGTAACAAAGTGGTGGTTGGACTCATCAAATGCTAACTGTGTGTAATACCATCAGGTCTTTGTCTCTGATTATAGCAGAGAGTCTCTTTTGCCTTACCTTCTCTTAATTCAAACATACTCTTCATGGTTCTTTTGCTGTTTTTATTGAAAGCAGAGAATCCATTCTCTAGTCGGTCTGTGGATTACCAATCAAAGCTAATGTTTAGTTCCTGAAAGGATGCATCATTATGGTTCAAAATTGACTAACAGCACTCCAGTTCTCTGCTTAGATTTTGATACTCAGTCTTGCAGCCGCCTTTATGTCCAATTTTGCCTGTGCTCAAATTCTATTCAGTGCAAAACCATTTAAATTCTGCTGCAATGCATGGTAGTACCTTGCCTGAGCGTGGCCACCAGCCAGGTTTAGGTGACCTAGTCCTGGCCCAGATCACATAAGGATTCCACCTGGTCATGTAAAAAAGCAAAAGTAAAAATAAACACAAGGAGATGATAATTTCTTCATTTCTTTTGAGCCATGACAAATAAAGAGAAAGAAAACATTTTTGCCAAGTTATTGGTAGCCAAATAAAGGAACCTCCTCTCACCAGACCTATTTTCCATAGAGAGGCTCAGAGATAGCAGTATCCCTTCACACCTGGACCCCAGCCAGTCTGTTCTCCCTTCCCAACAAGTTGATCTCTCCATTTTAGGGCTTCACTGAAGTCTGACATGTCTTAGAAAGTGTGTGCACATGTCCGAGGGAGCTCTCCTCACAGCGTTCTGCATCCCATCATACACAGCATAGCACGTCAGGATTGGGCTAATGTCCTGGTTTGAGCGACACAGGACTAATTTATCTTCTAATGCATGGGAAAACTGCACTTTTAGAAGACTCTAGTGTCTGAATTTGTGAAAATATTTACTTTATAGCCAGCTACGCTATGTGGGATTCAAGGTCTTGGTGTTTTTGAGCCTTGCCAGGTGCAGGGATGAGGAGCAGCGAGACACGGGCACTTGACCCAAGCTGGCCAACAGGATGTTTTCATACTATGAACATCACATTAATATAAATTAGAAAGTTTGCTGCGTAGCTCTCTCTCTCTCCCTTGAAGGCAGCGTTCCAGAGAACTTCTTGCCCCGGTGCCGGACCCCTGAGCCCTTCCCTTCTTCCTGAAGCTGCAGCGCTCTGTGTCTGACATTGCTGTCCCCTGCTGGGAGTGCACAGCGTCCTGCTGGTAGAATTGTCTGAGTATAATCCTTGTATATTTTATATTGGTATCAGGATCAATACTGGTTCTTTAGTATTATTAATCTTAATTATTTAATCTTATCCTATTAAATGTATTTATATTTCAACCCTCGTGTTTCATTGTTTTTCAACAATTCCCCTTCCCGGGTTGGGGGTGTGTTTGTGTCATCAGGTGATAGAATAATTGTCTAAATGACAATAAATTGTTGTGGGTGTCTCAAACCATAACAGCTAGCTTGAGAAAAAGTATCTCCAATGTTCTGGTCACAGTTCTCCCTTGAGTATCGACCAAATAAGTTAATCTGCAAAAAGCTGAATTAGTGACTTTTTGTGACCATATAGTTTCATTTGGTTTCACTATGTCCAAGGGAGTTGGACTCAGGAGGTTGGACACTGCAGAACCCTGGCACATCATTGGGCTCCAGAGGTGTTTCTGGATCATGACATTTTTTTCAAACTTCACGCTATTTCCCGTACACACTAAATGAAGCATTCATCCCTACCTAGGCTCAGGCACGTGTGCATCCCACTGTGGAAATGCTGCGGGGTTGATGGGTTTGCATGTGGGCTGCTTTGTACATTTTACATGGCAATGCCAGGTTACGTCGAGGATGCCTCTTTGTAAGGCATCAGGAGATGACATGAACTGATTTGCAGAGTTGTATAGGGGTACATGGCTTTGATTTTTTCTGTTCTTTGCAGTCCTGTTCCTACAAGAAGTACATTCAGTCCTTTGCCTGATAAAAAAAATGACCACAGTGTCCCAATTTTTCTCAGAATTGGAACACCTAATGAACATCACTTGCTTTGGGGATTTGTCCTGCACACATTTCTGCCATAGGATAACTGGGATTCTGTGTGTGATAATGCACTATTAATCTTGGGAATTTATACTTGAAGAGTTCCTTTCATTTGAGGATTCAGAGTGCTTAAAAGTTAATTCATATTACATTACATTACCCTTGTGAAGCAAGTAAACATTTCCCCCAGTGCAGAAACTAAGAAGATCAAGACTTTGTAGACTGTGCATCCCATAGACATCTATATAAAAATGGCCTTATTTTTGCAGGTAGTAAGTACTTATAGCTTCCACTGATTTCAGCCTCTAGCTTTTGTCACCTGCTTTTGAAGATACTGTTAAATTGCCCTGGGTCACAGGCTGTGGAATAAGTACTAAATTGGCCAAGAATACAAAAGTACAGCATTGTTCACACATTAAGGAAAGTCATAAAATCAAGAGGCTTCTGAGGTAGAATACAGCCGCAGGTGGCACACGAAGAATGCCACATCTGCGATTCCCTGTACAAGGCTGTTTGCGAAACTACACGAGGGATGGAACGGAACACGATTGTTCCGTGGCCTTCCCTTATGATGAATAGCAGATATGGGAACGAGATGGTACTACGGAACAGATAAGCGGCCTACTTGCTTACTGTGAAACAGATAAGTGGCTCTACTCGCTACCCAAGCCAACATTGCGTCAAATGTTGATGAAACGTTGTCCTTTGTGCGAACTTTGCTCATTACAATGTACCAAAACACACCTCTATCCTGGAGGCTACCCACCCCCAAGGTGCAAGCACTCCTCCTTGGGTACACCAATCATAACAAAAGTATTAATGACTGAAGTCACTCAAACTCCACTTTGAAGGTAAAAAAAATAGTATAAAAATAGCCTGAGAGAGGGGGGATATCGGGGAAGACATCATCGCAAACAAGTCGAGGAGAACTCCATCGCTAACTTCCAGGACCAGTCGACGGGCCGAGCCTTTCTTCCCCCCCATAGGGACGCCTTTGGGTAAGACTTAGATTATACCGAGTGTTTCCTCGGGGAACTTAGAAATTTCTCTAGAGAATCTCTACCCTACATTTATAGCCAGGCTGTATCATTTATAACTTTGTCGCGCATTTTGTATACTTAACAATATCTTTATTTGCACGTGCTTTGCAGACAGTGTATTTATCACCGGCAATCCTAAGAACCTGTATATCTGCTGTTTAAATAAACTGCACTGTTTAAGTAGCTACTCGTTTCGCTTTCTCACTGAGCGCGACCAAAGACTCCAGAGTGGCCGTGCTAGTTCAGGAGCACGACTAGACTGAAGGTGCAGTCCACTATTAGCGTATCCAAATCTAATAGTTTAATACATGTTAAACATGACTGGACTGATAGTGCTGAATTGGGCATCACTCAGAATTTAAACCTAGCCGCACCTAGCCTCCCACCTCGGTGAGGAGTGTTAGAACGCAAGGGGGTTTATCTTCTGCCAAAACCGATTTACCCCTTTTCACACAACACAGGCTAATGTGTTAAATGTTCACAGGAAGTATCTGCTTTGCTTAGTCTGATATTCAAACAGAAAGCTCTCCTCACAGTCTTTAATACTAGGAAAAAACATACCGGAAAAAACATACCAGAAAAAACCAAACCAAACCCAAAGGAGCCGATATATGTAGCCTTATCTAGAAGCCGACAAAATGCGATGTTATGTCTTAAATTTCTATATGAGACAGGACAATTCCTAACAGGTTTCTTCATTTCTGGGCAATGGAGCAATCTTGCTATACTACAGATTTAACCAGTGACTTGCAGTAACTGTCATACAGTGTAAGTAGCACCATGAGGGCTTGTGGGAGCAGCTTACTCTGCCCTGTAACTAACAGGTCCACTGGTGCGGGGAAGTGCCCAGGGCAACAATCTCTGCTAGTAGGCTTAATGGGATCCCAACAGAAGTAGGAGCTGGCTGGCTACAGGAAGTTGTCTGTACGTGCAAGAGGTTTTCTTTGAGAGCAGGCTATCACTGCAAGGCTGCCTGACCTGCAGGCACGTAGAGCGGTTTATTGTATTTGTTTGTTGAATGAGCTAAACTGCCCTTTCATTTATTTTGGGATTAAAGCTTGCTTGAGAGATTAACTGGGCAGCCTGTGGCCTTCTTTATTCTGGTCCAGAAAGGGAGATAATGGACTATACTGGAGTATTACATGGACTATAACTTTGGGAAAAAAAAGTGGATCTACATTTAATGTTTTCACTAGGCTAAAAGTTCATGGTTAATTTTACTATCACGATTCAGTGTGTTATATTTCTCAGCTGCTTGCCTGGTAGCCTTGCCAAGATAACTTTACCTTGATCCCACGAAGAGCTGGGAGCAAGCAATATGTGCTCATGTCTCATTTACTCCAGTTCAGCGTACTGTTTTAGCTCAAGTCCACTTTGATGAGCAGTGTACCAGAAAGCTGGCAAGACTTGGAAGAGAGATGGCTGACACAGGGATAGAAAAGTTTTAAACTGCAGCAGGATCTGCTAGGCTTCCTCCTCAAATTCCTGAAGTGCGGCTGTTACAGGGACAGACTCTTTGTCATGCTCACACAGATGGATACCTCCAAGTTCCGGATATCTAAGGAGGTAGTACTTTAGGGAGTGTCCTTTCCCTCCCCCCAGGGAAGATGAAGCCTCTGAGAGATGCTGTTTGAGACTAGGATGAAATGTGATTCTACATTTATTTTCTATCAACGCTGCCTTAAACAATGCTTCAGTTGCTCCTCTTCTCCCTCTCCCTTTATTCTTTTAGCTGGATTAGTTCCCCCATCCGGGTCACATGTGGCTGAAGAAAGCAGCTGAGTAATGTGTTAAAAAAAATCCTGCAGTAAGAAGTAAGGCAGGGACAGTAAGGAATGTCAGGGGAAAGAATGGAGCAGAAGCTCTACAGACCAGTGTAAGTGGTGCTGCCAGGCATAGCCATACTCACAAGACAGATTCTCAGAGTTTTGCAAAAATAATAAAAACATATAAAATGCTTAAAATCTGATCTATGTGTGGTATAATTTTAGACGTACACCTGAACTAACAAATATTGAATAGCAGCCATAGGAAGTTGAAAAAGCTTAATATCACATTACACAACATGAAATGAAACTTAATTTTCTGACATCAGTTTTAATTTAGCAACTTTGAGATGCTACATCTTGCATTATTTTTGCTTTTTTTTTTTTACAGTAAAACTGTACATCTGCTACCTACATCTACTTCCTAAACAGGTCAGCACTTTTCTCTTAAAAATTTTGCATTAACTACCCGTCAAAGGTAGTATGATGAACTAGACAGGCTTTGAGGTTTCTCTGTTATGGCAGTTCCTGAATTCCTGTGTGCTACACTACAGACAAACGACATCCTACCTTAAAAATAATAAAATAAAATAAAATTGAAATTAAATATTAAAAAAATTGTCAAAACAATGTTTCAATTCACCTAATTTGTTTATTATTTCATAATTTTGATTAGGTTAAAATGTTTAAGTTATTGAATTTTCAGGATGGTAAAATATTTTGACCTGTGGAAAATCCTCAAAGATTATAAATACTATTTCTTGTCTAGCTGTAAGAGTGGTTGACAGATATGAGTGAAATCAAAGAGGTTTAGGTAAAACTATTAGATAAACTACTGAAAATTTAATTCACACGTTCCTAATTCAGCTTAAACTCCTTCCCTTGCCAAAGAAAAATACCCCAGTCCTAGACCTGGAAAGCAAAAATAAAGACCGCAGAGAAATGTCTAATACTTTTCCAGATCATAGTCACTGTCTACTGCAAGGGTTCTTAAATTGTTCAGATTACAGAACATTATCAGCCCCGGTGACATTGTGGAAGAGTAAGTTAATTGACAGATAAATATTCTTATGCTCCAATTTGAAAGGAAAATCAAAAGAAGAAATTACTATACAAAGATGAATTGGGTATGAAAATTTACAGAAGACATTAGCTTAATAAGAGAAGATACAAATAATCAAATGCAATAAATATATTTTACTGTGGATTGTAAGAGATTATTTGGAATAAAAGACAATCAACCATTGGCCATCTACCACATCGTACTAGACACGATGTGAATTGTGCCTCGAAGCCTTTAAAAGCCAGATAGTTCTCTCGGTAGCGTTATTGGCTCTTTAGACTTTTAAATTATTCTGTTAAAAGCCTTTAATGGAATAGGTACATTCTTTCATCTCTTCCACAATGGCTGAATATTGAGAAGTTATTTTATAAGTATCTATACATTTCACTACAGGTTTTATTAGTTAAAACCAGTATTTCACTGCACTTACTTTAGTAAGATGCTTAGCAGAGAATATCTGATTTGTACAACACTAACTTTTCCACTTACATATTTCACAGTGAAAATATCTGCTTTAGAGACAGCGTTAAATATGTGCTCTTCTGAATTTTGTCATACTAATAGGTTTGCATGAAAAACATATATCACTACCAAAACTTTACAGGTCACTTCACTTCTAATTGGTGCATGTTTAGGCAATCAAACCCTTACCGAGTGCTTAGTTATGCAACCCTGAGGAGACAATGATATATGTAATAAATATTCAAAGCCATGTGCAATTACTTATACAGAACTACTTTTCAAGGATTCTCTGTCTACGTTCTCTTACAAGACTCAAGATGTCAGTATCATAATCTAGAACATTCTAGATATTGGAGCCTTTGGGGGATTGTGTGAACGGTATCTCCTATCAGTGAACTTTTAGTGGTCAAGGCTCTATCAGGGAGAGGTAAACTGAAGAAATTTAGTCTGGGGTTACACCTGAAATAGAATTCTTTACTTTTTACGCAGGTTTGGAACTCAGCAACTGTTTTAGATAACCTTAATAACGATTATAAAACACAGTATTTCTGCCAAATAATTTTCATACAAAAAAAAAATTATTTTCTTCACTATCCTCAAATTCAAAAAGCATCACTATGAAGAAGTCATAAACAAAGAAATTCCTAGCTATGTTTGAAAGGGAACTTTCCCAGGTTGTTTCTTCACCTGATGATACTTCCCTGGTTTCCAGCTGATAGCAAGGCATGCTTGTCCCCTGCTCTGGCAGGATGTGGTCCTTCCTCATTATCCAAGTCATCCAGGCTTCAGCCTCTACTACTTGTTCTAAACCAAAAATGACAAAATGTAAGGTCTGTAATGATTGAAACTGAAACACATCAACTCTTTTATCATTTCACCGTCTCCCTGCTGCTGGCCACTTACACGTTGCTCACCTTTGTGTTGGGTCAGGTGCTTGTCAAACCTTTGAGCTGATTCAATTCACTAACACAGCAGAAAATTAATTCAGTAGAAAAGTGTCAAGTTTTCTGTTGGTGAGTGAGCTAACTTTATCATGGAAGGGTCTGCAGAGCACACAAGCCAGCACAAGGATGGGGACACTCTGTGGCCAAGGGAGGAAAGTAAGGAAGAGAGAAGCAGTAGAGGCAGGAAGGAGGTGTTTACTGCCCTGTTTTGGTGACAACGAACTATTAAATCAGCTCAGTTGCTTGTGCACTGTATGTGCAGACTATGAACCCATCACTTTAATAAGGGAAACAGTTCATAGGGAGCACATTCAAACTCCAGCTTCTTTCTTGCCTGGTAATGCAGTGAAAACTCCTGCTCAAAATCATTAGGCAATAGCGAAGCACTCAAAAGAATTGCCCACTATCCCCCAAAAAGTCTCACAAAAAGAAACTGAGATAGCCAGTGCTTGGAACCCCATTACCTCCATATCAATGATCTATTGCCAGGGCATGTCTCCTGCTTATCTAGCACTTGAGAATTAGCTGTTAACAGCACCTTCAGCCTGTCCAGTGTTTCCAGCTGTTCTAAGTTTCACACATTTACTGTGATACTCTCATAATTGTCTTTTGGACCAATGGCTGTTTATCACATCTTCTCAGTGTGATGCCACAGCCCTCTCCTACTCTGTGAACCCGTGCTCCAGATGTGGTGGGTCAACACTTCCCTACTGCCTATACATAAATTCACCATGGAGCAGAGGAGAGGTGTTAGCTCTGCATCAGATCTGTGCTGCTTAACAGGGTTCATCCTCAAGAGTTGGTAGCCTACTCATCTTCAACCCACTGCTCTTCCTTTACTCATGTGATCCCAACAACAAGTTCTTCCCGCATCGTAAATGGTGTCACAAGTACTGAGGAAGAAAATACCTGATGGGTGTGGGGTTTAGTATTTTTAAGTACCTACTACTGTATCAATGACATGGCTCAATTTTGAGTGATTGCACTGCAAAGATTGGTTCCATGACCTTAGTTATTTGGACGGTAGCTGCTGTGTAGAGGCCATAACCCCAGATAGACTGGTGGTGGATGCTTTTCATGGTGCGCGAAGTACGGGATGAAGAACAGCAGGCAGTTCTGCGATTTGGTAGTGCAGTTTTCATCAGCTCATAGCAGGGTCAAACCATCAGAGATTGGTTAAAGTTTGTCTGCAGGCCATGTGTCATGGGAGGCGTCCAGAGGAAGAGAGAGGCTTCCTGGGCCCAGAGAAAGACAAATAGGCCCAGTGGGAAGCGCGAAGGCCTCTGGGGCCTGTGGGCTATTTTTGGTTGGGCTAATTGCCCAGTTTGGTGGCAAATTGCAACTGCCCAAGTTTGTGTTAGACAGTTGGGAAGAAAATGGCCTGAATAAAACACGTTTGTGGCACTGCTTTCTTCTGGGGCTAGGAGCTCAGCTCTTCTGGGTCATTTCAGCTGTTCCACGCAAACTGCTGCTTCTTCCTGACCTAATCCCAGGGACTGTCAGGAAGCTTTACTTGCCTGATGTGCTGACAGCACAGTTTAGAGATAAATTAGGGGCTGAATGTATTTGGGGAATGCTTTCTTAAGGCTTAAATTCCCACTTGCCTTAGTAGGTAACAGTCACTCTTCTACCTAACAGGCAACGACAGTATGCTGAAAAATATTCAAAATGAAAAGCATTGGTTACATTAGTGGGGAAAGTAGCTTTGGAAAAGCAAGATAATTTTTGTCAAGCCTAAATGTCCATCTGACAAGTACATTTCACAGATAACTGTATTTTCCTATATTTTCAGTCCTTCTTTCCTTGAGACCAGTGTTGTTTTAAAGAATGATACTGACTTTTCATACTCGGATAATTCTGAAATACTGGTTTTTATTCACGGAAAAAAATCTATTAATATTGTATGCATAAAGGTGACTACTAACCATATTAGGTTAGGTTTTACAGATTAATTTATAAATGTGATTCATATACATTTCTCTCCATTTAAAAACAGTGAATGTATCTTGCTGAATTATGGTACTATTGAGGAGAACAGAGAAAGGAGGCCTGCCCACCAGGTATAAAAATAGAAAATCAAAGTCATCCTGTCCATCTGGGACCAGACATATAATTTTATTGTAGGTTTTCCATCTTTATTTTCACTTGATTTAGTCTATTAAAGTTCTTGTGGTTAATTCCAGTATTTGTCACCAGATGGCACTGCAATGACATGATCTCGTAACCGCTCCTAATGCCCGAGTAGTAGCATAATGAGGTCAGCCTCAGATAATTACAAAAGTATGCATTGCTTTTTCAGATTGCATTAAGCACTTCTTTCTCCACACCGTTATGTTTATACCATCAGGCCTGCTGGCACAGCTATGACAGCTACCGTTTTTAATACTCTTAGCCAATTTAATTTTGTAAGAAAAGCTCAGTAGTGGAGACCAAAACCCCCCCTAAGCTTAATTTGCCAAGATACTGCCATGAGTAATACTGCAAGCAAACGCTGTCTTTAATGGCAAGAGAAGAGCACCATCAGCTCCCACCTGTGTCAGGTCATGCACAGTGATGTCCCTCAGTTCCCTGGCCCTGCATTTCTGAGCAGGATCCCAACCTCAGGCCGTCAGCCACTGCCTACTGCATTCCCTACTTTTATCAGTGCAGAATTTCATCCTTTCCCTTCTTTCTCTCCTTCTCCCAAATGGAGCATCCCCCTGCATGCCCTAATGTACCTCTCAATCCTAGTGCTCCCTGATACATTCTGTCATGACCTACCACTGTAGTTTGAGTTACAAGTACTGATCCTAACTGTGACTTGTTGCAGGTTCCAGGAAGTAAAACAAAAGAAACCTGGGAGTCCAGAGACCTGTTGAACCGTAAGCCACAATTGCCTCTGTTGAGAAGCCGACTTTAGCGCTAATACAGCTGTCACCACTGCAGCGCTGTTATCCAAGAAATCACTTTGAAGTTGTTCGAGGGTAAATACAAATAGTTTGGGATTTTTATTTGCAGATCGAGATGTGTAGCATTTACGAGTTTGCAGCGTAAAAAGCTCTCATGACTTTCTTCTAGAGGTCTGATACCTCCCTGATTTTCAGCGGGATCATGATATTTGGTAGGGAAATAATGCTGTGATACAGAAAATTAAAAGCTAGAACAGTTGTTTCTGACTGTGTCTCATATGGCACATGGCTGGATGGTGTATTTTGGAAATACATCCAAATCTCTTAATAGCGTTAACATTTTAGCATACACCAAACAGAACCTTTCTCTGTAGCAGACAAAATGAAAAATTCTGGTGATTTTCACAATCTGCTCCTGTCTTCTGCCACGAAAATGTTCTTGTCCTTAGGGAAGTAGTGATTGTATCACAGTCAGTCATGCATATGCAGAATATTGTATTTATGCTAATAAATTTAGATACACAACCATTTGCCAGATCATAATCCAAGGCTATACATGAGTCAGAAAAGGGAGGCTGGTAGTACATGTAAAGGTAGTACGTTACTGCTACAACAAGTTCTGACATTTTTAAGGTCTTAAAATAAATTCCAGGCCAAACCAAACATTGTTAGTATGAAATAAGGGCTGTCTGGTGTGGCCTGTTGAATGCTAAATTGAATAAATTCAGGCTTTCAAAAAAAGACTCTCAAGAATAACAGTGTGACAACAAATTATTTTGGGATCATAACTATTACTCCCCCACTCTTCTGAAATTAATGTAGTTCAGCTGCATCCAAAGTATTAAATACCAAACTTATGGAGAGTGGTTGGAACAGTCTAGTAGAACTTCTCCCATGATACGAGTTGCAATTAGTAAATCACAGAAATGTAAGTGGATGTTTATAACAAAAGGAAAGCATTGGAACAAGAACTTCAAGGGACTCATTTTGCCTCCTTTCAAAATATTTTTTTTGTTAACTTGTGTCACTGGCAAGGTGTAGCAATCATCGAGCCACAAAGACTCTGGGCAGTCAGGTAGGAGATGAACTGTGGTTGTTCTGATGAATGAGTAAAATGTGAAATGATATATTGTAAATGAAGGTGAGGAAGTGATTGAGCATAGCAGATATCAGGTTCTTTTTGCACCCTAAAATGTTTGACTGTACGGCATGTGCAAATAGCTCCTGCTCCACAAAGTTCAAGAACAGTACAAGTATGTGCATTATGGTTATACCATGAGACTGGTTAATGAAGGTAAGCTATAGATCCACGAGCATATTAAATACTTTTTTTTTTTTTTGCAGATACATTCATCATTTTCTTGTTTCTGAAAGTTGGAATTTAACTGATCTATTTTCCTGGACCATCATTTACTACTCAGAGGTTGATACAGCTAAGGAAAGGTAAGAATAGTATGGAATTTGTAAACACTCCTTGCTCCTCCTCTAGACTTTTTTATAGTACAGAGGAAATCACTGTTGCCTATCTAAATGGTTGTAGCTTTTATTACCAACCTGATTTAGAAAGCTGTGTCTGAAAACCATGGCAATTTTATTACACCATGGCAATAACTTAACAAGCAGACTACTACACATCTCCCTTTTCCTATCTACTGCACTTTCGCTCTCTACAACGTATAGTCACGTTATTTCTAACATCTGTTTCACTGCTTTTACGTGCTTAACAGGTTTTAAAAGCTATTGGTTTGCTCCAAGTCGTTCCTTTTTTGTCTTAAGACTTGTTATTGAATCCTAAATATACTACAAACCATAGCTCTTTGGACAGTCCCATACTACTACCTCCCTCATGTTCCTACACTGCCTGGCTTCCTGCCTTTGCTGTCAGTAGATACCCTTCCTCTACCATCTCTATTTTCTGCTTTTCAGAGGTTTAAACCTGCTCTCAGTTCAATGCCCAACACCCCACAGGCCTGCTTCAGAAACAGGTGGGCTGATAAAGTAATACATGCTGTCCAGGAACTCATGTTTTCTCCACATCCTGGTACAAACTCAGAGATTGGAGGAAAGGGACTGAGATCTTTCTTGTGCCTCAAATGGAAAAACGAGGCAGAAGAACTTAAAATATTCCTCAACAGACAGGAAAATCCCTGAGCAACGGATTCATGCCTGTTGCAGAATTAACTTTTTCTTGTGTATCATGCTTGATGTTGCTTTTTCAAAAGAACAGTACATGCCATGCACTAGCTGAAGTAACTATTAACCACATGGGATTGTCTGGACTTTTTAATTGCTATAGTTGTTATCAATAAAACAAATATTACTTCTCCTGAAGCCTTGCTCTGTTGTCCAGGAGTTCCCCTGTGTGATGCAAAGCTATGTGGGCACCTGAAACACTCAGACTACTATGGAAATAAGAGCCAAGAACTGATTATCAGGCTTTCTATGAGGCCTCAGGCAGACTGATAAGCTCTTTGTCTGAGAAACCATGTGCCAGTTGAATTACTGGTTGAAGTACACAGATCAAACCCAGCAACTGGGTGGCTAGCAGAGGAGAGAAAACTGTAGTGTTGCGCTGTGCGTGAGACACACGTAGTCCTAGCTACAAGATGGCGTGCCCAAGGAAGGAAACTTTTCACTTCACGCCTCTCGTAAGAAAGTCATCACCTTTATAATGAAAGCTGTTGTGCTGTAAGAAATTGTCTGCGAGCAGCAGATGCAACAAGGCCTCTCTCCGCTCAGATTTGTCTCCCACATCTAACTCTGTGAACGCTCCCCGTGCTGCCTCCCTCCCACCTCCCGTACCATCCCACAGCGTTCCTTCCCCGGGTCGCTCCCCTGCAGCCGCCTCAGCATCTCTGGCCTCATGCCCCCCACCCTCTCCCGCAGCGAGACTGCACGGGGGCACCCCGCCTGCCTGCCTCTCCCTCAGAGGAGACCCCAGCAAGGGCTTCTCCTGCCTGTGGACGCACTGCCGCAGAGTTTGCAGGACCTGGACGCTTCTGAGACCCCTACTCTAATCCAACATGGCTGCTCTCCCTGCAGGCGGGTCAGGCACCGAGGGAGCCGAGCTAGCAAGGAAGCTTCTGGGCCGGTTTTCCTCTCGGGCGGTGCAGCCCACTGGTACGTATCTGTCTCCGCAGCTGCGAAGACCGATCCCTTATGGTTTGAGGCGAGTTCGCGTCTATACCGGAGCTGAGGGAACAACGGCACCCGAGGGAGGCAGGCAGACAGGACTCCATCAGCACCCCCGGTGCCCCACGGCCGCTCAGGATGGCGCATGCGCGGACCCATCCCCGCGCCCAGCAACGCGCAGGCGCAGTGGCGGGAGAGGTGGTGCGGGCGGGGGTGGGCGGGGCTTTCCTCAGGGACGTTACAACTCGTCGAGGTTGGTGGCGGCGCCATTTTGAATTGGTGGAGGGTCGGAGGCGGCGGTCGCCGAACCGGGCTCCGTGTCCTCCCCGAGAAAAACCAGCGAGAAAGCAGCGAGGTCTGAATATGGCAGCGAATAGGAACTTGAAGCAAGTGCGGATCGAGAATAGCTCCCCAGCGGCGCCCCTGGGCATGGTGGGGGGGGGTGGCGGCGGCGGCAACCTGAAGGGATTGCGGGGCCTAGAAACGGAGAGTGAGGCGGCGGCGGCGGCCATGGCGCTGGTGCCGAGCAAGGAAGGTGGAGATGAAGAGCAGGAGGTTGGGTTTACCATCGATATCAAAAGCTTTCTCAAACCTGGCGAGAAGAGCTACACGCAGCGCTGCCGACTGTTCGTCGGGAATCTGCCTACTGATATCACGGAGGAAGATTTCAAGCGCCTTTTCGAGCGCTATGGGGAGCCGAGCGAGGTCTTCATCAATCGGGACCGTGGCTTTGGCTTCATCCGCCTGGTGAGGACCCGCGCGAGCCTCTGTGGCTGCCCCGTAACCCGGGGGCGTCTGTCCCTTGCTCCCCCCCACCCGCCTTTCCTTGTCGGGCGGGTGTAAAAAAAGACAGTAGCTGCCCCTCGTTCTCTTGTCTTTCCCCTTGCTACTAGCGCTCTTCCCTCCGCTTCCTCTTCCTTCTTCCCCCTCCCCTATTTGCCTCCGTATACCCAAGCGGGAGGCCTGCCTTGTGAGCTGCCTTCCCAGCCCCTCGCATTGAGGTTCCCTCCTCTCGACGCGGTACCCGCGGCTTCGGGGGCGCTTCCACCAGTCACCGTTTACGTGCTGCTGCCACGGGGACTCCGGCAGCCAGTTCTTCAGGGAATGGAGGAGGATGTCGTTGTGCGATCTGCTTTGTTCGTGTAATACCTGCATAAAGGCTCGCCTTATTTAACAGGGAGAATTTATCCTACATAAAGACTAGACAAAAATCCTTCTTTGCGTAGAGGCAAATTTCAGCCTGTGCAGTTCATTGAGAGTATAAGTTTCGTTTATGAAAACACAGTTAAAGACTGGACAGGATTGTTTCGAAATACTACTGCTCTAGGATCGTGAAAACAAACAATATAATACAAAAATTGCAAAGAAATGGGACCTCGGGTTGTTTAAATTACTTGTGTGCAGATAGGACTAGATTTTTAGGGATAATACAACATTCGATTAAATGTGCTCAAGTTGAGCACGCTTAAAAGGAATAATCTGAAAAGCTTATGATACTGTATTTAAATGTCAATTTAATGTGCAGGATTAGTTTTCATGACTGCCACGCCTAGAATGAACTGATTTATATCAGTCTGGGAATAGCTTTAGTGTCTCTGCGTGTGTCTCTAGTTATGATTTTTCCATATATTTTACTGGTTAGGATTTTTTTTTCTTTTTGGTTGTCGTCTTAAAGATAAGTGCTTGTGGCACTCTGCCGTACATCTTTTACCCTGAGAATCCCTCAGCCTAAAATAGCAGTTTTCTGGAGGAAGTGCGATATATTTACGTGTCCTTACTCAGTTTTGTATGTAATGTAGATTAGATATAGCTTTTATCTGAACTTCCCTTTTCCGTTACGTTTAGGGAATATGTTATTTTTTTAACAATTTGCCTAGTCAGTTGAACTGTGGAGAAAATGGCCATGAGAATAATTGCCTTAAATGTAAGGGATTGCAGGTATCAAACTCGGTGGAAATGTCTGAAATGAGAAAAAAGGCAGTTCTACAGACTGTCTCATGGATGTGGGTGCAGAAATCCCATAAATGTGAGAAGAATGAATGTATGAGCAAAGCAGGTAATTTCATCATTTATTGATGAAATTCGAATTGGACATCAATTTAGAGTTCATCATGGTAATGAGCAAGTGGGATATTTTTGCTTATTTCAAAACAAAAACCCAAACGAAAACCAAAACACTTTAGATCTTGTATGGTCATACTTGAAAATACTGTTTCCTACTATGTGGAGCTAGGGGTGCGACATATAGGCATTTGTGTAGGTAAATATGAAAAAGCATCAAGTTTTCAGCTGTACTGAAAGCCTTTGCAGAGCAGCACAAATGTATCATAATGAGAATTTAAGTTCTCTAATGTCCAACAAAAATTTGCACCGATGTGTTTTTTTTAGAATAAATCGTAGGGGATGACAAATGCATATTTTTTTTCAATCAGTGGACAGGAACTTTGGTGTTTTGTTGTGGGGCGCGGGGGGGAGTTAAATAACCCTGATGCTAATGTGCTCAAGTTAAGGAAAAGACATTGCTACTTTTCTCGGGTGGTGGTGGGGGAACACAAAAGCAATATTTGTTGTCTTTGAAAATAAAATATATAAAATATTTTATATCTTGAAAAAGGAATCTAGGACACTGGCTGAAATAGCAAAGGCAGAACTTGATGGTACTATTTTGAAGAGTAGACCACTTCGAATTCGATTTGCTACACATGGAGCTGCCCTAACGGTCAAGAATCTTTCACCTGTGGTTTCTAATGAGCTGCTGGAACAAGCATTCTCTCAATTTGGGCCAGTGGAAAGAGCTGTTGTTGTAGTAGATGATCGTGGCAGAGCTACAGGAAAAGGTTTCGTAGAGTTTGCAGCAAAACCTCCAGCACGGAAAGCTCTAGAAAGATGCAGTGATGGGGCATTCTTGCTAACAACGTAAGTTCCCAGGCTTTTGTTTGAATTTGTGCGAGTATATCTTTCTGATGTGAAAGAAAACTACATTCATGGGTATTCCGTAGTTCCTATTTTATTTTCAAATTAGGAAAGCTGTGAGGTGAGAAATTAAAGTGTTTTACACGATTACACCAATTATGCTGATTTGATTATTTTTGGTCAGGAAAACCATCTTTTTCTGCTTACTGTTTTTAAGACTTGTAATTACCATATGAAAGTCTGATAGCAACATTTTGTTTTTCCTTATATATATACACAATATTACTTTTTCTTCTGTGTATAGTAGGACTTTTTCTAGTGAGACTTCATTTTCACTGAGTGTACTCTTCCTGATCCCAGTAACAATGTGACAAAATAATATTCCTCTGTTTTGTAGCAAAACAGTGCACTACATTGCTGATACTTCTTGTAAACTCATGAAAGTGTTCCTGTGTTTATTTCTATCTCAAAAGGTTTATTTGTGGCTTGAAAGGCCAGAAGTACTACTTTTTTTTTTTTTAAATGAAAACTTAGAATTTGCAGAAGTTTATGGCAACCAGCTCTGGAAAACTTTCTATTTCAAGGGCAAGCAAGCTTGCAAATTACAGCACTTGTCTCTTATTTCTGTACTTGCTGAAGACAGTTGTTAACTGCTGTGCTTTAACACATTCACTAGTAACATTTTCAAATGCTTTTTTAAAGACTCTGTGAAATGATAGATATTCAGGATTTTTATTTTTTTTAAACTTTCCTGATTTTCATTTGGGAAAACAAGGCATGGAAGCTTGCTGACATCAGATTGGGGAATTTGTAGTTCTTTTTCTCTTCCTGCCCTGGCTGTACTGTTGGTCTTTTATCTGCTTGAGGATTTTGATACTTCCATAAGCCACTTGTGCTTGCTAAAAGAACAAAAGAGTGTTCAGCTGTGTTTTTGTTCATTTTTGGCTGTTAAAACACGCGAAGGTGCTTGCTAACATGATAACATGGGGGCTATGAACATCAGATCCAGCAGAGGAGAGAATGTTGCCAGGAGAAGACTGCAGGTGAGGAAAGGGTCTGGAACTCCTCTTTCTCCTGGTAATCTTATAAATTTTATGTGCCACGGAGCTGACCTGGTGGCTACAGAGTATATTCAATCTGAACATGTCTTTATTGTTATCAGTTGGTGCCAGCAATTTGTTCCCTTCCCCTGGGTTTTCTTGGCATTTGTATTTGAATGGAAGCATGGTGAGCCAAACTAGGGAACTAATCTAGTTCTGTGTTACATGAGAGCTATTCTTGGCATGAGAGATGGTGGCAGGGAAAAAGAAGCTGGGATATGAGGGAGGGTATTTTTGTTTTACCAGATGGATAGATTAGCTGGATTGAAATGGCCACCTAACTGTGGCCTGAGTGAATAAAAAGCACTTGATCTTTGTCTTGCTTAGGTGGCTGACATGTTCCCTAATGCACAATTGCAAAGATAATTAGCATCAATCTGCTGCCATGATACTTTTATGCTTTGCTTCAGAATCTAAAATTTTACACTTTTAGCTGAAAACTCTTTGCCCAATAAAAAGAAAATCTTTAAATTCATGGGCTAAATATATCAAAACTAGGCATTTGAAGCATTAATGAGAGATTTAAATTTGTTGTTTTAAATCATAACTTGTTAACACCACAGTTCAGTTGCATTTAAATAACAGTACTGCCAGGAATTGACGTGCAGGTAACATCAGGAGAAAGAGTTGTTGAGTTGTGAAGTCTGGAATCACAGATCACCTTTTCAATCTGCACTTGCTGCTGGAAGTTTTCTTTTTCAGCTGTTGCTGTTAAAATATACTGATTTTTTTCTGTGAAAAGATCTGCAAAGTGAAATAAAGGCGTGGAACACAATAAAAGGTTGCCGGCGTTTTGAAAATAGCGTCACTAGCTCTTTTCTTACCTCTTCAAGGTGTGTACTATGCTCCCAAGACTGATGCAGAGAGCTTTTTACACAGTTCAGGATCCTTATATTGCTATTCTTGGCAGTACTGGCTAATACTTGCCTCTGATTACTACAGATAATGAGAATTCAAGGAACATGTTTTCAAAGATAAATTAGGATTCTGATTTGTGAGAGTACAGTTGTTCAAAGAATGGGTTTTAAATAACTTAAGGAGAAATTGTTTTTGTAATTATCACTGGAATATTAATGCCAAATTCTCAAGCTGTTTTCAATTGTAGAGTAACTTTCAAAAGAAACGTTTAATATTCTCGGAAATATGAATGGGTTGCATTTGTTCTTTTTTGGGTTTGTTTGGTGCTTTCCCAATATAATCATGACCCCTGTGTTCCCTCACTGAAAACAAAAAGCTAGTTCCTTCCTAAATATTTTGTAGTTGTTTGATTGTAATTGTTTTGGTATATTTTTTTTAATCTTTAAATACTTCATAGCAAGTAGAATTACATGAAGTAAGTTGTGGTTTCTATGTGGAATAGCTGGTTTCAAGTATAGAAACAATTATTTTCAAAGATAATTCTTAAAATCAGCATTCATTGGAATACTACAATTTAAGAAGAGTTTGCAAGACACAGGAATTATAGATGACATGTTAGCTTTTTGGAATGTTTCCTCAAATACTAAAGTAACTTTATCTACTTCATTTATGATTCAGTTGTTAAATTGAAACTGTCTTCCAGAACACCTCGACCTGTTGTTGTAGAACCAATGGAGCAATTTGATGATGAAGATGGGCTTCCAGAGAAGCTGATGCAAAAAACACAACAGTATCACAAGTAAGTTGTGTGTTTAGCTTTACTTTATAAAACATGATTTAGATACTTAGTTAGCTTGGTAAATATACGCTAATTTTTATTTTTGCGCTTCAGTGACAGAAAGTATTGATATGTTGTGCTGTTTTGTGCTGAAGGATTAAATAGGGCCATGCCAAGATTTGGTAATCATAGTAAAATTCAGACTTACCTTGTTGGTTTAAGATGCGGTGCATTTACTAAAGTAGACAGATTCCTGGCCTACACTGAAATCAGCTGGAGCTTGTTGCCAGCCAAGGCAGTCTTTTATGGATTAGGGGTGTGGTCTAATCCTGCAGTGATTTGTGTAACCACATATTTTTGTTCCTGAATAGCCCCTTAACTGTTTGTAAAGTCAGTGGAGTGTAAAATCTTTGCAGCTTCCATGGTTCAGGTAAAACTTTGAGCATGACATGAGAAAGTTGAGTTTTGATCATGAGGTGGAAGAGAAGACACCTCATCTGATAATATTAATTTTTAATATTGAGATTTGATTGCCATTTAGAAATCATGTTGCTTGAAGCTAAAATGCTTGTTCTGGTAAGGCTGTAGAATACCACTTTTAAAAAGTTACAATATTAGTGTTAGAATGTGAAATAAAATGTTGGCACCTTTTAATGTTTAGAGATTCTGGATAATATTCTGAGTTGTCTAGTAAGCTTTGATATTTATTTAAATAAATTGACTGCTTGTTTTAGAAGGTTGGACACAGTTAATTTAGTGTTGCAGCTTAGTATTTTATATTGATATAAACATGAATTTTTATGTTAAAATTATATAAATTGAACAGATCTTTATTTGGACAATTTCTCTGATCACATTACTTGTCTTAGCAGCTGAATTAAGCTTTCACTGGTTTAAAATGTAGTCATCTGACAGGTTGATTTAAAGTCAGATCTACACTTGAAGTGATTGTTTATAAATTCTTTGGCTGTTACAGCTGTTGATCTAAATGTGTCCTTCTCTACATTTTAACTGCAAAATTTTTATTAGGGAAAGAGAACAGCCTCCACGTTTTGCTCAGCCTGGAACATTTGAGTTTGAGTATGCTTCACGGTGGAAGGCTCTTGATGAGATGGAAAAGCAACAGCGTGAACAGGTTGACAGGAACATTAGAGAAGCCAAAGAGAAACTAGAGGCAGAAATGGAAGCAGCTAGACATGAGCATCAACTAATGCTGATGAGGCAAGGTAAAATCAGATAATCTACTAGTATTAAATTTGTTTTGTCACAGATTTTCTGTGTAGCATGTAGCTGTATGTTAAACTTAGAGATTTTGCCAGACGCTATTTAATTAAATGCATTGAACTGAGAAAAAGGAAGTAATCTTTTTCCTTACATGTGTTCCTTGATGATTTGCAGGGATTAAGAAAATGAGAAAGGGGTGATTGTCTAGGTTTGTTTTCTTCATTTCTTAAATTTTTTAGTGTAAGTAGTTTATGTAAAAAAATTGAATGGTAGCTTCACATTCATGAGTAAAACTATTTTCTATTTTTGGTGTTGCTTATGGTACTAGATAGGACTAAGTACTGTTTGTGGGCAACGTGCAGGAAAAATTAAAAAAAAATTAAAAAATGATAGCTCATGCTTCTTTTGGCTGTTCTGTGCACCACTGGTATGATTTTAAATGTTCCAGCAGCTAATGTTGTTTTTTTTTCTTTTGAAACCCAGCTGAGAATTCTGGTGTGTGCATAGTATTATATGTATGTAACAACTCAAAATAACTCACAGTTGCCGTGAATTTCAGTCATTCTTGAAATTTTAAGATCATATATCCCTCTTTTGTAATTGTTTGGACATTTTCTGCTAGCACTGGGGGAAGAAAGTCCTCAAGCAATTGCTTTCAAGCCCTACCTTTAAGAATGGAGCGGGGTGGAGCTTGTGTTTCTTGGGCAGAGAGGACAGTAGCAGGGCGAGTGTCTGGTACTTCCTGCTTGTTAGCCTTCTCCCCAAAACAGGTTTTCCCAAAATGCTGTGGACATGCAGTCGCTGCTTTCCAGTTCAGAACTATTGACCTACTAGTTGCTTTTCGTTTCCTCTGCATGACTGCTAAATTGCAAGACTTGAGTGGATCAAGTTTTAATATATTACAGATCTTTTGGAAAGGATCTCAAGGTTTGTTTGCATGAATGGAACACTGAAGTATTTTTCTTTTTTAAATCTTAGTTTAAGGGAGATCATGGCTACATGAAAAAAACTGTTATCCCTAAGAGTGTTAGATCATAAGACAGTACAATAACTAGCGTGATAGGCTGAATAAGGGTGTCTTGGCATTTTAAAGGAATTTGAACTTCTTGAGATTCTAAGTAGTGGGTGCATTTCTAAACTTAAACCCAGGTAACTCATACAAGCTGTCTGCTGCAATTTTTTGGCTTTACGTAATGCTTATAAGGACATTTTTGTCGGTAGTATGACCTCCCTGTGTGAGACTGGTTTATCTTAATTTTTTCTTCTGACTTGAATGATGTGTTGAAAATACCTATGTGAGCTGAATTAGAGTATTCACTAAATTGGTGGAATTAAAGTACCTAAATGCTTGGATATATTGAGTATAAACACATAGTCTTTTAAAATATGTTTTAAAACATTTTCATAACTGGAAAAGAAAAGGAGTATATTTAATTTTTATATAGTATTCTTAGATCTACTGCAACTGAAAATTGTCATTAGGACAAAGTTTTCTTAGCCTGTTTTTTCTAAATAGGCATGCTTGCTTTTAGTGTGAAACCATACTGTTTGTATAAGATCTTGTACTGAAATACAGAGCATAATAAAATACAGAATTGTTTTGAAATGCCGAATAGCTATTGCAGTGTCTGAAATGACAACTGTCAAGTTGTTTCTTGGTTTATTTTCCAGCAAAAAATGTTAAAGCATTTGGTTTGCACGTAAGCATAGGCATAACTTACAGATGAGGAATGTGAAAGTTAATGTGATATAACAACAATGCCTATAATACACAGTACACAATCTCTTTTCAATTAGACACACATTTTTAATTTTGTGTATATGTGTGACTGATACTGGTGAAGATGGTTCAGTGCTGAAAATACAGATTGGATAGAAAAGGTTTTGATGATAAAACATGGGAGAACTGCTTAGGCATGTTTTGGATATTAAGGTTTCTTTTAAGGATTCTGTGAAGGAAAAAAATATTCCTTTTTTTGAACATTTATTAAGCTCCACTTTTACATGGAAGAGAATTACCCCTTCCGTTAAAGAGCAACTAGAATATGAATGCTTTTGGTGCTAATATTCCAGTGAGGAAACATGCTTTTTGTTATTCTGAGAGGAGGGTTTTTTTCTTTTGCCATTTGTGTCATTGGTACCAAATAACTTGGAATTTTGTTCAGATAATTAGATTTCTGCTTATTCACCTGCAGTTGTTTAATTTGCCAAGCTCTAGTGGTTAGTAAACAAAACATTCCTTCTGTTTTAATCTTGGTGACTCTCTAGCTTCATTGTATATGAAAATAAGGTGGTTTTTTTCTCTTGTATTTATTTTCAGACATTGGTTGCTTCGAAATCTTGCTGGTCTGAACAGTATCTCTGTGTGTAAGTTCAGACCATGCCAAGAATATTAATTATATTAATGAGATTGCATCACAGGGTTTTTAAGAAAGGTGCAATGAAGCTTTTGAGGCATCAGAACCTACAATTAGTGTTTTTGTATACCTGTTGCACAAACAACAGATTGAAAGGTGTATTGAAGTAGTTATTCTGAAATATGAAACGATATATTAATTGTTAGGAGCTAAAAAGAAGATTGGAAGGGTGAGCTTACTACAGTCCATATACTCTTGCAGGTGAAGGTTTTATAGAAATTGCTTCATGACAGATAGTAGGACTTGAACTAGAACATGTGGGCTTAAGTACTCAGGTTTTTATGGTGTGGTATTAATACTGAAGGTAGACTTCATTCGTTTGATATGTGTAATTTTTCACTTTTAAGTGTCGTGTTTTGACAGATTGAGTCAGAAGTAATTTGTAAAGCAGAATACGTGTTTCCATGTGTAAGTAAATTGGCATGATGTTTCTGATCTACATGTTGGTGGTATGCTTCAGACTTCTGTAAATACTCTTTATAATGGTGGTTAAATAGTTCATGAAAATACTGGAAAATGTGACTGAATTTAACCAGAAGCTTAATTCTTTATCAGTTGTATGGAAGATGGGCATTTGTTTTCCATTTTTAAAACTGGAAAAATAAGCAGCTAAAACAACTTAAAAATCTTTTTGGACTTGGTATCCCTACTTGCAGGATTAACTTCTGAGGTGAGAGTACACTTTCACCTTCTGCCCTGTGCAGAACATTGAGGATAAAATGAAGTTGCTCATTTTTAAGCACAAGAAAGTGCAGAAGCTAATGATAATGCTTTCTGTCTTTTTATTTCACAGCTGCTTTAGTGCAGGTTTCTTCTGTTCAGAGAAGGGGCCTGTGTTCAATGTATGTCAGTCCAGAATTACCATCATTGCAGATCTTTTAATATGAATGGCTCTGTGCACAGCCCAAACTTGTAGATCTGTATTTCATCTGGCTAGCAAGGCTTTGTGCCAAGATTCTGCCATTGTGAAATAAATTCATAAATCATAAATGAAAATGTTGAACTTCAAAATATTGACACTTTCAGGAAATGCAATAATCAGCTCTGTGCTGTGGAAACAAAGAGACTAGAAAAAGTAGGACTCTACACTTTAAGAATAAAGGGGAGTAAATGATAATTTTCTGGCAATTAGTGGTAGAGAGAAAATAGGAAATCCTGTGCCAGTGGATTAACAAAAGAAAAAGGGAATGCTACATAAATTTGAAAGAACAAAGAACTGAAAAGGAAACATCTTTTCCCACAGTGGACAAAATTGAGCTCCCCGGGCGCTGCTCAAGTATCAGGGTAACAGTGGCCAAGCCTTCTATGGCCAAGCACAGTTGGAAAGAAGCAACCCTCAGGCTTTGTGATTTGAGCAAATCTTCAATATAATCATTTTATTGAAGTGTGAAATGTGTTAATTTTGCAGAAGAGATTGGAAAAGCAAGCCTGCAAAATGTGCGTGAGAAAGGACTTCTAATGTCAGTAAGGGTGCTATGAGAGTAAAAATCTGATAATCTTTTTTGTTAGAAAAAACAAATAAATGATGTTTTGGTGAAATGTATGAGACATTGTAGTTGGTTTTGGACATTTAAGTAAAAGATTAAGTTGTAATAATATATGCTGGTGTAAGTTGGAGGAAAGTGGTTTCCATAGCTAAAAAGATTATTTAATTAGTATAGTGAAGAAATGCAAAGAGGAATGTGTAGAGTAGTTGAACTGACACATAAAAGGCATGTAATAGGTGCTATAGTGGAATGTTCCTATAAATAATGTCATGTGGCCAATATCCTAAGAAGATAGAAAAGGCGAACAACTGCTTTCTAACAAAAAGTAGGATTAATTTTCATTGAAGAAAGCATAAATTTCCAAGCAGACATCAATAATGTGACTGGTCATAAATTAGTACAGCAAACGTAATTACTGCTAGTTGTGCCCTGCTTTTTAAGAGCATTTTAAGTGCTTTTTAAGAGGATAGATATGGCTGTTCCTTTCTGGTAGTGTTAAAAGATTAGTCATTTGTCTACAAGCAGAGTCATGTAATAAATCTCTATGGAGGCTCAGATTGCATGCACATGAAGTTCATACCATTTTTTTCTGATGTGTGCCATGCAGTGGTCTGCAACAGGTAGTGGAGGGTATAAGCCCATACATACTGTACTAGTTGCTGGTGTGACTTTATCAGTACACAGCGTTGTAAGAAAATTGATGCGTTGGCCTGCTTGTAAAACCAGGGTGTGATTTAAGAGATTGAGAGTTTTTTCTCCTTTTCTTTGTTTGAGGACTTCCGATTTCTGTTTGCATAACCTGCTTCAGAGGCTTTGCTAGTCCTGTACTTTTCCATGTTTCTGTGTGCTGTGCATCCAGTGTTTTTTCATATACTAGACTTAGCTTTATGGGAAGAAACTAGTTAAACGCATTGAGAAATTTCTTTAAAAATTGAATGTTAAAACTGTAATCTGACAGTAATAGCAGTTTCTTGTGTTGCCACATTTTTGATTGGCAGCTTTTATATTTATTACATTTTTACTCCTGTTAGATCTCATGAGACGTCAAGAAGAATTGAGGCGTTTGGAAGAACTTCGAAATCAAGAACTTCAAAAACGCAAGCAGATACAATTGAGGTATTTTTTCTTCTCGTGTGCAAACATGTGGCATGCAGCTGCTGTAGGTGTGTGTGAATTTAGATACTCTAGATTGTAGAGCTTGCTTTTTATATAAAGTAGAAATGTTTCTGCTGCTAAAAAGTTGCTTTTCAAAAACGTAATGTGTGATGCTTCTGTTAATGTTCTTGAACAGAAAAAATGATCAGTTATACAAATATAAAAGAATGGTTTCAAGTATTTCTTGATTTTTTTCATTTATTTCAACTCTGTTCTTGTGTAAGTTTCTGAGCTTTCTAAATAGTGTAGAAATGTCTTAATGTAATTTTTTTTATTTCATATTTATTTTAGCCTTGTGATTGAAGCATAGCTGTAATAGATGTGAATGTGCTTCTAAGATTTATGGGCAGGTGGTCTGTATGCGGAACAGTAGCATTGCAAATTTATAGTTTGACATGAGATTTTGGGGGGTATTTTCACTTGATATTCTGGTACGTAGCAAACAATTTTTCCTTTAAGATCTGTTTCATACAAATACTTGTTTTCATGCTTCTGCTAAAATTTAAGAAAATAGACATAGTATCATCATGTTGATTGAGTTTATACTTTAAATGTTAAATATCACAAGAAGTGTAAATGAGAAAAAAGAAAAAACACAGACACCTTGTAGAGTTAAAAATCTGTCTTTTGGCCGTATTGAAATGTTTTAATCCATAGTGAATTGTTTAAAACTGAAGTATTTTAATCTGCTTAGCAACGTGTGGACAGAACAGGTGCAGAATATGCTAGTATTGTAATTACCTATATTCCAGTTAAAAATATGAATAAATACTTCAGTAATATTCAAATCCATCAGGTGGAGTAGATTAGTGCCTTATACTATATCAAAAAAATAAATAATGGCCAGTTTTGTTTATATGCTTGATCTTATCTCCTGAGACTGAGTACAAGCCTGAACGGGTCAAGAGTCTTAAGTTGACATGGTTTTTGAAAAATTTTCTAGACATGAAGAAGAACATCGACGTCGTGAAGAAGAGATGCTGCGCCAGAGGGAGCAGGAGGAGTTACGACGACAGCAGGAGGGAGGATTTAAACCAAATTTCATGGACAATGTAAGTAAAATTCTATGACAGAAGTCCAAATTCTAAAAGATTTTTTTTTGTCATATTTTTATATTCTAACTGTTGAGCTGCTGCCTTCTTGTTTACTGTTTTACCTTCAGTATTCCATTGTTCTCATGAGTGGAGTCGTACAAATTTAGTAATGTAGTTATTCTCTTGTGCGATGGCATCACTGTTGTTTTTCCTACACACTGGTGACGTAACGCTTCAGTTAAGTGAAGGTGTTCTGGTAATAATTTGACTTTTTATTCAGGAAACGAATTTTTCCAGTAAAATAATAGAATTTTTCTAAGTGGGAGGTCATGGAAATAAATGATGTTTCCATGGGGAGGTGCCCTAGTTTGACTGAAGGTTTAAATTTTAAACCAGTTCAGGCTGTTAAGCTTGCTTGAATTGCTTGCTTTAGTTTATGCTTAACTTATTAAGAATAATGCTCTTGAGAAGCAAAATGGGCACCGTTAACTTCATGTGGAGCCTAAAATCACTCTCCACTTTGAGTTGTTGTAAAACTAGATGAGGAAAACTTCAAAATCTTTACTAAAGGAGACTGAAAGATTATAAAGGTGGGGAAAAAAATTGTCCTCTGCTATAATTTCTACATTGTTTATATTAGTAATTTAGGTGTGTTCTGCCTCTGGAGACTGTCCTGCAGGACTAGCAAAACGGTGTGTCAGAGGACTCACTTCTAAACTTTTGTGATGATCTATTTTGGTCAAGGGTATGATTTTTTTTCTACCAACCAAAGCAGTTAAATGAATGCAACCTGTATTGTGAATGCTTTAGTTTCATGTGAGAAGGATACCTTTTACTGTTACAGCTATTCTTAGTGAGGAAGCAATGAATAAGTGATCCACACGATTCTCTTTTACATTATTCTAACAACTGTAGTCTGCAGGAGGGAATTTTGTTCCCTTTCACAAGTACAACTTGATTCATAAATCAAAAGTGAACTGCTGGTTTCTTAGATACTTTCTGATTTTGTGTTTTGTGGAAGAAATACCTATTCTACATTCTATACCATAACATTTTCTGTAGGGTTGAGAAGAATGTGTTTTATATGTTCTGAGACATCCTAAAGAGAAGTTAGAAAATACAGGATTTCCTGTTTTCAGCAGGACATCTTTTTTCCCTGCTATCCTCTGCCCCTCAGTGTTTTTAGTAAAGATGGGGAGGAAGGACAATTGTTCCTTTGTTACTAACAGCTATCAGTAGATTTTGCTGATTGTGTTTTGAGAAACATGCATCAGAAAACAATCATTTATTTCCATATGTGCTCACGCTGTAAAAGAGGACTGCTTTCAGCATGTCTTTTCTTTGGGGTAATGAAGATCAAGAATTCAAAATTTATATTATCCTTTAGTGTGTTCCCACATATTATTAAACATACTTTGTGAAATAGCATGTTACAATGTCTGATGTAATTTAGAAGTAGCACTTACTGATTGTAACTTCTGTAGTGCCAGATACGAAATTTCATTCCACCTTAATATCTTCACATAGCATCTTTTGGTGTGGCCTGACTTTCTGACCGTATAAGCTACCTGCCAAAATCTTCCTGTGGCTGATCTGTTAGACCCATGCTACTTGCTGCAGAGCGCTGCAGGAAGGGGAAGCTGGGGAGCCAACCCACAGGCTTGAGATGGCCATAATTCCCCCAGATTCCATTGCTGTTAGGAAATTGTGGCCTATATCCTGCAGCTTGTGGTGCTGGGGAAAACTTGATAGCGTTGACCCACAGCAACTGGTTTTCTTCTTGCAGCTGTCTTGAGGTAATGTTACTTAGCCTTTGTGCTTGAATTGCTTGCCACAGTTTGGCCATCCTTGTGCTTATCTGCATCTTTACATTCCAAACTCTATGTGAATAGAAACTGTTCAAGTTGGTGTGCTGGACGTGGCAAAGATGTAGTGTAAGAAGGGAAGAGGAATGGTTCAAATGGAAGGCACTTCAATCACTATGCATAATTTTTGCGACTTTTATAGGATGAAATCTTTTTGGAGGAAAGGTAAAGGTGGAAGAATGCTTTGGAAGAGTGTAGCTTTCCCACTGAGTTGCATTACTGGAACTGTGTACTCATTTGGAACTAATTAATACACTGCAAGAATATATAGATGTAGCTGTACAGCGACAACCTTTCCAAAAGCGCTATAAGTTATAAAAAGGAATATGTGGTACGGGTGTTTGGGTTTTTTTTAATGTCATGTGAAGTTGAAGTGGCAAAATACAATAATTTAAAACAATTGTTTTCTCTAATCTTCACACTAGTTTTTAGTAATCTGGTCATGTGTTGACTTATGTTTTACTTCTAATGTCCTTTGAATTTAAGAAGAAGAATTAAAACAATTGGAAGTGATGTATTTAATTTACTTTCTTTAGCAACTGTTTCTAATAAGGGCAGCTATGTAACTCTAAACATGTCCTGTCATTTTGTAGGGGTTCATTATTACATGTCTTTAGATAACTGTACTTAAGTTCTATAGTGTGAATGGGAATTGGAAAAGCCTTTGCATTTTGCAGCAGAATTGTAAACCATTTCTGGATATTGCAAAATGAAACATCAAATCTTTTTTAAATTTACTAGAATTTCTTATACAACTAAACTTTTTTATTTATTCTTACTAATACTTGTTCATGGTGAACAGACTCCATCTGGTAATTACTTCTGGTTTCAGATTACTGTTGTACATATACTGAAAAAAGTTATTCTCTGTTTTAAAAGTTGTTTCTTGGTGAAAATTGTATTTTATGGTACTGGTGGATGGTTTCTACCATATCAGGTCTTGATAAACTCTTGTGGCATAATCCCTGTAACATATTGCAAGTCTTCTGCCAACTATGTATTTAGAAGAAAAATAATAATTGTCTCTAATCCTTGTTTTTGTTTCTTAAAAGCTTTGAAAAAAGTAAATTTCCTTCACTTATATCCTATCCCTTTTTACTGTTCAGTATAAAAGGAGGACATAAATGGTAAGTGCCATGACTGCAGTAACAACCAGAATTGAAACCTCTCATATAAGGCTGCAGTATTAGGCTTTCCTCTTTAAAGTTTCTTTCTCTGTCTTTTCCCTAACTTGTTAAGCTTTGATTTTTCAATATAACTACTTTTGAAAAACGTCTTGTAATCAAGTTTAATCAGTTACCAGTTGCTCAGTTTAATTACAGATGATAAAAATATTTTCTGTGTGGGAATTTCTCTTCCTGAAGCATTCTTGTCCATAGCGATGTTGTACATTAAAAATTTCATTGCATTGTTTGTTAATCTAACAGGCAGCCTAGTAATGCCTAGACCATTTATTGTGTGATTTTTAGTACATAAGTTTTATTGATAAACACTTTTGTATTGGTTAGGGTGTTTCCCTTGCTTTGTAAAAGTTGGTTAGTAAATCTGTTACAGCTCAATATATATATGCATTCTAATTTCATAATAGCTTAATCAGGAAACTTGTTTTCCTGTAATATTTTGCTGATTTTTATTTTGCTTACATATTTCTTGATGATGGTGATTGGAGGCAATATTTTATTTTTCAGCAGCACAAATATTTTTTAAAAGAATATATTACTTCTGAGTGCTAGTGATATATTAATTATTCAAAGTGTGCAATGATTATTATCCAATTATGAATGGCTTACAAAGATTTACATTGTTAAATCTCAATCAGAGCCTTTTTACCAAATAGTTCCAGTTTCTGGAAATACTTGTATTCATGTCACCAACTTAAAAGAGTGAAAAGAGAATGATTTGGATTTAGTGTATTAAAATAATTTTCATGTGTCTACAAAAGAGACCAAAATAGGTGGAGTTGTAGTCTTAGTTTTATGGTGCACAGATTTAATTCTGTAGTAAAGCTGCAAAATAGTGTCAGATGGGTATTGTACTTAATAGCTGTGATACTGGCCTACAGCTTGCAACTCTTCTTACTGGTGGTTTAAAGAGGGAGTTGAGTTTTTTGGATGTCCTTGTCCTCTTCCCTCCGAGGAAAACTCCCCCTTTTTAAAGTGTAACTTGCATATGTAAGGAACTGTTTCTTGTGAGTTTCAACTTCTGAATGCTTATTGTTTTTTCCTGTAAGACTTTGTATATTAAATACTTAACTTTTTTTGTCTCCTAGTCTTTTCAAGAATTATTTCTAGATGTTGTTTTGCTTTCATTTAATTTTTCTTGCACAGAAGCACTGCTGCTCAAGTATGTTGTGTAAGTATCAGCATAAAGTGGCATCTGCTAAAGCAGTGGAGATTGCCTAAATGGCAAAGATTGCAGTGGACTTGGATCAAAAACTGTAAGACAGATGAGAGCAAGGGAGTTAAAAAAAAAATACATCCGAAAACAACAAAAAAGTTCATGGAATCAGGAATGCGAGAAACTTGATTGAAAAAAAACCCACCCCATATTTAGTCTTTGTTCTAAGAGTTTTGTCCTTCTTTGGAGTGGTTTATCAATGTAGCTTCCGATTTCTTTATTATTTTGAGCCGACTGAGGTATATCTTATCCCTCACTTCTACATTCAGTTGCAAGTTTAGTAGACATCTGTGAAATGTTAGGTTTCCTTGGATTTCTGTAAATCAGGAATAGGTTTTTGCACTTCTTGGCTCTTAAGTGAATAGAGCTGCGTATTTTTTTTCTGTCTTCTGATTCTGTTATGCTCAAAAGCCCTGGTACATAAGAATGAATTTTCACTGAATGCAGAATTGTTTCCTACCTTATTGAAAACTAAACTAAGCTAAGTCAGATTTCCAATAATAAATAAATTAATAAAAATTTCCAAGGATCTTTTCAAATTTGATCTGTTTCCAGATAATATATATAATATATATTATTATTATAGATAATATATAAATATATATAAAATAATATATATTAATATATAAGTTATATATTATTATATAACAATAAATTTTGGTTATTTTATCTTGACAGCCTAGTGCACTTAATGAAGCTGATGGTGGTGAAGTTTTGTGAGGTTGTATGAATAAAGTCTCTGTTTCTTAAACTGCTATAAAGCTAAGCCACTTTATAAAAGCGCTTTTGTAGAGCTTGGTTGGGAGAGATGAATTACCTCCTTATTGAAATCCAGTGTACATACTAGTGGAAGTAGTAGTTCATGTTTGACACCTTAAAAGCCTTTTAAGGTAAAACTAGCTTGATGAAAGGCAGATCGTTAAATAGAGAACTAAAAAAAAACCCAACCTGATAAAACATTCCTGCTTTCAGGGCAGTGGTTTTAACGTCAGTGATCAAGTCTCTTCCTCTGCATAAAACAACTTAGGCTAGGCCTTTGAGCAAACATTTACAAATATGCAGTTTGTGTTTTTTTGCGAGTGGTCTTAGTTTTTGTTGTAGCACTTTTTTTAGTGTTACTAAAAAAAAACCAAACAACTTTTTTTATTTTTGCAGGATTACAGTGATGTGTATCAGTAGACAGATACTTAAATCTTGTATTTCTTATGTTCTTCAATGTTTTAGATACTAAATTTGGCGCTTTAGGCAAGAATAATAATTCCTTAACAGGCCGTAGAATATTCACGTTGTATTATTTTCAGAAACTAAATAAATTATTTTCAGCCTTTAATTGCATTGCCAGGTATAAAAACTATTTTAATTGCTCTAACTGCTTTTAGTATGAAAAGGCATTGCATAAAAATCAATACAGAACTTCAGCTATTTTTTTGTAGCATATTATGTGTCTGTATACATAAAGCAAAGCTATTTGTGGAATAAGATATTTTTTGGTTGTACCTATTTATTTCATGACCATTTTCAGATGGTTCATAATTGACTTTCTAGATTGTGTTTTAATGTGTATCAAGGACTCTACCTAAGGTAATTTTTCAGTAATGGAGCAAGTAATCATAACACTGTTATGTTTAATTTATAACTTTATATTTCAGTTTGTGCGAACTGTGAATATTTAGCGTAATGTGATAAGTTTTCCTTGTATTCAGTTATGCTATAGATATTTAGGAGACTAAAATCTTTTACTCTGTTGCCATCGTCTTCTAATGTTTGCACAAAATGCTGTAGAGCATACTAATATTTACTTCATGTGAACTTGAAAACAGAAGAAGTTTCATAAGTAATTTTTGTCCTTTAATGTGCTGTCAAATGTGCGTAAATCTCCAGTATGAGTTTATGTGTTGCAGTATTGTTTGTAAGCATTCCCAGGTTTGGTCTCTTCTACAGTAATTGATAAGGAATTGGTTTTGTCTGTGATCTTCAGATTATCTGTTTTTACTTATAACTTAATTTTCTTTCAGTAAGACTGATGGATCAAGAAACTAAAAGAACACTTCTCAGATGCTTCCTATGTAATGGCAAAATGACATCGGTCTTAGTGTTTCGTGAGACCTCAGATGCTGGTTTTGTTCAATTATTAACGGAAAGACTTCAAATGCATCTGATGTGCTTGTTTATATAATACTCCATTGCATACTTAGCTTCTCCTATTTAATGGATTTCAGACTTAGATTTAGAGAAAAAAGTCTATTAAAGACCAGTCTATATCCCATATTTTTAATATAATTTCTGAAAATTGTTACTGCTCACAAGTTAAAAAATAAATCTTCTTACTTAAGTTCCTTAAATACTGAACTCTTCAGTTTTTTGTGACAAGTAAGAATGAGGCTTTTATAAATAATTTAGAAAAATTTGTTGTTAATGTGTTTGATGTATTCCCGACAGATTTTGAAGAAGCTAAAATTAATGTTTGCCTTAATAATTTTCATTTTTTCTTCCTCAGCTACTGGAGTTAAGTTTGACTTGGAGTTTGTACACGTATTTACCCAGAATAAGAAGAAACTAACTTTCAGTTTCAGTTGTCTACTTGGTACCTATTTTGGACTCATCCACGTGTCTAAATTTTGAGATCTTACTTGGTGTCATTGAGATGTGCACCCAAAATAAGTTCCTCTGCTTAGAAAAGTTTGCTTTTATTCAAAGGGTCTGTGTTTAAATGACGAGTAAAACACCCCAAAAGCAGTAAGTGAAATTTCTGTAGAAATAGTATTTTTTCATATGAGGAAACCTGCTAATGGATCTGTTGCTTAGTGTGAGGATTATTTATAGATCTGGTTTCCCTCTCAAGAGGCAGCGCCTTCTGAGTAGTTTTTTTTTTTCTTAGCGTGAGCAGTAAGCCTCTGACCTTTTGCTTCACCTCTAACCTTTTGCTTCAGTAGCTCTCACGGGGTGCAAAATTTTAATAGTGGTAATCCAGTAAACTGAGACATAGACATTAACTTGCCTTAGTGAGGTTGCCTGTCTTTTGATACCAGGCTAAATGCTATTTTGAAATTAAAACATTCAGGGGTTTTCTCGTGAACATTTCACAAACTTCCTTTCTATAGTGTAGGCATCAAGTAGGTTTATCTCATTACCAGAGGTCATGCTTGTTTTGGGTTATTAAATCTTCCATGAGAAACAGGGAATTTAAGTCTGATATTTCTGTCTTCCATCAAGTCTGTCTTTAGGTTCCACTTTTAATTTTCCAGAGATTAGGTGTTATTGTTAGATGAATTAGCAACTTTAATAGGTACTGGTTTTTGGGAAAAAAAATGTGAAGAGTTTCCATAGAGCTGTTTTCTAACTGTTCAGATGGTGAGTTTAATATCTTGGTTAACAGAAAATAACATTTAAAGAGTCAATTAAATATACTCACAATTTACCATTTAAAGATGTTTTTCCCAAACATTGTCATAGAATCACAGAATAGCTTGGGTTGGCAGGGACCTTTAAAGGTCATCTAGTCCAACGCTCCTGCAATGAGCAGGGACATCTTCAACTAGATCAGGTGGCTCAGGGCCCCATCCAACCTGACCTGGAGTATTTCCAGGATGGAGCATCTACCTTCTTTCTGGGCAACTCGTTCCAGTATTTCATCACCCTCATTGCAAAAAATCTCTTCCTTACATCTAGTCTGATTCTGCCCTCTTTTAGTTTAAAGCCATTTCCCCTTGTCGTAATGCTACAGGCCATATTAAATAGTCTGTCCCCATTATGATTACCTACAGTGGCTAATGGCTCACTAATTTGGGTTTAGCATTGTGTTGGATGAAAGAGTATTTATATTAGTTTTGTACATGACATGAAGTACACTGCTTTTACTAGTGTTGCTGAATGCAGTTTTGTTGATGTACTTGTGGCAGGTTAGCTGGTAAGTGTCTCTTCTCAATGTATTATAAATACAAAAGATCTGAAAAAGATAATGTCAAAATTAGGTTCTTCAGGCTTTGTTTCTCTTCTGTATATAGTGCTGTATTTTATAATCCTTGATTTACTTTTGGAGTCTTTGTGTTCGTCCCCCCCTGCCCTTTCTGAATCATTAAACATTTGTTTATCTGTAGGGTAGCTTGTATGTTTTTCAGGTAAAAACCAGCTATTCGTGTTTGTCCCTACTCATTGTGATGCCCATTGTGTCTCTAACTTGATTCTGACCTTTGGGTCTCTAGTACATAAACAAAATAGTAGGTTTTGTTAGATAACTTTTGCTGAAAGCAGACACTGTAGCCTAAGAGTTACTGTGTGTTGACTTGGGTCAGGGGATTTAACTAGAAAGCAATTTTTCTTAATCCAATTGTATTTGTTCGGATGACCAGTTTCCTAAACTTTTGATTGAAATACTAGTATTTCCTGGTACAGTGTGTATCGTTTTCCTCAGAACTCCGTTTATTCAAATGATAAGTGTCTGTCTTAATTCAAATCTACCTCATCTTGCTCCTGTTTTGCAGTAAGTGGCCTCCAGGTTGTATAAAACTACTATCTGGAAAACTATGGAGCCTGGTTCCATGCCAGGAAGTTTCATTGATGCTTCTTTGTTCATGTTTTGTATGTTTAAGTGCTGTAGGCGTGGGCAGGCCACAACTTTGTTGGGGAAATCTTAAATATTGAACTACTCTGATCGTAAGCAACATTCATAACATGTATAAAAGACTGCATATGTTTGTTAGAAGTTTCTCCTACAGGACCTCTTTGTAACAATGAAAAACTTTGGCTTTCAGCTTTCTTTTGGCAAATACTTGCATGTTCTAATCACTTGGTAACTCCCAATCAGTTATGAGATAGCAACTACAATTGGACTCTTTTTTTTTTTTGATTACAGTTTAGTCAGCTTGTATAATATCTATTTGGTGAGGAAAAATTGTATTAATACAAAACTGACAGAGTCATATTTAGTGTACTGTGACTGTAACTAGTGCTGCTTTTAAAGTGTTCTGATACTGTAATGTTATATTCAACATTACAATTAAGAAGTAGTTAGATTTTTACATAGATACTTCATGACGAAGGACATTCTTGGCTGGTTGATTTTTCTTCTAAGTAAACGTTGACTTTTACTTCATCTCATCCTTGATCTTGCAGTTGGGGAAAATTGTTGTTTTGAATCGGTCCAGTGTTCACTCGGTTTTAATATTTGCCTAGATTTGTTTCCTGTGCAAGGAAAACTTAGCATTTGGGAAATCTAAAATGCAGCATTGTTTTATAACACACAATTTTCAGTTAAATATCTTAGTGTATTTCTGCATGATGGTAAAGTTAGCCCAGACTTCGTTACCAGTTAAACAGCCCTTCAACTCCATATCCACCAGGGTGAATTGTGGACTGCATCTTAATTAAATCATTTGCAACTTATTCTGTGGAAGTAAGGTATCCTCCATGCTCCCATGGATGTCTGTTTTGATACTTACCTACAGTCTCATGCCATTTCTTTAGCTAAACTAAAAGCAGAATAATTCTAAGCTGCAGCATAAAATTCTTTAATATGCCTCTGAAGATGTGAATATATTGCGGATGTAATGTATTTTATAATGTAATGTAATATTACATGTATCAATTGTGAACTTGGTGATATGGTGTGATACTGCTTTCAGAAAGTAGTTTTGCAGGTAAGTAAACAGTTAAGTGGTTTAAATTAATGCAGATTTTTTTTCACATGTAATCATGTTCAGCTGTTGAACTGTATTCAATTTATGTTTTTAATTTCATTACTGTCAAAAAATGAAGCTAATAGAAATGGGAGAAGTGTTTTTATATATTGGTTCCATGGAGCTAAAGTGGCTCCTAACTCTGGCCGCACCAAATTAATTGACAGAATGTTGTAACGGGGAAGTTGTTATTAAGAGAGTTAATGTATAGATATCATCCTTTTTTGTTTTTTTCCTTAAAAGATTTCCAGATCTGTTAAAGTGGTTACCTTCTCTAAGCACCTTTGTCCTATGAAAAATTATTTCTGAACTTTAAAATATTTGAGAAGCAGAATTTTACCTTCCTTGTTAGTTGTTAGATCAAGGGTAGATTTTGACAGAATACCTCTGTTCCTGTTTGCTCTCAGATGGTCAACAGCGATGGCATTGGGGAAAAAAAAATAAATCTGTCTTTGCAGTTGTACTCACAGAGAGTGCTTCATCTGTATAGCCATAGACAGTGAAGGGACATGGTAGGATTTTCTTTTACCTGAAAAGATGACATAAAGATGATTGAATAGAGGCATGGAATTAAAATATTTGGATATTAGCTACTGTTTACCTGCATTTTATTTGTGGTCAGATTTGCCTTCTATATATATAAATTTTTTGGCTGGTGAATAACATTTTCCACAGGTTGTGAGAAAATGAGGAACCTCTTTAGTCAATTTTATTCTATAGATGTTGTATATACGGTATTTTACTGAATTATAACAAATGGAAGTGGGAGAGGTGACAAAAAACTTCGGAAATAATGATATATTAATGCGGTGCTTTAAATACAGTATTAAAATAAATAAAAAGAAGCAGCAAGTAAATACAAGACAAAATAATGAAGCAGAAAAGACATAAATCTCAATATGGAGCAAAGTTCTGTAACCAACAGAGCAGGTTCTATGGTAAATCTTGGCTTATTTTAGACTATGTTTGTTTTCGTTAAATTAGATTGTCATTTGAATTTCTGGCCTATAATACAGCATTCTGAAACTATGAATTCTGTGTAAAACAAAGCTGCAGTAGCTTGTGTGATAAAAGGTCTTTAAAAAGCACATTACCTTTTTTATGAAAACATATTGATTCGTGCTTTTATTCAAGTTACTGACTTTTGGATATTTTCTGTAAAAGGTTGCAATTCTCAAGTTCAGTGTCTTAAGGTCGCTAGATAAAGACATTAAGAAAAACCTGGATGTAGACAACTTGGGTAGTATTGATGACCAGTTTTTAATATTGAAGATGGGTGAATATCTCTGCATGCAAATCAGTGACTGGTAAAGTGTCTGTTCATGAAGGTTTATACTAATATCTTTTCTGTCTCAAACAGTAAGTATTCTTTTGTTTACTTGTTCTGAGATGAAAATCAGTAATGATTATTCACCTTTTTTTTTTTTTCACATAATTTTGAATTTCATTAGTCTTTTCTAGTTCATTTGCTTTATTCCTATAGTTGATAGCAGTGGTTATTTTCTGCTTCTCATGACATAGGAGTGAGAAAATGTCTCCATTGTATAACAGTTGCAAGTATTTTGGACTGTCTTCCTAACCTAGTTTACTTTCTACCCCAAACAAGTTTTGAAAAAAATCGAATTTTGACAGTATTTTAACAGATTCCTGAGTGACTCTTTACTGTAAACAGGTTTCACTCTAAGGTATTAACCATTTCCAGTTGATTTTTTTTCTTGCAAGAACTTCAGCCTGCTCTTAACTTGCCTTCTTGCATCAGTATTTTTCTACAAGATCTTTCGGTTTTCCCTTTGCTAATTTTGAAGCAGTAGCTCAAACATATTCCCAGGCTGTAACAAGCCCAACGTGCCACATGGAGGTTGATGAGTAGCAGGAGTTTTTTAGGAGTCTTTTGTGTTGTGAAAAATGAAGTTACGTTCCTCTTTCAATGGTGGTGTTTTGGCCCATGTTTTGCTAAAAAAACAACAAAAAAAACCAAAACAAAACAAAAAAACAACAACAACAAAAAACCCCAAACCAAAAACCAACCAACCAAAAAAAAACAAACAAAAAAACCCCAAACATTTTTTGATCCACTTTTACTTTTTGGTTGTGTAAGTATATACTCATCTTCTACAGGACGTCACAAGTTTTTTTTCTTAGAAGTGCAATTGCTTAGAACATTTTGGATTTAAAAAAAATCAAGAGAAAAGGACAGCTAAAATGTAAGTAAAATCTGGTAGATGAGATAATGGTTCTTCTGCATTACAAAAGAAAGAAGAACGTGTAGACTGCTGCCTCTTATAAGCGGCAGTCATATCTGGAAAGTAGGAAATACGTTTCTTGGCCAAGATGCAAGAAACACAAATATATTAATGTACTCTGCTGTGCTTTAACTTAGATTTTGAGGAAAAAATTAAAATCTTTTAAGTCATGTTGAAATCTTTTTGAGAACAGTTTCTTCTAAATCTGTAAGATGGAAGTTTTGAGTGTGTGCTCTCTTGTAGGGACAAAACTGCAATCTATTTCTATCTTTTTCAGTGTTATTGTGTGTTAGGGGGTGCACTGAGATGCTTTTCAGTACTTAGGTAATGAAGTTGTATAGTGGAGTACTATTGTACCCACTTCTTTATTAATTCTGTGTAAAATATGCTAGTATATTTAACAATGTATATTAAGACTAATGTTTTTAATATGCTGTGGTAGCTATCTTGCACATTAATATATATTTAATATTATTATTTATCATAATACATCTGTGATTTTAAAACATTGCTTGAGGTATAAAATATTTTTTTTGTATTTTTAAAGAATAACTTCAGCTTAGAGTAGTAAACATTTTTCACTTGTTTTAACTGCATTGGGTTTTTTTCTGTGGCGTTTAGATGCTGAGGACTACCCTCAGCAATTGAGTGCTCTCCAAAAGATGTAAAAGGAAAATGAGGGAAGGCCCCACAAAAGTTGAAGATCTTTCTTGTTTGCTCCCAAAACAAAAAGCAGAGAACAAAGATGCAGTGCATGGAGGTTTTTCCCAAACATATTCCTATGCTTTTGCTGTTAGTTTTAAAAGAATTGCCCCTGTTTTAATAATGATAGTTCCTTTACAATCTTATCGAAATTATGGAAATATTTAAGAAATGCACTGGACTAATAATAGATCCTTTTTTCCATATGGGACATCAGAATATTTTTTTGTCAGCAGCTGTAATTATTGTTGTTACTACCATTAGGAATGTTTTTCCAATTTGTAGCGTGTACTGGAATTTATGTATCTGCATATATGTTTAATGCAGTACGTATTCCTGTTTTTACTGTTGTGATAGGTTTTATAATGTTTAGGTTATTTTAATGATGCAACCTAGTGAGACATCTCTGTCAATGCTATTCTTGACTTACCAAGGAGGAAATCAACTTTACCTATCTGCTCTGTTCCTGTTAGAATAGGTTTCTCAAAGACTGAGTCCTGTTGACAGCTATTAAACCTAATGCAAATTCTTCTCATTAGACTAAAACCGGGTCTGTGTAGTTTCCTGGACGCTATGTGTTTTATAGCTATGTTTACTTCAGTTGTTATCTAGTTTAATATATCTGCTTGTGTAATTTTGTGTAAGGTAGAAGAGTTTTGTGAGAGGTAAAAATGATATCTCCTGGGTGGGAGCTATCATTCAGTTTGTAGAATTCTTGAGTAGTTGAGGGTGGAAGAGATCCCTGGACTCATCTAGTTATGACTTCCAGCTCAGAGGAGGGATTAGCTCTAGATTTACATTGCCGTGCTCGGGAACGTACAGAAATCATGGATTTTGAAAGATCAGTATTTTTCATTTGAAATTATCTATGTGTGTGATGGAATAAACTATTTTGGAATATTGTTAACTTTTGGATCTTGCATATAGATCTTAATTGATGGATAAACCAAAGAGAGGGAAAGATGACAAGAGGGGTGGCTGGAAGAGAAGGGTTTCATTACTTTAACTCCTTGCTGGCAGTGTATCTTCGAGTGAGCTAGTCACTGGAGTGAAAGAATATTCTGAGGAAAAGACAAAAAATGCACAATCAAAAGTAGCCCCCGCATTCTAGTTTTGAGTGTCAAATTAGTAACTTTAACCATTTGTATGATTGATGTCTTTAAAATACAGGAAATTACAATTTTGTGTAAGGTTTAAGGGTCTTATGCCTCCTGGAGAGGCCTTTGGAAATATCTAGAAATAACTTAATGAAATAAATCACTCTAGAAGTGAGTAATGAATTCTAGTAAGAGGTACAGAAATATACCTATTTTGACAAATAGAAAGTCTGCTAAAGAATAGAATTCAGTCTCCATGTTAATGAAAACAGGTGGGAATCAACAACACTGTAAATTACATTTTGCTCTGCACACAGAACCTAGATAAAGTGCTAAATAAGTTACTGATTTTAATATGCAAGTTTAAGTTTATGGGGTAAGTGGTGTTCATTTTTGATAAGGTGGTTTTTTGATGCTGTGTCTTAGAGTTATTTTGGTCACCATTCTTTAGCTGAAAGGTGAGTGAATAGTCCTGTGTTAATTGTGAAGCGCATCTCCTGGCCACAAACACTTGAAGAAAACTGTATGATCCGTTGTCTTGTAATTTCTGTTGCTGTCTTGTTTTTTGCAGTTCAAAAATATTCCATGCCATATTTATTCCATACCATGATTTTTTGACAGTTTTGTTACCATGAATATTGCATCATTTGGAGACAAGATTTTCAGTTTTCTTTGGGCTGCTGCAATTGCGAGGCCTGTTTCCGTGGAAAAATGTAGTATGGGTTTGTCAGTTAAAAAACCCCAGTTTTATAACTACTTGTATTTTTATTTTCAGTGTGAGAAGGCAATTGCATCTGATACATTCTCCTGTATCAATTCTTAGGTGTCTTTTCAAAACAGTTAGTTTAATGGCTTTATAAAGTGAATTTAAAAATATATATTTTAAAAAGCAGAAGAATCGTCTGGGCAGTTCTCTGTATACTTAGACTACTGATATCAATGATGAATGAGGTGTAAAAACATTATACATGATATACCTCAAATGCTCAAGAAATCTTGTTTCTAATACTTAAAAAAAGAGGAGAATCCATACTATATTAAGTACAATATAGATGTAATTTGAAAACTGCGTGTATTCAATATTTTTGTGTAAGTCTACTTTTTACAGTTGGCATTAAAATGAGTTGGAATTGTGAGGAGATCTCATCTTTAATGCTTGTACCTAAAGTAATTAGGAAGTATAATGCTCTAGTTGCCATCATAGCAGTTTTTCTGAAAGCAGATTACTCAGATGAATCAGACCATTGTGTGGATTTTTCGCAGTAGTGAGTTCTGTGTTATTTTAGAAGAATCCTGCAACAGAGGTAATTTGGAAAGCTTTCTTTTGAGTCGTGTAAACAATTATCCTTTTACAATAGGATATTATCCTTTTTTTGCTTCGCTTTGTTTTTTATTTATTTTATTTATTCTTCCCAAGGGTTAAGTTACGCTTTACTACACATTCTTTGTCTTACACCTTTCTTTTCCCCTTATAATTGCATATCATCCGTTGTTCTCTTCCAGTTTAAGTTGTTTTCCCAGGTACCGGGTGACTTCAGAGCCTCTTAATCACCTCCCTACGTATTTCTCTAGTAAAATTTTAGCTCTTCTCTCTTGCTGCTCAATTTTAACTCCCTGTTATGGGTAGTTCTCGGTGGCTTCAGGGAAGGGGCTGAAGCAGGCTGCTACTCAGCAGAAGAATGGGCAGTCACATAGTGAGGAAAAGAAGCTCTGAGAAGATAAGTCTGTCATTGTTGTGTTCTGCAAAGGGTTTGAGTATCCAAGAAAGAAGCTCTCAGGTGGGCTGGAAAATCAACCAGCCCTGTTTTGGGGGGCTGTCATATCTGACTGTTGGTATTCCTCTGTTGCATTTTGTGCAAAACCCATGGAAGAGTTGACCTAATTTACCTGCAATAACTTGTTTATGCTTACATAGTAAATAGCTGTCTAGGACATGATTTGTGTGGGATAGCACTGAATTTTTGTTATCATCTGGACTCCTGCAAATACAGGTTTTGGCAAATTATCTAAGTACGTGGTTTTGATAGTTAATACGTCAAACATTTAGTTACGTTAATGATATATGCTGTTAGTTAACATTTGAAATTGAGTATCTTCTCTGACAGGGGGTTTGTCTTAAATCTGCTAATTCTGTGTTAACAGTATAGAAGAATTTTCCTGTGCTGAAAATTCAAAAGAACACAATAAGTTGTGAACATGCAACAGTAGGAATAATAATAATTCTTGTAAGCACATTGATTGACAGGCAGCAGTAATCATAAGGAACACTTACGGATCTTAAGTTGATAGCTGAAATGGCTTTTATATGGTGATAATTCATCACCAAGGTTAGGGCTACAAGATGGCAAATAATTGCTTCATGTATTTTTGTTAGAAAGGTTAGACATGACTAAAAAAAGTAAAAATTACAAGTTCTGCCCCTCTTGTACTTATTGTTAACTGAAGACTGGTAGCGTTTCAGGCTGAGGAAAAAAATGGTTTCTTCCTGGGAGGAAGCATAGTGTGCTTTTTAAAAAAAGTGTATGTTATAGCTTGCCAATGCTTCTGTCCTTTGCAAAGAAAATGAGTTAAGTACTAGTAACTAGTACAGTTTTATAGCTCTGTACTTAACATTCTTATCTAGCCGGTATTGTACTTAGCCCTGCCTCACACGGCACATTTCACATTAAAAAAAGAAACAACCAAACACCAACTTGAAGTTGAACCCGAGACACATCAAGAAAGTTATGTGCAGTAATTTAAATCTGGTACTTTCCCTTATAGCTAGAGAGTATCCCACAGCTGTTTGTGGCATGTCCTGTTTTCACACATGCACAGTCTGATTAATGTAGACTGGTACCCACAGTGGTGTTCTGCCATGTTGGGCCCAGGCATTGAGAGTAGGGATGATAATATCACTTTTCCTTCTGCTGTTTTATGCCAGGGCCGAGGTGTAAAAGCAGACTAATATCAACAAGGTTGTATGCTGGTTTTGTGACCAACTCATTGGTATCAATTTGTGGGTATGATTGATCCTAATAGGGCTGCTGATTTTACTTAAGATTTTACTTGACATTACTGTGAAAAGTCTGACAAAGTAGTTGCGTGTTCTGTTATAAAGTTTTAACATGGCTTCTAGGGTCTGAAGGAGAGGTCCTTCTTAGTGTTCATCAATGGCTGTTCATAGCTGGACCTTAAAACCTGCCTGTGTCTTTTAGTAATGAGGCTGCACTTTTCCTCTCCACACTAAGCCATATTCTTTTGAAAATAGTGTATAATCTTTTTATGTTAAGTACATTTTCTAGGATAATATGAGTTACTAGAAACAAAGTTACTGACCTGAGAGCCTTTTGTCATGACAAATGACAGTTTCCCATACCAGATATTTTTACAAAACTACTGACTCTGTTTTGTCGAATATTGGTGTCTGCCGCTTTAAGCGTGTGAAGATAGAAGACTTGTATTTGGCACCCCAAACATGATTGAATGAAAAGTTTTGTGAAACCATAAAAATACTTTGAAAGTATTTTGATTTGATTAATATTTCTGTTTAAAGGTTGCTTTTAGCAAGACTGATTCAGTTGCCTAGTATATGGAATTGTTTTCAAAATGCATCTGAACTTACAGTCTTAAATGATAAGTGGAATGATTTTCAGAATCAGGTAAATTCTTTTGTATATGCTTATTCCCAGCACACGTGTGTTCACTCGAGAGTGGAATATACGTTATCATTCTTGCAGAAAATTAACGAGAAAAAAATTTTGGTATAGGTTTCGTTAGTTTTCATTTTGAACTGTGAATTTGTTTCTATTTCATCCTTTTGATGTCAACAGTAATACTAAAATCCCTTGTAATTATCTGTGATAGGTGTACCTTTGTCTTAAGTGATGATTTCTGCCACTCCGGGTAGTACTATCTTTTGAGTATTGTTTCACAGCAGGCCGTGGTTCATGATCAGTAATGTTGGAACTCTTTCTTGCTGTTGGATGACTAAGCATTAATTGAATCTGGACCAATTTGGCACATTATTTGTCTGTTGAGTATAAATGCATGTTATGTAGTTTATGTTGATACACAGAATGGTAGGGGTTGGAAGGGACCTCTGGAGATCATCTAGTCCAGCCCCCCTGCCAGAGCAGGGTCACCCAGAGCAGGTTGCACAGGAACGCGTCCAGGTGGGTTTTGAATGTCTCCAGAGAAGGAGACTCCACCACCTCTCTGGGCAGCCTGTTCCAGTGCTCTGCCACCCTCAAAGTAAAGAAGTTCCTCCTCAAATGGAGGGACTGCATATTTATAGTGGTTTCAAAAGGATGGTCAGTATCCGAACTAACATATCAATAGCATGATTTATCAAAAAATGTGCTACCACGAAGTTAAGTCAGAACTATTGAAGCAAAGATGACCTTGCAAATTGTGTTTGTATACCACAATATAACACATCAGAGCTTGGTTTCGAATCAACACAAGCATTTTTGAGTCGTGAAACCAGATGGACTGTATTATTGAACCACGGCCTTCAGGCAATACTGCAATAAGACATCTTTATTTGCAGTTAAAATGTAAATATACTTCTTAATGAAAAACACTGTGTAAAGATGGATTCATTTGCAGTTGGTAACAGAACTATTTGGGAGATTTAGACTGCTGCATCTTGATAAACGAAACTTGTTATGTATTCTTAACCTTTAGCATTATGCAAAAATGTACAGCATGCTATATTGAACTTACTATTACATTTAATTTTATAAAAACGGGAGTATAGTTAACTTTATTCCTTGTACTTTTTTCTAATCAATGGAAACTTTTGAAACTTGAAAATTTTTATTAATGGGAATGTTTTAAGTTTTAAGAATGATAGGTTGACCATGAAAACTATGTTTACTTTCAGAGAGAACAGGAATTGAGAATGGGTGATATGGGTCCTCGTGGAGCAATAAACATGGGAGGTAGGGATCCGAAGGAAAAAGGCTTTTGTAATGTAATTTTTCTTTTTCTTTGGGACTGTACATGATACTCAAGCACTATTAATTAGTGACAACGACTGGTAAAAAGGAGTAAACAGTATTAGGAAATAAAAAAACTCAGATATTTTGCTTCTAAGCAGCTGGGTTTTTTCCCAAGGTGTATCTTGATTTTATTGTTTTAATTGCCTGTGGGAGAAAAATACCATGTGCAAGTTAGGAGAAACCAAAAGGCAGGGAAAGGTGATGATCTAGAAATGACCTGATAGAAAAGAGGAATTTTCTGTTCAAAAAGTATTTGGTGTTCTTTTGGAGGGACCATCTGTTCAGAGAAGTTGGGACTGTAATTGCATGCAGTGAAGTGATGTAGAGCTTAAAATTGGCGAGTTCTGTTGATGTACCTGAGAAAAGATTAATGAATAATGTGACGGGTGTTCTGCTAACTTATTGGAAAATCTGTATTTGCAAATATTCTCAGTTCACTTTTGTGACTTGAAATATTGCCACTGCTAAACCTGCTGCCGTGAAGTCTAGAAAAGTACATTCTTAATAATTAGACCTTGCTCTGTATATGCAGGCTGAAACAGTTTGGAATCTTACTTACCGAGAATATCTGCTTTTAAACAAGACTAAAACTTAAAATTATTTCTTAAAAAAAACCCCAGATCTTACTAAACTTTTTAAACTGTTCGATATATATTTATTGGAACCTTCCTGATGTTCATTTAAAATAGATCAAGATGATAATTTTAAGAAAAGTTAATATTATTTTTGTGTATTTTGAATTTGAAAGTACATACAAAACTTGGTTAACATTTTTGCTTGACCTTTTGAGTAATGAGAATTTATAGACTAATGAAGGTGCTAGGTCCAGATTTTAAAATACATTATTCACCATTTCCTTGCACTTATTGAGACACGTTTACAGTTGCAAAATAGAAATAGGCCTTTTCTTTCCATCAAGATGAAGAGCTTTAAAAATAATTCTATAGGAAAACATTGTGAAGTTATCTACAAATAACAAGCTGAAGTATAAATTGTGACTAAATTTTTTTTGTAGTTGTACTTTTTGCATATTATTATAGTCTACTTGAAAATTTCATTTAATTGGGAGACTTTGTAAATATTGATACTGTGCCAATTGTCTAGATCCACAAGATACACTTTTTATGTACAGATTTTAAATGTGTATTTATAGCAATCAACTTCACAGCCTTTTTCTTATCAGGTTTTAATACTTAACACTGATGTTCATTATAGGCTTGCTTTGTAAGCTTTGTGCTGTGACTTGATTTTAAACTTGATACAAATGCTTTTAGAAATAAATGTATAGTTCCAAAAGGATGTAGAGTAACAGAGAACTATTATTTTACAAAGGGAAAAATATCCATAGCAAGACAGGTAAGGGTAGTGTTTATTTCCACAGTATTTGGATTTTATCTCACTGGAGAGATTTTTTTTTTTCCTCCAGCCCATTAACAACCCCCCCTCTACAACCAAAAAAACCTGACCCCAAAAACCTGCAGTAGACCTTTAAATAGTAGACCTTTAATTGTTGATCTTAGCATACTCTCTCAACATTTCTCATAGAATTGCAACTTTATTTTTAACTAGCCTTTACCTGTGCCATTTGCGACTTTTCATCATGTGGGACAGTGGGGAGCTGGAGTATTTTCAGTGATGGCAACCCATCTGCGTGATAGCATTATTAGAAAGCAAGGTGCCTCTGTGACAGATTTAGTTAGTGTTGGGCTGACCTGTGCAGGACCACTCATTTTCACATTGTCTTCTGCAGCAAACAATTTCTAGAATAGAATCTACATACCTCATCATAGCACTTAACCAGATCTGTAATGCTAAGTGCAGCTGATAAACTTTTAAATAAGGATTTTTAAAATTTTTTTGGTAACTCTCTGTGTTAATGAGGATTATTGACTATGCCTTGTTGCCAGCTGTGCCAGACGTTGGCATGTGCAGTTCAGACACTTGGCGTGTACTTTTCCAGCCCTCAAGACAGCAGAAAAAAAGACCTTTTTTTAGTGCCTCTATTGTGGCATGGACACTGACTGCTTTTCATCTGTTGCTGAACCTGATCCAGTGAATTAACGGTTTACATCAGTGTCCCACCAAAAAGAACGGGCAATCGAGTGCTTAGCTCTTAAGGTCTGCTTTGAAGCTAGGAGGACCTCTGAGGTATAGCTAAAATGCCACTGTGACCTCTCGCTGAAACTCTGCAAGGCCCCACTCTCTCCTTGTGTTACACTCCCTGGTTGTCCTCCTGTCAGAGCTGACTCTGCCTGAAATTGGCTTAATAATATAGAGGTTTGATAGCATAGGTTGCTATACCCCACCCTGGAAGCAGTATTGAGTGCATTTGTATGACGCGGAGGATAAGAACTTCAGTCGAAGGATAAGCATACACTACCTGTGTGAGGCCAGCTGATTAATTAGGCTGGTAAGCAAGCCAATAACAGATAATTAAGCATTGACTGCACTAAGCACTGCCATCATGATAGTCCTGCAGAGTACTTCTAGCCTATGAAAATAAAGGTTTATCCTTATATTGGCAGTTTAGACTTCTTTTCCTTCTATATATTTGGTCACTGAATGGATGACACCAAAAAACAGTTTTAGGACATATTCAACTGTAATTCTCTTGAATTGCAACACAATCTTCTACCTGCTACATGAACTGATCGTGCTTGTGGCTAGGTAAGAAGCATCCAACTTGTGCATACCTTTGTTTTGGTTTAGTGTCGTAGGGAGAAGAGGTCTTGGCGTTTCTCATTACTAAGCTCAAATGAGTTCTGCTTTTCAAAATTATAGTGTTTTTCTCTATTGCTTCTAATAAACTTGCTTAGCAATTTACATGTGCTTCTGTGTTGCATGGATTGTTTTTGCTAAGCAGCTTGCAGTTGGCATAATGTATATGATCAAGCCAAGGGCTGCAATTTTAGTAGCAATATGTTGGATGCAGTGGTTTCACTGACTGCTGTGATATGTGTACTCAGGGCAGGTAATAAAGAGGCAATTTTGCATACCTGTAAATAGTCATAGTGCTGTATCTGCTAAGTTGCCTGCTTACAATGATGTACATTTATATATTCATTACTAAAGAAGTTACAGTTGTGATGAGAGGTGAGGTTGATTTTTTTTTTTATTTTAATAAAAATAACAAGTTTAGTAGTCTAGGAACACATCAGTTTTCTTGATACCGTTGTATGTTGTCATGACTTAAAATGTAGATTAGATTCCCGAGGCTTGTCTTCTTCCATTATCAAATTTTGGATGCATGTTTTTGGCTGAAAGGGGTGGGTTATCGGTGGTGGTCTGTGGAAAATGCATCACCACCAGTCTTAAAGTTGATGATATTTCATAATAGATGGAAATTATATATATATATAATCAGACTTTTTTCTTTCTTATAACAACGTGAGAAAATGTTATGAAGGCAGTTTTACCTACCTGTTGAGTTATGTTAGTGGGTACTGGCAGAGTGGTATTTCCTAGTGCAATTTTACGGCTAAGTGATCTTCTGAAAATATGTTTCTAAGTTCTAAGTCTACCTCTTACTGTGAATCAGAATTTTGGAGGAGAGCGTTCTGTCCCTTTCAATTCTAACAAAACTTCTCTTGGTTTTCATGTACTTTTACTATAATAAATTAAATTTCAATGCAAGATTTATTTATGTCATATTACACGTAATTTTTTGTGAAGTCGAGTGCCATCTTTGGTATTGCTTTTAGACGTTAGGCTAATACACTGTAACTCTATATACAGTTAACATAATACTGGTAGAATAGTTCTTGCAAATGTTTATTTATATGTTATGATCCCTAAAAGGTCAAGTTACCTTATAGCTGCCAATTACTGCAAAATCACTTGAGTTTTTTTGTGAATTTGTAGTGTGTATAGTGCATAGATATGCTACATGAACACTTCAATTCCTGCACATAAGCCATACAGCTATATTTAGCTGTAAAGTTCAGGATTTTCAAATACACTTGTCAGATTGTGTAATGCAACATACCAGGGATTAATGAAAATCTGTTTAAAAGCAGATGATTGAGATAAATGTACAGTCTCAAAGAATATATTTTTTTTTATTTCAAGTATTGGAAGTTTTGTACATTTGGCTTTTTAAATATTGTAAATTGTTTGTTTATTCTTGTAAAATTCAGATAGGACAGCTCTAAGTATAGATTGTTTTGCATAGATGCGTTTAGCCCAGCACCTGCTGGTAACCAAGGCCCTCCTCCAATGATGGGTATGAATATGAACAACAGAGGAACTTTACCTGGCCCTGCAATGGGTCCTGGTCCTTCCATGGGACCAGAAGGAGCTGCAAATATGGGAACGCCAATGATGCCAGATAATGGAACAGTGGTAACGTATCACAAATTTAATTACTTTGAATAGCTGTCATGTCTCATGGCCCATTTCTGTTACCAAAGATATTTTCACACTCAGGAAGAACATGTTATGTGTGTTGAATCTGTTAAAAGTAATTAGTAAAACTTGTTCATGCAAATAATTTACAAGACAGAAGGGAAATCTTTATTTAACTTACTGTGAAAATCTTGCTTCCCTTAGGAATGGGACGAGTTCTTTGATAAGTAAGCAGACTTCGAACTGATGTTAGAATATACAGCACTTGTAGCAATACTTTATGTGTATGACCTGTCATGGAAAACTCACTGAGAGAAGGAAATCCCTTCTGTCAAATGAAGGAACATCATACCGGAGTTGTCTGTGAATTTAAGCATTTGCTGTTATTTCTTTTGTGAAATTAAATTATATATATTAGCTTGTTGGGAGTTTTGATGAACAGTTCAGTGTTAGAAGCTATGTAGTGTGAAGATATCTTTGTGTGAACTATTTAATTTTTTTAAAGCAACTTTAGTGTTTTTTCTGTTTCCTTTCTAACACTGTTGAAAGCATGAGATTATGACAGTAATTACTCCACTTAGAAAATAAGTATGCCAACAGCTGTTAGGGATAACTGTCATATCAATACAGGAAAAATAATATTGCCCAGTTCCCAAGGGTGGTAGGGAATATCTTGTATACAACTGGAATTTTTTATCAAGAGTAGATATGCCATTGGAATGCAGTTGGAGCACTAGCCATTTTTGCTCTGTTCTCATAGCCAGTCATTTTTCCTAGCTGTAATGTCTTACGTAGAGAAACAACTGTATATTTTGAACCTGATTTTTACATAGTTTTCAGTATTGTTCTCTAAATGGATATTTGGGATGGTCTAGTGGTGGTGTGATATAAAGGAGTATATAGTATAACCAGTGATTCCATTATAGTTTTATTGGAACACAGAAGCATTTTATAGCAGTATTTTTTTTTATACATGCCTTTTCAACAGTATCCATCTGCATTTGAGCAATCTGTATAATGAATCATGGACAAAATCCTTTGTTACTTAGAGGAAAATGAGATTTTGATTGAGCACAAAATACCTAATGAGTCTGGTCTTTTATCAGTTAAAGGAGAGGATCTCACTTCGCATCATAGGAGCCAGCTCATTTTATCAGTCGTTATCACAAAACTGGTGGTGAGGGGGGGTGGGGCAAGGGGGAGGAAATGCTTTTCACAAAATACTGTTTTCAGAGATGCTTTTGCTGGAGACCACTGTGTTACTGGTCACCTCTGAAACATTCTCTTGTGATTATATAGACACTGGAAAAGAGGTGTAAGGAAAAGAACGTGGTATTGTAAATCATCGTATCTATCTCAAACTGTTGTTTTTCTACAAAAAGTCATTCCAGGTATGGAAATGTAGAGAATATACTGACACTTCAAAGTCTATGTCTTAAAAAAAATATTTTTTTTACTTCCATTTTCTTCTGCACACTACTGAAGGACAAATTAGATGGATTTTTTGCCTTTTTATTTTTTTTTTTCATTTTGGACTTTCAAAGCTTTTAATTTGGAGGGCAGGTCCCTACAGAAAGGCATAGCCTTATTGTATTTTTCCAGTTGTTGGAAAAACACTTTAAAGATCCTTTGAGGGCTGTCTGCTAAACCACTGTAAGAGTTAATTTCAGTTTCCAATGAAGGAAATGGAGAATATGCTTTATAGACCAGAAATATGGTTTTTATTTTTTAAATCTGATGTTTTTCGGAAGTCTTTTAGGGGAAAGTTGGAGTAATAGTCTTTTTGTTCCACTGCTGTCTTTTGAAATGTATTATCTTTGAACATTTTAAAAATAGCTTTTTTTTTTTCCCCCCCATACTTTATTGTAGATAGCTAATTCCTGCAGTTTTCTCATTAGCTGGAGAGAGGGGTCCTTGTTGGAAAGAGGACTTGACTTTTTGTCCAAAAGTCAAATGGTAAAAATTATCAGGAGAATGTGATAAGCTGTTTGTTGAAATTCATATCCATTGCTAACAATCTGGCATGAGTTAAAGATATTTTTTTTAATAATTTTTCACCAGTGCTGCAGATTTTTAGGTACGTTGGGGCAGTAGTAGATCTTTATGCAGTTTTTGAAGTAACTTTTTTCTTATTCAATGTCAAATTTTAAACAATGCACATATATACAAACGTGATCTAAGATATATATTTTTATCTGTACAGATATAATGCTATTTTAATATATATACACGAATTAACAGACATTAGAACTGTTGAGCTCTACTGCTATTACTGGAGTTACACTTTCAGAAGAATTCTTCTCTGATTTGGGCATATAAATAAAGCGCTAGTCTTGAATGCTTTTGTCAAACTCTGAATACCTGGGCAGTTAATGTAGATCTTTGTACAAAAGGATTTCTTCTGAAAGCATAACTGTGCTCAGCAGGTGAATGGTGAGTTATTTCAAGATATGACTGTACCATATATCTGTGCTTTTAACGGTTTATGTTATATTGAGTTAATGTTTTAAATTTCATAATGTGGGGTTCTATTTTTAAACACTTGCATAAATACTGAACTATAAGTGCTCAGATGCATGTTTTCTGGTTTAGGTCTTAATTGCTATAGCTAATAAATCTGTGTAAGCACATATACCTTTATTAATATCAGGCACAGAACTAATGAAAATAAACATGGAACATTAACTGGATTTTCATATTATATTGTTAATTCAGATGAAGCTTTAGATATAAAGTTGTTTTTAAACTAAGCGTAGTGCAGTTATGCATTTTGTCACTAGCTGTGTCAGTTTATTTGGACTGAGTTTTGAAAGTCTTAACTAAATATTCCTAGTGCCATACAAAAGGCTGACTCCAGGTATATCCACAGCTATATAAATCTTCAGGTTATATTGCTATTAAGACAATAAACCTGCAGTCTCTAGAAATACAAAGCTGGGGGTTTTTTTTCCTAGTTTGACAATGTTTCTGTGTCTTAATTTATTTAAGGGAGAAGCATTGTAGTTGGTACATGAGGCAGAATAGGGCTCAGGTATAAAATTATTGTTTGCTGTCTCTTCTGTTACATAGAGAATATGTATTGCTTCAGTCATGCTTGAAAGGATGAAGCTACATTCAGCACCAGAGTTGATCTTAATACTGAAGTTTTTAATTTTTAATTTACTTTACAAAGTTGGAGCATAACATTAGCACTCTTTAATTTCTAGCTCTTCTTCCATAATAACTAATTCAATTGCTCCTTTCTTCCCTCTATGTGTGATCCTGATTCTGCTGGACTATCTGCTGAACTTCATGACATCACCACTTGTGGTTTTTGTTGTAACTCACATTTGGCCTGTTCCAAATGGACTTGTATTAGCATAATGAGAGATTCCCTCAAGGAGGTCCATCACAGATGGGTTCACCTCTGGTTAGTAGAACGGGCTCTGAAACTCCTCAGCCTCCAATGAGTGGTGTAGGTGCCGTGAGTGGTGGACCTGGTGGCTTTGGTAGAGGAAACCCAGGGGGCAACTTTGAAGGACCTAACAAGCGTCGCAGATACTAAAACTTATTTCATTCCTTACTGTTTAGAAATTCCAGTAAAACTATACAGTGATATGCCTTTATAATTTTAGCTGTTACCTGGAAACGGTTTTATTGTTATTGTAGTCTTTAAAACAGTTTCTTTTGTAAAACTTTTTTTGTATTCAGTCATAGGCTTTGTAGTCTAGAGAAGAAATGATGCGGATCATTATGTAAGGCAATGTGTTTGTGACTAGCAAAATACAATGTGTGACTATGCTGTAAAACGTGCAGTTAACTGGTTACAATAAAATATAAAAATAACTTGAAAGGATTTTGGGAATGTTATTACTAATACTGGGTGAGAATAATTTTACGATTAATTATAAGTGGCATAATTTTCATTCTTATGTAGTTTCTACTGTGTGTCAAGAAGGCTCCATTCTTAATAGTAATTCTTTTTACTGCATGTTGCAGTATGCAGTGTACTATGAACAATTTATAACACAACTGCTTTTGTTTTGACTTTTGAAGAGCATCAAATTTTATACAAAGTGTTCTCAAGGATACTGTGTCCATGCATCTCAGTCTCCCTTTGGAAACTTAGTCACAATAAGCTCATCAACCGAGTATATCTGTTACTCAGATTATTGGAAAACATAACTTGGGGGGAAAAAACACCCCACCTTTGGAGAGGAATCTGTATGTATGCTTTATTCATAACAGTATGAATGAATTTACCTAAACCATATTTCTACAAAAGAAAAATTGTTGTCATCTGTGTGTTCAACTGATCGTTAAAGTATCTTGCCGTTGCAAGGGAGGAGACATTTGTGCGAGCTGGTTTAAAGCCTTCCACTGTGTAATGCATTATTATAAGTATACGTTTCCCCTCGTGGTTGGTTTGAATAGAAGCAAGTCTGTTACTAATTATTAACTGTTTAATTAGGAGGCAAGTACATGTTTTTCCATTAAAATAATTGTTCATTTATAGTAGAGTAATATGCATTTAGAAGGATTGCACATGAGTATTCTTGATAAGTGTTTTACAAAAGGATGAATTTGAAAAATACGCTTTTCCAACACAACTTAGGCTAGATTTGCTGATTGAGTCTTAAGATAAAACTGATGATAAAGCTAATAAAAAGCTTATTATGATTCAGATTTTGTCAGTCCTGGAAGATGATGGAAAAGACCTATTGGTTCTATTCCTGTAATGGCAAGAAAGTAGGAATACTTTTGGTTAGTATTGCTTTTTTCCTGTGCAAAATAGTTGTAAAACATTAGTGTTCTGTTTTTATTAGTTCACTCACATTTTCAGAAATAGAAATTTCTAAAATTTATCTGCATGAATAATGATACTAAATTTACTAAAAACTGATTTTGAGATAACATGGTGCCCTAATTGTATCGAAATTGTATGTACATAGCTCAAAGCATGGGATGCAAACAGCAGAGAGAGTATGTGTGCGTTACTTCTTAACATAGCAGTGATGGTGAACTGAATTGTGAGCAAATGGGTAGCAGGAAAATTGTGGCATTGCTGGCATTTTGGAAATACACTTACTTAGTTTTCCAGTGTTATATGGCTTAAAATAGAGATTGTTTTCATACAATTCAGGAGTTATCACATGTGACGTTTGTAACTACTAAGCATTTTCCTCTAGACTGTCTTTAATGTTGCCCCCTTTTGCTCGACTTGAGATAGGTGCTACACTTTATAGTTTGTAATGCAAGAGTGAGTTAGGTTTAAAGTCTGAAATATTCTTTCTCCTACTTCATATATGTATCACGTTACAGCACTAAATCTTCCAAAAAAACCCCACAACTGGTTTTACTTAGCCCACTGTTCCTAAAGCTCAACATTTGGGAAAATAGCTGTTTTTTCAGTAGGTATAAACTAGTGTTTGCATATAGCAATTACTTAAACTCTCTGCTTTGGTGTACTGTGTTCAGTTGAAAATGCAGTTTACATCAGTGTCTAGTAAGGTGACTAGGTTACTTCTATCTCACATTTTCTGCCCTTGTACATGGCGTTTTTTTATGGGGATTGAGAAAGTACTGGTGTGAGTTGGTAATTCTGAACTGTAAAGCTGAAAGGGGAACGTGTTTTAAATGTAACTTGAACTAGATTCAAGAGGTCTGTTCAGTTTTTCAGAGGAAAGGGCTGTGTTTTTCAGTCCTTTTGGCTAACTACTGTAGATTTGTTTAGATATATACAACCTCATCCTTGTAGTATCTGAGTCTGTTTCAGAAGTATATTAAAAACACCAAATCTGCAAAAAGCGGTTTGTTCTTTGTTGCCAACCTCATGCTATTTTAAGTGCATCTTTGTTGCGCTGCATTTTTGCTAGCAAGCAGATGTATGTATGTATATGAAAGTTATTTTAGATTTTAATTAATATTAGTGATTTTCATTCTACAGTTGTGAGCTACCTTCTTGTAAAACTTGACTTGGATGGCTCTGCTGCATGGTAGCAGTGGATTTGTATGCTGTCCTTATTGCAGAAAATCACCTCATCTCTTTTTAAATATCCATGAACCACACCTTGAAGTCCTAAAAAATAAATACTGAAATGTTGAATTTGGGCACATTTTAAAGATTTCTTGAAGAATTCCTATTGTAGCTGATGACAGGCTCCCAAATTCTGCTCTTCCTGAAAGCTTTCTTAGGGCTGTCTCTCCATATTGATTGTATACAGCTCAGCTGTAAAGGCAGTGATTTTCGTTTTGCCGTATGTCGTAGTAACTGACTGTAACTATAAGATAAAAACATAATTTTGTTAGAAAAGGAATGGTCCCAATTTGATTCATAAAAATGGTATGTAGATACAGCCAAGGAGAGTTTTTGCTTGAAAGTGCTGCCCATATGCTGGAAGCGGTTAATTTTTCTTGTTTGTCTTCTGGCCAATTAGTCTTATCATTTTTTCTGTGTATACATATGCTTAAGTTTTTAACTGTCTTTGGTTGGTTTGACTAGAAAGCGTAGTGAAGTCCTCACTCTTTCTGCTATATACTGTGGTAAAACAAATAAGCTTGGAAAGGATATGAAGTTGACAACTACAGTGGACTTAGTTTTGGTTGTACTTACTGAGTTTTTAAGTTATTCCTGAAATTTCAGACTAAACTGCTTAATTTTCATGTGAGATACAATTTTAATACTTAAAGATAGCAAAACTTTCCTATTTAAGTGAAAACAAACAAAAATAACCCACCACCAGAATCCAGCTTGTCTAACTGCATTTGCATTTATCACCTCAGTCATTTGAAGGGGAGTGACTTGGCACTTGAAAAAAGTTAAATTCCTTTTGGTTGTGATTTAATTTCTTTGTATTTCTGTCCATTGTGCTCATTAGGTAAAGCACATTGATATCTTGGGAAACCTGGTGGCGGTTCAAATATATTTAACTATTTATTTCCTAAGAAAAATACAAATTACTGTCGATTACCTAGAAAGAAAATTCCTGACTCTAACTTGTTGTATTTGTTGTCCACATCTATTTTATCCATTTGGACATAAAGATACAATAAACTGGAGATTCTTATTAGAACAAAAGGTTATAATAGATGGCAAGAAGACAACAAGAACTAAATGTTATGTTAATTTAATTTTAACCATAATGCAAGAGGATTTTATAGTGTGCATTCTTTGAGGAGCATTCTGGTCTAAAGTATACTGTCATATTTTAAAATATTATACCAAGTTCATTTTTCCCATTTGATTTCCACTTTTGATTTCAGATTTTAACTTGAAAAATAGAATAATCTATAATTACAGATTCTTTTGAAAGGTACTAAATACAAATGCACTGACTTGTATGAAGTACTGACTGTTAAATGGTCATAATCTGCCTTGAAATAATTTGTATAAAAAATGCTGAAATAACCAATCTAAAGGAAGATTCTCAAGTTAAAACCAGAACCCCCTAGGCCTTCTGAAGGGAGAAGATGCTTTGAGGGCAAATGAGTAGTGTGCTCTGATGGCATGAAGCTCATTTTACTTAAGCATGTTGTGGAAACTAATTTTTTTGCATAATTCTTAATATTTATCTTTTTTAATAACAAGTTGGATCATAATTCTTCCCTTCTTGGTGAAGACAATTCAAAATAAACGGCAATTGAACTATTAAAATGGTAGGAGAGGCTGGGTAGCAACTGATGGGGTCAGTTTACATTGGACCGCAAACATGAATGGTTTCTCAGTCCCATTCCTGAGACTTAGTGGTGCATATCCATAGGTGGTTTTATGGAGTCTGCATCCAGCATCTCCTGTTAGCTTGTGCTTGGGGACAAGACTTGGGAGAGCATGTATTTCAAATGCAATTTAATTGTCTTCTCAGGAGCCCTCAATTTATTAATTTGGGCACTGTGCTGTCATTAAGATGCAGAACCATCTTGGATTTGGTGCTTTCCTCTCTTAGCTCACTTCTAGATTGAGGCAATACCAGTCCACAAACTTCCCCAATTCCTAAACAATGAGGTGGGAGTGAGTGTGTCCTATAAAAAATACAGAGGTTGAACATTACTCCTTTAGAATATTGGCTGTCCAGTGCTAGTTTAGTGGCAAATGTTGGACTGCATTAACCCAAAAACATTTGCCCTCTTAAAAACCCATTCAATGACATGTGAGAATTTAATAACAATAGAAGGATTGACTAAAAACTCAGGTATAATTTTTCCCATTGGATTAGCTTTTTTGTTGCCTTTTGGGATATAGCATAAAATGTACTTAGTCTTAGTAGGTGGCTTTACCAATGACGTTTTGCTGGTAAGAAGAAACCTGTTTTATTAATAGTTTTGGGGTTTTCCCCATAAAATATTTAAAAATCATATCTGTAGGCATTTTGAGGTTTGTTTTCACAGTAATACATTAAATACTCAAGTTTACCAAAATTATCTATGTCTAAAAGGTAAGTTGTAGAAAAGATAAACTGAATATTGAATTTTCATGAAAACAATACTTTTGATAATTTTAAATGCATGGAAACAAGCCCTCAATGTGTTCATTTTCAGTGGGATAGATTTAAATAGGTCTTTTCCATCTTGAACTTCCTTAAGCTACTATGAAAATTAATATAATTGAAATTTGGAGATATTCATATTAATGACCTCAGACTGACTTCTAAAAGGAGTAAGAGATGAGTTTATTCAGAAAAGCAGTTTAGAACAGCAACCATTTTTTCCTAATTGAAGGAACTATTCAGAAAAGTTTAAGTTCAGAGATAAGCATAGCATACTTATTTATGGGTAAAACTATTTAAAAAAACCTCTTTCATATAATGATTATTTTATACCCAAGTCAAGTTAAAAGAAAAAAAAAATTCTTTGTAAATGTGGGTAAAAGCTAATTGATTTGTATGTAGTCCCTCAAATAGAGGACAAAATGCTTATAAGAGGTATGAGATTCAAAAGGAACTTAACTGTGTTACTGCGTACGTGTGTTGATAAGTTTTTTCCATTTGTTTTGGTAAATGGTTTATCTAGAGCTTCTATTGTTCCTAGTTTTGCTAGTGTGCTTTTATATCGTATTTTCTGTAGAGTAAAGCATAGCTGTATAATTTGATTGAATTTACATGTGAACTGTATGTGGGACTTCAAGTGCTTGACTGGAAAGAAGCACAGTGAGAATAAAGATACTGTTCTTGCCTTCAATTTCTCAGTAAAAAAAAAAAAGTTACATAGAGCCTTGAACAGGAATAAGCATGAAAGATCCTGTATGTGAATTAAAAAAAGATGGGAGAGGGGGAATAAAGTAACATATTAAAAATGGGAGAAACGTGGTTTAATTTTATGTCTATAGCAGATTCACAAAAATAACTTTTATGCATGTTAAATGTGAAAAGCACAAAATAACTAATTTTTAATGGAAAAGATGGAAATACTGGTTACATTAGTATGTTGGATTTTTTTAAACTTTGAGTTTAGTATTGTGAAGATAGCCAAAGAATATCAGAAAAACTGAAATGAATTAATGTTCTGTAAAATTTTAATATTCATGGGATGTAGGGTGGGGTCACCGCAGTTGAATGTTTCTTCTGTGTTGTTATGAAATTGTTCTGTCGGACTTGGTTTTGGTGGCTGAATACAGCAACTGTATACAGCGTACACACCTCATGTCGTAAGTATGAAACAGCTGATTTTAAGATTGTTAGCCTCTCATCAAACCAGTGAGAATCCAGTCTTAAACTTGTGTCACAGCCACAGAAGCACCAAACAGAAGATTGTGTAAAGGAAAATAAAATAGTGGATATTTTATTAGTAATTACAGGATAGGATTAATGTATTTCCATTAGGTTTTTTTGCCTTAATTTCACTGTAATCAATTTTTTATTTATGTGAAAGCGAAAGTAATTTTATTCTCAGTGAATATTTGAAAGAAAAAGACCCCATCGAAACAAAACACCCCTCCCCCCAAAAACAGTGCCTAACATCCACCCTCCCAAGCAAAACAGGTTTTCCTTCTTTAAATAACCACATACACCTAAGCAAGTTGGAAGAGGAAATGTAGTAAATGTAAAAAGATGTAAAAACAAGGATTTACTGTAATTCTTTTTGCAGCTGTTTGCTCTTAGTGTTCTGCGCATATTGATGTGTTTCTTTTTTTTTTATAAGCTCCATTACTGTTCATTATTTGCTGTAAAAGGATTTATTCTGCAATGTTGATACTAAGGTTTAAATATTTTTATCTAGTGTAAAATTGCAGGAAAAAACTCTGCATAAACTAGCTATCGCAGTACTGTAGAATGCAGTCTTTGAACTGGCAGCTGAAAGTGGTCTTTCAAGCTGCTTACAAGTGTTTTAAATATTTGTATGCTAATGGAAAATTTGAATTCTTTGCGTGCATATTTAAAACAATAATTCAGTCCATGCATTGCTGCAGATAGCCTTTTGCCCTCCTTGCTGCTTGGTCCTGCTTCCTGCCTGCTTTGTCCCACCCTCACATCTCTGTGCCCATGCGGTGAGCAGGGTAAAAGAAACCTGGTGAAAATTACTGATTCTGCTCATTTCAGTGTGGAAGGAAAGAACAGCAAGGAGTGAGCAGTAGAGCAAGACTCTTCAGAACTGTCTGGATGTAGCTTAGTTTGTGCTGTATCAGCATCTCTGTGCCACATAGAGAATGTAGTTTTATGTACGTGTTTGGATGACTTTTCAGTATTTCTAAGAAATACATAGCTTAGAACAAATTAGGTGAGAAATATGTTGAGAGCTTTAGATCTCTGAATCACATGGTTATGTTTTACATTCTTAGTGATAGCTGGCCCAAGAGGGCAAGTATCTGAAGTAATGAAGGGAAAAAAACTGTACACTAAAATGTTGAGCCAAACTGTATGTGAGCTTGATCTGTCTGTTCACTTTCTGCAGTTGCCAAGAAGGTTACATGCCAGCCAGTAAAATATGGAAAATAGTGTCCTTCATGATTTCTCCAGGAAAGATGATATACACAGTTGTTTTAGAGAAGCAAGACTATTCACATGTACTTTTTCTTTGAAGAAAATACGTGAACTGCAGTTACAAAGATGGGAAATACTGTCTTTTGAAATGTTAACGTTCTTCATTCTTTGATACAATAGCACCAAAGTGTTCCATGTATTATGTTCCAATATTAAGGGAGAGAGCATGTGAAAGGTAAGCTGCAGCTCCAGTTCTAATCAACTTGAAATCAAAAGCCTTTTCCAGAAGGCACAGAAAGAAAACTTCAATAATGAAACAGTAGTTCATCTTCAGTTTTGTTCCAATGTGGAACATTGTGCTTCTAGAACTTCCAGCATTGTATCAGTAGCAGTTCCTCAACTGACGCTTTCAGAACCAGAGCTGTGCCAAGTAATACAAATAAAGTTTCTGCCTTAGCGTGTGAAGAATGCAATTATTACATTTCAAAAACTGAATGTTCAGAGTTTTTAAAGAGAATGTATTAAATAATTGTCATGTATTGGATTACTGGTTTAAAAGTAAAAATTATGTTAACTTGGCAATTGGGATGGCTATGCTTTAAGAACCATTTTGGTATACGTGCCAGTTTATCGTTGCCATGTTGTGCTTTGTGTAGTTTTTGTGATATGACCTAATGCATGTTCAGCATCATTCTTGTATCACAGTTGTGTACAGTTTCATATTTTATTCACACTGCTGAATGCAAATGTCTGTAGAAGGGGGGTACTTAGAGCATTTGTTTAGCACTACGTAACTTGTTTAGGAGGAGTTTTCATTGCTAAGCTTGCTTTCTGTTTTGTGTTTGCTCTGCATGTTTTCTGCAAAATATGCTTTTTCTATTGCATATGGGGAAAGAGTAGCAAGTCATGAAAATGTGTTTATTAGGAAAGTAAACGGATGTCCTGGATGCCTCTAACTGCTTTTAAAATGACTGGCTCAGGGGAATAAAATAGCTTGGTATACTTTCATGCATAATTACATCTAGATTTTTTTCTTGCTCATGGACCGTTTCAGTATTAAAGATAAAAAAAATTCTGAGTTTTAGTTTCCTTAGATAGTCTGGTTTCATCACAAGCATGTGTACAAGACATGAAATTAATCACAAATTACTTGATGTTTGCTCTGAATAGTACTCTAACTCCCCAAGATGTATTAAACTTAAAAAAAAATAATTATTTTGAGTTTCATCATTTTAAAGTGAAACTTAAAAAATTGTATTGAGTGAGAGTAAGCCAGTCCACTGCGGGGTGGGAGAAAGTACAAATCTCTGGAGAAATCATGCTCTTGTTTTGAGTTGCATTATGTTACTGGGCATGCATATTTTACTTTTTAAATTGGGACTATAGTGCGAAACTCTTTGTTATGAAGACTTAACAAGAGATATAATGTGTCTTATTAGTTATGAGTATTAATTGTAAGTTATAAGTATTATTTCATAAGTTATAAAAATTAATTTATTGTTAGCGTCTTAAAAATAGAATTGGTTAGATCAGGCACATGTACTTTACTGGAGATGATGGCGTGTAGTATGAATATCAGAAAGAGGATAATTCAAGTGATGGCAGTTACCAAAGACTGATAATATGTTGTGCCCTTAAGCTTAGTTGGATAAAAACTGATATTGAGCGTTATTCTTACTACCTTTGAAGTTAATTCTTTCATACATCTTTTTCTTCTTCCAGTTTTAGCTATAAACCTGAATTCCCCAGGTGTCTGATATTTTTGGGAAATAAATACTGATTTTAAAACTTTGCCCAGAATCTTGATGCTACATTTGCATTTCTCCTTTGTTGTGTCAAGGAAGCTGAATGGTGTATCTTTACAGAAGGTGGAAAAACTTAATTTTACTAGAGGTCTTGCATATTTACGAAGTATTTGAACTCTAAATCTTTCACTGGTCTGACAATTGAGGACATTGTGACTCGACTCCAACCTTCCATTAGTATTATTGTGAAAATTTTGCAAGCTTCTGCAAAACTTCAGAAGTGGTGTGAGGATGTAGTGTGACATACTGACTATGGGATTGGGCCAAATCATTCATCTTTGAAGATTGTCACTGGCCTGCTCTGGGTATCCTTATCCATTCCACTTAGGACTTTGTTTCCTATTCTGTATTCCAGGGTGGGTTTTTTTTTGTTGTAAAAGGCTTTAAGTTTTCATGATGATGTGGAGGACATAAGCTGCATAAAACTTTATTTGGGGGTTGTAATATGGAAACAGGTTAAAGAAAAGTATCAGATGCACAGTAAAAACAGTTCTTTATATGATTTGGCAAGTCATTACATATCTCTCCATGAGTGTTTTGTTAGTATATGAATATCATGCATGTATTCTTAACCTGTTGTGTCATTATAAAGGATTTATGGCCCTTCCTAAGGGGGGGTGTGTGGAGGGAAATAATTAAATGACAGAATACATGGGAACTTAAAAAAAATAGATAGGTACCCATTCTTGACTCCTAGGTGTGTGGACATGCTAATGTGGAAAAGTAAAAGTAGGTAAGTGTTCTTCATGGATTTACAGGTTGGGGAGATAGTAGTGTGGAAAAGCATGAGGATGTGGTTTGAACTCCTCTTTCAGTTTGTTTCTTCTAAAAATTTGGAAGCTACCAGACAGTATAAGAACCCCAGACATGACTCTTGATAAACTTAATCTAAAATTCTTAAATGTTGTTTCAGAGTTCTGCTACAAATAAAACCAGTTCAACATAAGCGTGCAAATAAAATACATGCTTTAATGGACAAAGTAAGTCTGAATCCTGTGTTTCACTAAGATATGGAGAAGCATAGTGTTATTGGGGAGTTGGATATATTTTCTTTTAGTTTTAGGTTTTGTCTATATAACCTTAAAGGAACAGAGGTGGAACTTTATTAATGACATGCAGGGAAAGGCCAAATATACAAGACAAAATTGTGCTGGGAAAAGGACTGAAGTTCAAGCATATGTAACTTAATCTACCGATGCTTCCAATAGAGGACTTCTGTCATCAGTTTAGAGAGCTCCTGCTTAAAAACAAATGCTGCCCAAGTGTGGTCCAGCTCTCATTGCAGGAAAACGTCATCTTTGCCTTGATCGTGACCAAACCAGAACAGGACTATCAGGATTTAAGTTTATGAAGAAAATAATTATCTTGCCACAGCGATAACTCTGAGTAGTTGAACAGTCAGCACCTGACGTAGCTTGTGTGCTGATCAGGTAGGTGACTGTCAGAGCCTTCCCTGGGCTTTGGTGTGGTAGTGCCTTTGGTTGTTCCAGCAGTAGCTTCACCTGCCTCAGTTAATGAAGTTCCTTTATGCTTACAAGGATGCTTTTCAAAGTCTTCATCTCTTCTGCTTAGCAAATTTCAGTCGCACAGTGGCAGCTACTGCAGCTGGGTGTTGAGGTTGGTATAGTCGTGGAGCGCCTAAATCAGCGTTTGCTCTTATTAGTTTACACCTTTCCGGTCGTAGCAGTGCGCTTCCAAATGATACCTTTCGTGAATTATAAACTTGGCATTCTCAACGAGGTATTGATCTGAGCAAGCTTGAGTAGAGACTTAAGAAATTTTAAAAAAATACAAACCAGTTACACTTGTACTGTCAATGACAGAAATTCCTTTCATAATTCAAGGTGTGTTACAGAAAACAAATCTGTTGGATGATTATTGCAGTCTGATTCCATAATTTTATAATAAAGATGTGAAGACTTGGTTCTGCCTCCAGCTGATGAGGTTCATCTTTAAACTCTTTGGGCATTTACTTTAGTTTACACAGTGTGGTGTAAACTAGAGTCACACAAAATTTATGCATAAATATACCCTGTCAGAGCACAGTCGGCAATTGGGTGCTGATCAGATGCAAGATTTTGCAGAGCTTGAAATGAAAGTAAGTTGACTGAAATAGATTGTTAAATAAGATGGAAATAAAGTTATGAGAAGGCAAGAACAAGGTTGAGCAGAATAGGAGAGCAAACTGAATGCTTTGAAGATGGTTCATAAAAAGTAGTGGAAGAACCTGATAACAGGTAAATGTTCTGTTAACCTTTCAAAGAAATTGGTGCATCAGTATGCAGAACTTCGGTTTGAAATGCAGACTTCGTTGGAGAAGCTGCTGCTTGCTTATGTGGAGTTTCTTTTTCAAGACGTAGTAAATAATTTTTGTAGTGTCTTTAATAGTTTGTAGTGTCTTTAAATGGATGGTTTTTCCTTGTGTACATCAAAAGTCATAAACAGGTAACTGAAGGAACAACTTTGTTTTAGCATGTGTTCATAACTGTTTTCTCATTGTGTTGATACTTAGAAATTTGTCACCTGACATAATTTTGATAACTTATTTTTAAATGCATATTTTTAATGTGAGAATTATAGTATGAGCTTGCATCTTGAAATCTGAATGAACTATGCTGAAAAATAGTGCCAACGGTCAAAATATTTGATTAAAAACATTTTAGTCTTGAACATGATGCCAACCGACTGCCTTTGTATGTAAGATGATAACTAAAGGAAATTCTTTCTTTCTTATCATGTGGTCTTGGCTTAGTCCAGTGCAAACGTGGTTTCAACATTAAGGCCTTTGTTGTTCTCAAGTGAAGAAAGTTGTAGTCAACTGGAGTGTCTTTTAGGCGGGTAGGTGGTGGAAGGGTTAATTTGAATAGTATTCCTAATGCACACTGAGATGCTTGAGAGTTAATCTGTTACTCAAATGTGAAATTATTCCTAGTATCATGCTTTTCGGTCCTCTACATGTTAGCAGGTGCTTTCTTAGCTCTGTGTATATGAGAGATGAGGCTTAATTTTTTAAAAAATTTATGATAGTCACTTAGAAAGCTGTTTCACTTTGTGTAGGAATAATAACTTTATCTTACAGGTACTAGCCACTTCTACTAAAATAAAGAAAGTATAATGGTACTAGAAAGTTGAGCTAAATCTTACTTCGAGCAGCATGAGCAATATGTCCAATTGTGCAAGTAAAGGACAAAAAGCCATGCTTAAAGCCAAGCTTGAGTCTCAGCTTGTCAGATGATGAAGCTTGTACAACAGTAGCAAGTAGAGAATCTCTGCTCTTCAGTTTTATGCGGTTGAGTTCACCGCATATTCTGCCTTAAAATTTTTCACAGGTTTCTTGGTGATGTTATGCACAACTTTTTAGCCCAGGTCTGAGTAGTAATCTGCTTAGACTGGGTAAGTGCAGGCTTGGTTTGTTGCAAGGACTAGTTATGTCATACTGAGAGAGATGTGTAAATGCCTTCATCTCTACAAAACACAAGTTTTCATGAGAAATGGTACCTTTATTGAACCACCTTTGTGGGTTTTTTTCGTAAACAGGTAAGTCTTTATGTCAGTGGACCAATATGTGATAGAGCATTTGCAGGATACCCTGCAGTTTATTAATGCTGTTCTGTTGTCTTTGTTTTGAAATACAGATTCCATTTCCTGTGTATGTCCAAACTAATGTAAGATTTCCTTTTTTCTACCAAATATGGCTTTATTATGGTGGAAGCTGGAAGCTTGTGTTCTGTATTTGTCATGGAATAATCAGAGATAGAAATTGTCACCCAGCAGAGTTAGTACAGGAAGAACGTTACTTAAATGCACAATGAATTACCAAATCTTGTGAAAGAGCCAGAGGCAGTGGGCACAAACTGAAACACAGGAGAACACCAGGAAAGACATTTTTAATGTGAGGGTGACTAAGCACCGGCACAGGTTGCCCAGGGAGGTTGTGGAGTCTCCATCCTTGTAGATACCAAAACCCATCTGGATGTTGTCCTGGGCATCGGCTCTAGGGGACTCTGCTTGAGCAGGGGGGTCAGACCAGATGATTTCTGGAGGTCCCTTCCAACATTCCCTTCTGTGATTCTGCTATCTAAATAAAGCTTTGTCTTTATTGAACTTTATGTGAATTAACATTAAAACCCTATTACATGCTTAGGCATTTGAATGCTTCCTTACTGGGTTTCATTTCAATATAGATGTATGTATTGCTTAGTATTGTTAAATTTTACATTTTCAAATGAAGCATTTCAAAGATGAAAGCTCTTTGAGTGAATCTCGAGTTGTTGCTCTTTATAAGGACCGTGCGACCACAGCTTGCCCTGCCCTTTCCCCCAGCACAGTCTTATGGCTTCAGAGATTTTAGCCCCACAAAGATAATCAATTCTGCTGTCATTATTTTGGAAGAGGAGGTTAGGACACTGGCCTAACTTGGCACCTGCTGCAAAAATGACAGGTAAGGAATCCTGCAGGAGGGAATGGGGAGCATTGTGTGAAGTTGTGTAAAGCAGCATTGCTAACACTTCAGAAGTAAATGTGCTGTGTATCGGTGAGTTTCACAATTCCTTAAAAATGCTGTTTTTTTTAAATTAGAGAAAGTTGGATTATGCACAATCTAGGAAGCTTCCCTTAAAACTAGATTCCCCCATAGTTTTTGGAAGATCCAAAATATCCTTAACTAGTGAGGTCATTACATCTTAACTGCATATATTTTTCTGTAATAATAAGTTTATGCTGATTTTCTGTAGTTTTAAAACTCTAAAATCTGAGAAAATTGTCTTAGGCTTTGCCTATGCACATTTTTGCTACTTTAATTGTAATTATTTTGAAATCAAACAATCTATATTAATAAAACTGCCTATTTAAATGTCTTCAAAATTTTCCTAGTGGTTCTCTCATCTCAGATTGCATAACTGTAAGCTTGTTTGCACAGCATGTAGCGCAATGGTATTGTCACTTGTCTTAAAGTAGTAGAGCAGCAGTGATACTACTTAACTGTATGCTAGCTGTGCTGGTTTAGTATCTCAGTAACAGCAGACTTACAGATTTGTTTCAAACTCTGTAGGTAAACAAGCCATTGATTTTCTGTGAGAGAATAACTCTAAATTTCTAGAACCTTGCATAAAACAAGCTCATGAAATTTTAACTAACTTCCAATGCTGAGTGATGCAATGGTTTTAGATGTTTTTGATCAGACAGGTTTCTTAAGTTTTCTTTGTTAATTGGTGAAGTAACATCTGTAGGTCATTATTTCTAGGTGAAAGATGATGAGGGTTAAAGGTTATTCCATTGCTCCTTCAATGGTTTTGTACTTCCTGGTTGTTCATGGTAAGATGAAGTATCACAAAATGCTCAGGAGCTTTGCATCCATGTAAGAGGGCATGTGAGTTCTGAGTGGAGAAAATGAACTGGTAGATGTTCTTCCAAGCTGCTCAACAGGAACACAGTCATTGAAAGTAGAAACCTGAACATCTGAAGACATTCCTGGTGCATTAATGACAACACAAGGAATGTTCATGAGCAATATAGGGGAGGGGTCCGTCTTCAAAAAATACGGGATTGAGTTGCTGTTTCTTATAAGATTATTTTAATGACTTTGTATGACTACAGACTCACAGTTTACAGAATTTTGCAAAAATATAATGTATATATTTATATATAAAATATATATAAAAATATAACTAATTATACTGTGCAATAGAAGTCTGCGTCATGTTAAGAAGTTAGACTTCCTTTCTGCTGATCAAATACAAATTTCTTTGAAATAGTAGAGAATCTTTACTAAAAAAAGGATCCTTCTTTTCTATAAAATGCACTGTCTTACATCTAGGAACATAATGATTTGCAAATTAATCATTTTTATTAAATTTACAAAGTACTTAAAATTTCAGTTTCTTCAAATTCAGGCCTTGCTTAAGCTGCCCAGATGAAATCTTTGTCCTTTCTGTTTAAACGTTTTCAGACATGCTCATTATTCCCAAATACTGAAGAAATAGTTTAACCGCTGCATGAGTGAAGTTTTGAAGTCCAGGCAAAACAGAAAAAAAAATGTCTCTTCATCATAGTATTGTCACTGATAACGGGTTTATTAACCTAGCCACTGGTAATGGCCACTGTTCATTCTTTTTTGAAATCTGATTCCAGAAGAGGAGCATTAGTACATTCACATTCCTCATTCTGTGTAAGATCCTAACTTCAGATACTCTATAAATTGAAAGTTGTAAATAAATTAAAATGTTTTTGATAGTCAAGAAAACGAAATGCTTGCTGTCTCAGTTCGAGTAGTATTTGCCCATTTGTTTCTAGGATCTTAATTTTCCTTTTGAGCCTTAATTTGGTAAGGTTCACTTTTTCCCTTAAATGCTTCTAGCTGTCTGCAACTCTAAGCTCTTAAGGAGAGAATTTGGGGAACTTAAGATTGGGAAAAGTTATGTTGCAGTTTGTCTCCTGTAATCACTGGCAGCCATGTAATGATGCCCAGGTGACAATTTCTTTTCCCTCTCATGGCTTTATTGTTGCAAATGTGTGTGTTTGCCCTCAGCAGGGGCTCTTCATGAGTAAGGTGAGCAGGTTTGGCCAGACTTGAGTAATAACTGAGAGAAGAATGGGGAAGAAAAGATTGCTTGACCATTTAAAAATGTCTAGTGCTGTATTTTCTGTTAGTACGTCAGCAGCCAATGTTGTTATCTGTTACCTTTTGATAGGTAAACCTGAACAAATGCAAACATGAACACAGCTCTGCGGATCATCTCGGGTTCCCTTTGGAAACCCCAAGTAAATGGGAACAAGGGATTGTGTGTTTTCCTGAGAACAGCTCGGCATTGGAATTCATTCCTTTCTGTGATGGATAGTGGCTCTGCTACTCTCAAAGCGCAACCTGTGCCTGCTGGTGCAAAATGTCCTATGGTCCACTTCAGTGGGAGTCAAAATTTACCCGTGCTGCTGTTCTGTGTTGCTAGGTAATTTTAAAAGTAGACATAAAATAAAGGGGGAAATGGAGGGAAATAACAGGTCGGGGGGAAGCTCTTTGTTACAGTAACCACCAAAATTACAGTTAATTTAAAAAATAATTTAAAAAAAAGGCAATCTGTTGTGTCACTGAAGGCAGTGGAGCTGTGTAGCATCAGTGTGCAAGGTAAATGTAAAACTTCCTTCATTGTTGTAGATCATCACGGCTGTTTCTGCCTGGTGTGCTGCTGTGGCAGCTTGGAGCTTGGCTCGCATAGCAGTTCTGTATTGGAAAGACAATACTGGCGTGTACTCTAAGCTGAAAATATGTTACTTGAGATGGGTTGTATTGAGGAGCTGGTTTTTGATTTTTCCTTGGTAATGGCCCAATACTTGTACAGTACCGGTCAGTTTGTGCGTGGTGCATCTGTTCTCTTCGTAATAGGCATGTTTATCATGCTGTTAGCCTTTTAGAATATTTCAGATTCATTTTGCTTGGCACCATACCCGCTTTGAGCTTTAATTTAAAGAAAAGCTATATCATATGAATGAAGGTGTTTCAGAGCCTGTTACTTTGAAAATAACTATTTGCTGTGTTCCTGCACACTCTTAAAAATCCCTTTTTTTAGCACTAGCACTAGGATTTGTTCAGGTCTAACAAAATAATTACTGTTAATCATAAACAGTAGGATTTATATAGCATAGAGAGGTTGGAATGGTCTTAACTTCTTGTAGAGAGACAATCCTGAAGAAATAGTGCAGTGGTAGAGACATACTGTTTAAACAGCCCCCACCCCGTAATAATAACAACTTTATAAGTATTTGAGTTATGGTAAATGATTAATTTGTAAAAACTACCATATGTTCTTCGTGGCTGGTTCTTAGAGGTTGTCTTCAAAAACATACCAGAATTATTTGGCTACAGTTTTGTCACTCGTATCTACTGGTTGCCAACAATCCGTCTCACTGCTTCCTCTTCCGTAAATCTGCGTGGCCAAGAAAGAGACGGTAACTAGCATATGCTGGCTGTTAGGGAAACTGGAGAGACTGTGTCAGGCCTTTGGAGGTCTTAGCGCTGCTGTTTGTAGATAGGGGAACAAAGGAAGAAAAGCTTAATTATTATGGTTTTTTCATAATATTAAAATATAGACTGAAGGGTGGGCAGTTTCTAATTGTAGCTTCTCTTTAAGACGGATACATACTTATCAGTAGCTGGATTAGTTTCACTATGTGAAGGTCATATGCCGGGACACTAATATTTGTCCAGGTGACAACGGCAGCTTGGTCCTCAGTAAGGCTGACAGTCATCACTGTGGCCATTATTGTATTTTACCTGCTAAATTATTTTAGTACTAGCACTTGTAAAATTACAGCTCTAGTTTTAAAAGGTTAGTAGGCTGTGCTCTATCATACCTGCTTTAAGAAGAAAGTGCCAACTAGCTGAATGCCTGCGTTACGGAATAATTAATTAAACTTTTGAAACTGGATATATGACAAGCTGCACCATGGCGGGGGGAAATGAAGCAAATGGAAGAATTGATGAATTAACAGCACTTTAAATAGAACTCAGACATTAAATTGTGCCAACATTGAAATCACATTTATTCTGAGCTGCTATCCTCAGCCTTTTTTTAGCTGTATCTGATAAGGTAAACGCTACCTTTATTGTAAGTGTTTGTGGTTGTGTGTTGTAATTTGCACGTATGTCACTTCTGAGTTGCTTTTTGGGGCTGTTCCTGAAGCAAAGCTAGTCTGAAAGGTGCAACCTGTGTGTGGCTTTCCAAAGTCTTTTTCTAAGAAATATCTTGCAGGGTGCGCTAAGTTTACTGATCATCAAACAGGACCTCAAGACGTTAGTAAATTGTTTAAGAAGTCTTTGTCTGGGAGCATACAGAGTTCTTTATCCCCTTGTGCTGCTATAAGGGGGGTTTTCCAGGCAGGCTGCCTCTCTCCAGACATTTCTTCAGAGCTCCTGGGCTCTGCAACGTGTTTCTATGTCTGCTTCTCCAGCCTGAGGAACGGATTACGTTAAACCTATCAAAGACTGCAGTACTTGCACGTTATTTTAAAATGGATGTATTTGTGGAGAAGAGGTGATTTTAATTGGGGGTGGGGGAGGAGGGAATGTGTGCGTATGGACGAAAGCTGTTTTGAAGCCTGAATGGCTGGGGCAGAAAACTCTTGAATTTTAAACTTTGGATAATTATTTTGCATGTAGACTCTGGAAGAAAACACACAGAGTTCAAGATGGGTACTCTTATTTATACTTTCAGTTATTATTTAGGCCTTTTTGAATATAATTAAATAATTTTAATTATGAATTAACAAGTGTACTCTGACTTGCTGTTTGTTCTTCCAACCACGCTTACTGCATATGCAAGCAGATCTATTGCAGAAGTTTTAAAATTACAAAAGTCTTAAACTTTTGCATCAATTTCTAATGCTTTTAGTATTAAAACATATTTTAATGAAACTCATGTACAGTTCTGTTCTGAGATGTTATTATAAAGTAGGACAACATTTTATTTCAGTTGTATTATTTTCATATATAGCTTTTAAGTATCTGTTAAATGTCTGTAGCACAGCAGGCTGCAGAATGGGGGAGGAGACTGTATTTGTGCTTCCATACCCTCAGTACAGCTGCAGTGAGAGCAGTTAGTTCTCAAGTTTCTTTAATAACTCTGTGTTGTGTGCAAGGGATCCTACTTATTGCAGTGGCAATAATATGAGAAGGATGAAATGTCACTTTGGCCACATGCGTTGGTAGGCCCAGAAGATGACAGTGTTGTGTTTATGTGTGTTGTAAAAACCTCTCCAAAGAGAATTGGCTTGGGGCTCTTTGGAGCAGAACAGCACTTAATCTACTCCAAGCAGAAGTATGAAAATCTAGGAACTTGTTAATGTTCTTGGAACAGCTGTTTTTTAACTGCTGAGGTAGTAAAATCAAATTTAAAATCTTTAGAGAAATCTGTGTAGTGACAAGTGGTAAGAATGGGTAGAGAATAAATGGATTTTTTTTTTCCTGGTAATGTGAATTTTTATTATGGTTTATTTCTCCGTTTTATACTTATGGGTATTTGGAAAGAGAAGTTACTGTATTTTCTAGTTTGTTTGAAGTGTTGTTTACTGTCTCTTTATTTTTTAGGTTACTACTAAAATCTTAAAATGCAGATGAAGACGGGCTTGTGCAGAATCCTTCTGCTATCTTATGCATACAAAAGGGAATCCTAAACCAAGTTTTAGTACAAGGTACGTATTAGGATATTTGGCTTTATTCAGCAATTACTGAAATTAGGAGCCCTCTTCTTGTTCACATTTGCAATTTGATGTAATTCCGCTTCTATACTTCACACTAATCCTTGCCTTCAGGTAATGTAATTCCTTGCATAATTCCTGTGATGTGTTAACATGTTTTTAAAGGACTTGAAGTACATGTACACAGCCTCTTGCAGGCAGCTCAAAATCTGGCTGGCCATAATGTGTCTTACATCCAAAAACCAGAGTGGCACATTACTGTAATGCCATGTCTGAGCTACTGGATGTTATTGATACATTGTGCTCAGAATCCAGTTTGTATGATCAACATAGTAGGTTCTGTTTCTGAACAGTCCTCGGGATTAGCCAGTAGGTTTTAGTCCGGAAGGCTGTGTCCATGTACTCTGTAAAACCTGGAGTCAAGTTCAGTTAGCGTACATCTACCCTGGCTGTTGGAAACATCTCTGTGGGGCTGACAGATACGAAGGTTTTAAGGAGAGATTTATGCAGCTTGGTTCAGTAGTTCTGATAGTTTTGAAATTCCAAAATAACAACCGAATATCCAAAACATCATAAAGTAAAAATAATTTTAAATACTGATGGTATTTCACTGAGATGTGCAAGTTCTACTGATAAAGCAAAAGGAATTTGGGTTAGTTCTCCACTGTGTGTGTTTGGCCTAGTACATGGACTCAGAGCACTCTGTATAGTTGTGTTAACAGTAAATAGAGAACTATATATATATAAAGAACAAGATATTTAAAGCTATTTATTAATGACATGCGAAAGAAGTCCCTGCCCATGGCAGGGGGGCTGGACTAGATGATCCTCAAAGGTTCCTTCCAACCCAAACTATTCTATGGTTCTATAGTAGTACTTGATATGATTTATGGCAAATTAGAACAATACTTTTACTGATTTCCAAGTCAGCTGGTAAATTAGTATGGCAAGTAAGCAGTAAAACTTCAGAGTTGCATGGGAAGTATAAACATGATGGGGTCCTTGGTCGTTCTGTAAAAAGTATGGGAAGGGCAACATCTTTCTGCAGACACACATCTCAAACTGTACTGTCAGTTATACTAGAAAATTGCTGATGTGGTCTTTGATTCCCAAGATTGAAGTAGTGCAAAATTTCTACCCCAGTTAGGCAGAATCTTATTGTACTCTCCACAGAAGCTCTGTCTCCTTCCTCTCCCCGCACCCCACCCCTCCCTGGGCTTTTACTCTACCTGCTATGCCTTGTTGCATTTTTCACTTAGGTAGAGCTGCTTTGTAAAGGACTTTCCCAAAGAAAAAAATTTCTCTGTGCACATTTCAGATGGGGAGTTGGAGCCCTGCTCCCCTCCCGAGTGTTCAGGTCACCCCAGTAATGCGCTGTGTACCAGACAGTCTGGTAGTTACCCTTGCTGCTGGAAATTACTTCTCACCTGAGCCCTGCAGTGCTAACTCCCACCTCGCCTCTGCAGCTGAAATTGTGGCAGGTTTTTTCACAGAATCCCACAGTATCTGAGGTTGGAAGGGTGCTCTGGAGATGGTATAATCCAAATCCCTGCTCAGAGCAGGATGTCGGGTAGAGCAGGTTGCCCTGGATGATGTCCATTTTGTTTTGGTGTCCAAGGAGTGGGAACGCCACAGCCTCTCTGGGCAGCCTGTACCAGTGCTTGGTCACCTTTACTAAAAGTTTCCTGATGTTCACAGGGAGACACCTGTGTTCTGGTTTGTGCCCATTGTCTCTGGTCACAGAATGATAGGGGTTGGAAGGGACCTCTGGAGATCGTCTAGTCCAACCCCCCTGCCAGAGCAGGGTCACCCAGAGCAGGTTGCACAGGAACGCGTCCAGGCGGGTTTTGAATGTCTCCAGAGATGGAGACTCCACAACCTCTCTGGGCAGCCTGTTCCAGTGCTCTGCCACCCTCAGGGTAAAGAAGTTCCTCCTCATGTTTAGGTGGAACTTCCTATGCTCAAGTTTGTGCCCATTACCTCTTGTCCTGTCCCCGGGCACCACTGAAAAGAGCCTGGCCCCATCCTCCTGACACCCACCCTTTAAGTATTTATAAGTGTTGATAAGATCCCCCCTCATCTGTCTTTTTTCCAGACTGAAGAGACCCAAATCCCTCAGCCTTTCTTCATAAGGGAGGTGTTCCAGTCCCCTAATCATCTTGGTAGCCCATTGCTGTACCCTTTCCAGCAGTTCCCTGTCCCTCTTGAACCGGGGAGCCCAGAACTGGACACAGTACTCCAGATGCAGCCTCACCAGGGCAGAGTAGAGGGGGAGGATGACCTCCCTTGACCTGCTGGCCACACTCTTCCCTATGCAGCCCAGGATGCCATTGGCCTTCTTGGCCACAAGGGCACATTGCTGGCTCATGGTCATCCTGTTGTCCACCAGGACTCCCGGGTCTCTTTCAGCTGAGCTGCTCTCCAGCAGGTCAGCCCCCAACCTGTACTGGTGCATGGGGTTACTCCTCCCCACTTGCCCTTACTGAATTTCATAAGGTTCCTCTTTGCTCAACTCTCCAGCCTGTCTGTGTCTCTCTGTATGGCAGCACAGCCTTCTGGTGTGTCAGCCACCCCCCCCAGCTTTGTGTCATCAGCAAACTTGCTGAGGGTGCACTCTATCCCTTCATCCAGGTCATTGATGAATATATTGAAGAGCACTGGACCCAGTACTGACCCCTGGGGAACACCACTCGTCACTGACCTCCAACTAGACTCTGTGCCCCAATCACAACCCTCTGAGCTCTGTCTTTCAACCAGTTATCTATCCACCTTCCTGTCCATTCATCTAACCCACTCTTCCTTAGCTTCCCTATGATGCTGCTGTGGGAGACCGTGTCAGGTCCTGTCCCTGGGCACCACTGGGAAGACTCTGTCACTGTCATTTTTATACCCTCTCATTAAGATGTTTATAAGTATTTATAAGATTTCACCTTGCCTTCAGTCCCAGCTCTTTCAGTTTTTTATAACATTAAAGATGCTCCAGTCCCTCAATTGTCTTCCATTCACTGAACTCAATCCAGTATGTCCACGTCTCTTGTACTGGGGAGCCCAACACACAGGACACACACTCCAGATGTCTCACCAGTGCTGAGTAGAGGGGAAGGATCATTCTCTCCATATGCTGGCAACTTTCTTTGTAACACAGTGCAGGATGTCATTGGCCTTCTTTGTGGCCAGGTCACATTCTTTGCTCTTGGACTTGCTGTTCACCAGGGCCCCCAGGTCCTTACCTGCAGAGCCTCAGTTCCTCTGCCATACATCACCGTGTTGGTTGGCGTTTTAAGGTGAGTCTGGTGTCCCCGGGAGTTGAAGTCAGAGTCCAGTCTCTAGGTTCTTCTACTGGTCCTTTTATTCTGCTGGGGTGAGTCCACCCTTTTTCCTTTGTTCGTACCGCAGCTTCCATAGTCAACAGCACCTGAAAGGGACCCTCCCATTGGGGAGTTTTTACTCTCCATGTTTTTACTAAAACCCATTCTCCAATTTTAATGTTATGGATCTTAAAATCCAACAGCGTAGTTTGTGGGAGCAACCCTTTATTTCTTAGTTGTTCCAAGTTCTTTGCAATCTGCATTACATATTGTTTAATACTAGCCTCCCCTCCTTCATAAGTAGCCATTTCCTGCTGTGAAGCCAAGAAGGGCAAACCAAACATCATTTCATAGGGAGAGACTCCGAGATCCGTTCTGGGTTGAGTTCGAACCCTGAGTAATGCTAAAGGGAGGCACTTGACCCATGACAGTTGAGTTTCTATCATTAATTTGGTTAAAGCCTTTTTTAAAGTCTGATCATTTGTTCACCCCTTCCTGAGCTTTGGGGATGCCATGGAGTGTGTAACTCCCATTGAGTACCTAAGGCTTGAGTTATCTGGGTGATTATTTTGGAGGTGAAATGCGTTCCTCTGTCAGAGTCTATTCTATGAACCATTCCGTATCTAGGAATAATTTGTTCTAGCAGGATCTGTGTTACTACATTAGCCGATGTTCTAGTGAGTGGAATTGCCTCCACCCAATGGGTAAGATGGTCTACTAATACCAAGAGAAACTTCCACCTTTGGACTTGTGGAAGTTCTATAAAATCCACTTGTATACTTTGAAGGGGGCGTAAGGCCAACTCCCGCCCTCCGTGGATGGGTTTTCTCATTACCTTTTTATTCACCTTTTGGCAAGTTATACACCTATTGGTGATTTGTTTAGCTGCTCCGAACACCCCTATGCATCCAAATTTTCTAAGAAAGTGATCGCAAATGGCCGGTGTTCCCCAGTGGGTTTCTCTATGCAATTCCACCAGTATTTTTCTTGCTAATGTTTTATTTACTATCTGATGCCCATCAGGCAACACCCATTTTCCTTCCAGAGTCTTTTCTCCTCCCATTCTAGTCAATTCCTTTTCTTCAGCTTCAGTGAATTCAGGAATATTATCTCACTCCTCTTTTCTCTGTTGAACAACTAATGATTTCTCTTCCCCATTTTCAGCAGCCTCTTTCGCCTCTTGGTCTGCTAGATTATTTCCCCTTATTTCTGGTGTTAATCCTTTCTGATGCCCCTTTACGTGGACTACTGCAATTTCCTTAGGCAGGGTTAAAGCTTCTAATACCTTCAATATTAACTCCTCATGAACTAGTCCTTTTCCTTTTGAAGTTAGTAATCCTCTTTCTTCCCAGATTTTTCCAAAAGTATGTACCACCCCAAATGCATATTTAGAATCTGTATAAATAGTTCCTTCCTTATGTGCTAGAAATTCTAATGCCCTTTTTAAGGCATATAACTCACAGCTTTGAGCAGACCAATTAGATGGCAGTTTTCCTTCTTCTGTAATCGTCGTGTTACTCCCATCTATTATTGCATATCCAGACATTCTTTTCCCTTGCATACACCTAGATGATCCATCTATGTATATCTTTTCTCCTGCTGATAGGGCTTGGTTGGTCGAATCTTCTCTGATTTTTGTCTGATAATTTATTACTTCTAAACAATCGTGTACTAGTTCCTCTTTATGTTCCCCATACAGAAACTGGGCAGGATTTTGATTCTTACCTGTTACCAAGGTTAGGTCTTCATTGTCTGGTAAAATGGCCTCATATTTCAACATCCTAGAATCTGTCAACCATTTATCTGCTTTCTGATTTAAGATATTCCGTACAGAGTGTGGAGTGTGAACTATCAGCTTACCCCTGAAAGCGAGTTTTTGACTTTCTTCCACAAGTATCGAGGTAGCGGCTACCGCTTGGATGCATATTGGCCAACCTCGGCTGACTGGATCTAATAATTTTGATAAGTACGCTATTGGTTTCCTCACCCCTCCCCATCCCTGGGCCAAAATTCCATGGGCTGTCCCATTTTCCACATTGACAAACAAATGGAAGGGTTTCTCTAATGATGGTAGGCACATAACCGGAGCTTTTATCAGTTTTGACTTTAGTTCTTCTAGTTTTTCTTTGTCATTCTGTGTCCACTCTGTCTTATCTTCCCCCATCAATTTTTCATATAAAAATTTCACTGCCTGGGTATACCCCTCGATCCATAATCTCCAGTACCCTAGTAGTCCTAATAACTTCCTTACTTCTCTTCTTGTAGTTGGGGGTGGGAGGGATATTATTCCAGCAATCCTCTTGGGGTTTAATTTGCGGCTTCCCTGACTTATTATATGCCCTAAGTATCGTACTTCAGGTTCTACAAATGGTAACTTTCCCTTGGAAACCCTTAAACCTTTCTCTCCTAAAAAGTTTAATAACTGAATTGTTACTTCTCTGACTAATTTTTCTTCTTCCCCTGATATTAATAAGTCATCTACATACTGAGTGATTTGAGTTTTCGGAGGGGTGTGAAAAGATTGTAACAGCTCCTCCAGAGCCTGTCCAAACAGGTTGGGAGACTCTGTAAACCCTTGAGGTAGCTTTGTCCATCTGAGCTGCTGTTTATGTCCGGTGTTTGGGTCCTCCCATTGAAAAGCAAAGATATCTCGACTTTCCTCAGCCAGGGGACATGCCCAAAACGCATCTTTTAAATCCACTACGCTAAACCAGCTATGTTCTGGGGGAACTTTGCTCAGAAGGGTATAAGGGTTTGGTACAACATGGTACCGAGTTAAAGTTCTCTTATTCACCTCCCGTAAGTCTTGCACTAACCTGTATGTCCTGTCAGGTTTCTTTACAGGTAGGATAGGAGTGTTATGAGGAGACATACAGGGTTCAAGGGTCCCATCAGAGATGAGTCCTTCAATTACTGGCTGGAGGCCTTTTTTCCCTCCATTGAAATGAGGTACTGCCTGACTCGTATGGGGTGATTCTCCCTTTCTATAGAGACTTTGATTGGTTGGATATTCAGACCTCCTCTGTTACCGGCCACCGCCCAAACTTGCTGATTAATTTTGGATTTGTCCTCCTGACTTAATATTTTTTGCAATCATTTTCCCCTCCTCGGGGATTACTCCAACCCCCAGCTGGATCCGCAAGTCTCTTCCTAACAAATTGCACCCAGCTCCAGGCACTAACAAGATATTCCCTACACCTGTTTTGTCATTATCTTCAAAAACCACCTGCTTGATCACCGGGGCTTTAAAACTTGTCCCCTTTGCTCTCATTACATTAATTACTTCTTTATTTATAATGCTTCCTTTAGGTATGTTACAAACACAAGTTCGCTCAGCTCCTGTATCTACTAGAAATTCTAATACTTCCTCCTGGGGGCCCACTCCTAGGTTTATCAAGGGCTCAAGGTGAGAGCTGTCCCCCAGGAGGTAGAGCCCCTGACACCTCTAATCCTCAATTTCTCTAAACATTTTCTGATCTTTATCCCTTTGAGGACATTCCTTCTTAAAATGCCCAAGTTTCCCACAATAGAAACATCCACTTCCTTCATTCCTTTTCTCGGTTCCCAATGGTCCCCTTCTGGGAGGGATCTGATTCCCTCCAGAAGTCTCCTCCTGCCTCTCAGGATTCCGTCCCATCCCCCCCATCACCCTGGGATTTTTCTGAATATTTCCTTCCCTCATAGTGGCTACCATGATTTTAGCTTTTGCTGTAGCCTTCTCCTCATCTCTTCATAGGTACACTTTCTGAGCTTCCCTCCATACTTCATTCAGGCCCCAATCCTGCCAGTCCTCTAGTTTCTCTAATTTTCTTCGAATGTCTGGCCAGGCGTGTGTAACAAATTGAACTCTCAGTAATGTTTGCCCCGCGGGACTCTGAATCTATTCCTGAGCACTGTCTCATGTCACGTCACAGCCTTTCAAGCCATTCGGTCGGGGTTTCCTCCCTTCCCTGCTGCCCATCAAATGCTTTGGTTATGTTCTGCCCTCTAGGGGTGGCTTCTTTTATACCTTTAATAATTAAATTTCGATAATCACTCACGTTCTTACGACCCTCTACATCATTTTGATTCCAATTTGGGTGTACTATTGGCATCTTCTGGTCCCCAGGTGGGCCTTGCTGATTTTCCCGTTCCCAAATTCTCATCCCAGCTGTTCTAATCATTTGCTGTTCTTTGGGAGAAAATATTATTATCGACTGCATTTCCTCCCAGGTATAAATATTAGGGCCTAGGAATTGGTCTAATTGTTCTGATAGGCCTACTGGTTCTTCCAGTAACCCTTTTAATTCCTTTTTAAAGTTCCTGACTTCAGTGGGAGTCAAAGGAACGTTTACAAAGCCTGTCCCCCCTTGTGCTCCCCCCAGGGGTACTTCCCTTAAGGGGAATAAACTAACTCCTGGTGTTTCCTGCACCGTGTCTTGGTCTTCCGATTCCTTTACTTTAACAGAAGTTTTCCTCCCTAACCTAGGAGAGTTTGTAAGTGACACTTTTTCAGTTAACCTCTGAGACCTGTCTAACCTTCTCCTAGCACTAGGTGTAGCTCTTTTCCCAGGAGAAGGGGGGGCTGTTGGAGGGAGGCGGTAGGGAGGGGGCAAAACTTCCAGAGGATCTCACCACTTCTCCTTTTCTTCCCTTGGGATCTCAGATATTTTAAAGGTACTAACTCCTTTTGGCCAAATCTCCCCTTTCCAGCAGGAGGCATATTCACTCTCCTCTGGGCTGAAGGATTCTTTAGAGTTTACATAAAGGTTTAAAGCCTGGCACATCCACCCTTCAAAGGACCCATGTCTAGGCCAATACAAATGGTCTGCTCATATAGGTTCCTTTGTCCATTCTGTCATACAATACTGAATCATTTTAACTTTATCCTTATTTTTAGTATCCGGATCAATATTCCAATTAGCCAATTTTATCCCTAAAGGACTGTCTTGGGGTATATCTGCCGGCACTTTCCTGCTCCCCTGTTCCCTGGGACTCTTTTTACTTATCTTTTGTCCCATTTCAGCGGGGCTGTCTTCCACTCACCACAGCAGTCAAGCACCCAATTTTCCCGGGGCTGTCTTTCACTCAATATCTGACGCTTCGTCTCTTCACCGGCCAATTCCTTCGCGGGAGATTGGAACTCGTGGGAGATTGGAACCGTGGTTAGAAAGACTCCACACTCGCTCCCCAGATCCAGACTGTCTGGTCCGAGTTCCACACACACAACAATCAAGCCCCAAACCCACCCAACCAAGCAGTACTTAACAGTCCTGTTTTCTTGCCTGGGTCTTCATGCACAAGAATTATGGGCTACCGTGGTTTTTCCTGGGGAGACTTACCCTTTTTGCTTTATGAGTCCCTCCTCTTGTGGGATTATCAGCTTGGAGTCTCAACAGGCACTAGGAAGTCCTCCGAGCAGGCTGCCGAAATCGGTGGGGTGCACCTCCTGCTCGGGGTCTCGGAGCCCACTGGGACCAAGTGAATTATCCCGGACGAGCCCCCAGAATTGTAATAAACAGCCAGATCCCTTAAACAGAAATGGCAGTTATTTTATTATAGGGACAAAGTCAATAAAGCAAAAGCACAGCGCTGGGTGCATGACTCAAGTCAGAGGCACACCAGCTAACACTTCACCCACGTCTTACATACATTCAATATTGCATACGTATTCACTATTTTAGGCAGAGTAATTGTTTACGATGATTATCTTTAGTCCCTTTTCTCTTCTATTTGTGCGTTTCCTTCTAGCAATTGTTTCTGAGGATCGATGATCTTCAGTTCCCTTTTCCCGTGCATCTGTTTCCTTCTGGTAGGATCGATTATCATCAACTCCCTTCTCCTATGCATCTGTTTCCTTCTGTTAATCATTGTGGGGTCTTTTGGAGAAGTTCTCTTTTGTTTCTCTCGGATGTTTTCTTCATAGCTGCTGTTAGTTGTTATCTTAGAGGTTTCTCATGTTTCCTAATTTACTAAAGGTTAGTTATCCTTCTAAGTCAAATATTCATAGCCTTGTTATAATGGCGAAAGCCAACAATACCTTCACAGGGGGAAGGGGGCTGAGGAGGTGGGAAGACTGATCGGCACCTTGTTTCGCCTTGCCCTTTACTAAGGAGTTCCCTGTCATTTTCTAGTGGTAATAAAATTGTAATATAAAAATCATCAGACAATAATGTCTAAGTTACACCAGGCTCTGGAAATAAACAAGCTACAAGCACTTACTCTCAAAATCTAAAAAAGACAATACAGTTAAAACTTTATCACACATGTAGTAGTAACAGAAAAAAACGACTTAATTTTTTCAAAGTTTGACTCAAAAGAGATTTTTCTATGCACCTGACATTCTGTCCTGACCGTGTAGCTGTTGGGAATTCAGCCTTCTCGCTTGTCCTTAGGTATCAGAGTGTCCCTGTGTGAAAGAGCCATTTGGCAGCCTCAGCGTTTGGCAGCTTTCCCAGGCATCTCGGGGCTTTTCTGTCCTCAACTTGGAATTTCCTTCCTGTGAAGGGAAAAGTGGGTGGCCAAGGTTCCTTGGAGATACAAGTGTTTCTTTGACTGTCTAAATAATGACTCCTCTCAGTGGAGTGATAAAATCCTTTCTTTCTCTTTCCCCATTATTCCTTTGTGTGTGTGCGTGCACTTCAGATTGCAGCCTGAACCTGACTGACAAAAGCCTAATGGCCTAATTAAATGGCATTAAAAATCGAGGGAAGATTAGATAAAAATCTAAGTGGATTGAATTGTATTTGGGGCAGAATGTGCAATAGCAAACTGTGAAAAAGTTGCAAAAGACTCAGGGAGAGGGAGTCACATCAGTCACTTGGAAAAAAATTGTACCTGCTCAGTTTGATCTTCCTTAGCTTGTCGCTGAGCTGCATTTTGTAGAGCCGAGAGCTGGCCGCGGCGTGTCTCTGCACTCCCTTCTTCAACGCCGAAATAAATTTGCGCACAGTTCTGTTACACCAGAAAACGCGCTGGGCTCCCATTTAGTTGGTATTGAGGTCAAAGTCTGCTGTCAGGCTGCTGCTGCTGGGGGTTCCTGAACAGCGGTAGAGAATTCCAGAGAACCTCTTGGAAGGGCTATCTGGGAAAGCGTTCGCATTTCCCAGCTCTTTATCCAACTGCATTTGCTAATGCATTGCTCTGTCGTTCGCTATTTGAGTTCTTGTAGTTTGCTGTACTCTGATTACAAAAGTACATTTTCAAGGAAGTTACCACTTCAGTCTCTCTCGTAACTGCTCACCTGAATCATATTTATTTCCTGAAAATGTTCTCCATTCCTTTAGGCCGTACACTCTCAGAACTGAAGATGACTTTCAGTCACACCCTGATCATGTGCAAAGTGCTGCTCTTCAGGCTGGAGTTACAAGGACCATCAGGGGTGAGAATATAGTCACGTTGTCACTCAGAGCACTTAACAGTGGTTGTGACTTTTGTGATGGAGTCTGTTTCCTTTGTGCTCTGTTATCAGTCTCTTTGCATTACTTTTGTGCCCAACACCTGTTCTTCTTTTCTCTGTTTCTCTCTATGCTCTTGGGCACAAGAATAGTGCTGTTATCCAATAACACAGTAATTAAATCTGTGGAGAAGGATGGATTCATCACTCTCACATTACCTCTATTCTTTCTGCTTGTAGACAGGCCTGCCCTGCCCTGCGGGACCGGAGGGAATAGGGCTGTTTGAAATGATGGGGAGAGGGACCAGCACGGAGGTGGTGTGTCCCCCACCAGCACCCCGGACTGGAAAAGACACATCCCTCAGGAAGAACCTGAATCAACGTCTGCTTGCAACACTGGAGATCCCTTTTCCTGTAGGAGGGGATGAGTTACAGCTTTTGTGACCTTGTGCTCTTCAGCCTCTGGCAGAGAAGGTGGTACCCGCTGTTCAGCAGAGTTGAGGGTTTCACAGTAAAGCTGATGTTGGCCAACTCTGATGTGTAACTGAGGCCTTCGCTCCCTTTTTATCTAGACTGTACTGGAAGCAGATTTTCTTTCCTGATCTCCGATACTAGTGCTGGGAAATGGTGTTGGTACCAGGGTTGAAGTTTGTACATGCTACAACAGGAATCAGTGTAAATGATATATTAAAAGACTGCTCCTTGGTTAAATGATTTGTTTGGGACTAAAAAAAAGCCTTTAGAGTTAAATTAAATGAGTAAGAAAGTATTTTTAAGCACTAAAGTATGTGATAAAAGATAGGAAATTGATGACTTTTATATCTAAAGAAAAAACGACAGTGTGGATTATGTTTAGGTTGCAGTAGAGTTTCAAAGAGCACAGAAGTCTTAGTTACCTAGAGGCAACTGTGTGAGCCACCAACAGCTGGAAAGGACTGGAAGGAAATGGTAACCAACGGGGAGATTAAGGCTGCAGTAAGATTTCACTGTCCATGCAGTTAAATAGCCCAATAAAAAGATGAAAAACAAAAACCATGAGTGAAATGAATAATGAAAAATGAATTTTGATGCGATGACAATTGCACTGTAATATATCACCATTTTTTTTCAGGGTTTCTGTAGCTATTATAAAACCGTTTCAAAGTAATCGGTGAATAACAGGATGCTTATTTTCTATTTCCTGAACTCAGCAAGGCAGTGAACCTGAGCCAAGGGCCTGGCAGGAACCTCACCGGGTTCAGAAAAGGCGAAGGCGAAGTCCTGCAGTGGGTACGGAATAACTTTGACGCAGTTGTGCAGCCTGGGCACAGACTGGTTGCAAAGCAACTTTGCAGAGGCTGATCTGGGAGCCCTGAGGGACAAGTGAAGATCAAGGTGTCCAGCCCTGCCCGGGCTCTGTTGGAAGAGCACAGCTGAGCTGCGGCAAGGATAGCAATCGTTCCTCTCTGCTCAGCGCTTCTGGGCTCCTAAAAACAAGATACATATGGGAACAAGTCCAGCGGAGGCCACCAAGATGATCAGGAGGTTGGAGCATAAGAGCCACGGGGATGGACAGTGGGGTTTGTTTAGTCTAGAAGACAGGAGGTCGGAAATGGAAGCAGGTAGAAGAGATGGAGCCAGGCTCACCTTAGAAGTCTTGTATAATTTTCAGCGTATGCAAGTGTTGCATCATCAACATCACTAATAACAGCAGTGCAAGTCAGTACTGCCTTGCTGTACTTAGTTGCTCTCCCCGCACCGTGGAACCACTGTCAGTTCCTGAAACCCCTTTGTGTCAGGAAGGGTGAGCGCGGGGGAGCCAGGCTGGGGGCTGTGTGGGTTTAGGGATCCTCACCCTACTGTTTACAGAAATATGAACTGTTGAATATTGAGACAGTAGAGCTGACGCATCCAGGAAAGCAAAGGGAATTTCAAATGCCTGCACATCTCCTGTGCAAACTTACAGGATGTCACAACTGCCTTGGTAAAGCCTTTTTAAGAAAAATAGTAAATCTGCACATAAGCACGGTGTTCGCAGGCAAACTGCTGTAGCAGGCCGAACTGGGCTTTTCTTCCCCAGATTCACATTCTCTCCACTTGGCTATTTAAAGTGTACAAGTAACAGCTCCAGGGAGCAAGAGTTCTTGTCAGCGAGGGTTTGTGATAAGGATCAAGATGTCACCACCCATGTCATCTTGTCCTCTAGTTCTGGTTGGAAACATCTGTGCTGCTGGAACATGCCCAAACAGTTGCGATGAATCCAGTTCTGGAGCAGGCAGGGGTCTCCCTGGCTGTGGTGACAATGTCTTGCACATGGTTGCAGTTGTAAAAGCAGAGCTGTCGCTGCCATGAGAGGAGCGAGGAAACATTACGGTCTGAGCAACCTACTATAAACGAGCCTGGGCCAAGTCACTAACCACAGAGGAATTCCTTACAATTCAAATCAGGTAGGAAGTATTACAGAAATTATTGGAAAATATTCAGTTATAGCTGTCCTGCACAACAGCTGAGATTGCTGTGGAGAACCAGTTGACTTGAAATCAGAGAATCATCTTCTGCCTGGTCCCTTCCTCCTGGCTGCTATAATTGAGGTGTTTCAGATTTTTTTTGAGACCCTTTTTTAACCTTAATTTTTACTGCTGCCTCTGTCCTGCTCAACTTTGTATTCTGTGCTGTCTTTTGCCCGCCTTTAGTATTTTTTTTCTTAACCCTTGTCTTTGCCTTTTGCTCAAACATCTTAAGACAGGCTCCCTATTTATATGGGACACAGAAAAGCTGAGGAAGTTTAAGACATCAGGCTCCAGTGATGGGTTTGCAGTGCGTGCCCCTGCTGCACCATAGCTTAGAAAAAGGTGGCTGTTCTAGTTCTCTTGTGTTCTTAGGAGGTGGGACTCTGTCACAGCCCCACGTTACGGAGGGAGACTCAGCAAAACTAGAGACCCTGGGGATGGGTTCCTATAGCAAAGTGGTCTCAGCTCCCATCCTACTGGGCTGTGGCTGCTCTCAAACACGGACCTGAAGGGAAGAGATTTTACATGGGCTGTTTTCCAGTACAGTATGGAAAAGCAAGGTACAAGGAGGTAGGACAGCCCCCAGGCACCCTGAGCTGGCAGCTCGCTCTGCTCTCTGCAATCTCTGTCTTCCATCTATTGAAACAGCTTTGTTCCATCCAAACTGATCAAAACATCTCATTTTTGAAAGACAGGTGCAGGAAGGCAGGAAGCACAGAGGAGCTGTGCTAAAATCAGCTGCATCACCCCCAACCTTCAGTAGCTGTGCAAGAAGCCAGGAACACGAGTACTGAGGATGTGGCAGTGGAAGATAATGGGTCCAAGCCTTCAGAACAGTTCACAGACCAGCAGCTGCTCAGCCCTGCTGACAGGGAGCAGCAAGAACTTCAAAGTTATTTCACCACAGTGCCCAAATAAGGGTTGTTTTTTTTATTGTAGCTACTTTCTCTTCATCCTTTGTCCACCAAAAACCTTTTTCTTAGCACTTGGATAAAACCCATATAATAAAATCAGACAAAAACCAGCTTCAAACATCTTTTCATGTGTCTTTTATGCATCTTCAGTAGGGATTTTGAATTTATATCAGCAATTAAGAGAGAAAGATAACTGCAAAATCCATCCCTCAAATGCATCATGAACCCAAATTTTATTCCCATGTCCTATAAAACTCCTCCCTCTCTCCCAAATGCTTTAAGGAAAAAAAACAACCACCAAACCAAACCCCCACACAAAACAAACCGCCTCCAAAATTAATAGCCTTTGACAAACTACCTGCTGTGTCAACTCTTGGAGCATTACCAGACATTTTGAGGTTAGACTGTACAACAGTTTCTAAAAAGCATCTATATTATATGGACATTTGTTCAAAAACATTTTGTCCCCCCACCTGGAACGGCTCAAACATTTAACACGTGCTGTACAGCGCTGAGCGCATGCGCACGACACCCTGACGCGGACAACGCAGGAGTGATTGAGGAAGGGGTCACTGCAACAGAAGGAAACACCAGCAGCCCCTTTCCTTATGTTACACACAGTGACTAAAAAACTGCAGCTACACAAAGTCCCAAGTGCTGGTGGTGGTGACATCCCCGATTCTCAGCCAGTGCTCTTCATGCATTTCAGGTGTTCACGCTTCATAAAATGAGGTATCATCTAGCATACTCCCGAGAGCTGGAGGTACCAAGTCTGTTCAAAACCAGACTTGTGAACATCCCGTCAACACTGTTTGTTTGCAAAAAGGAAAGGCAACTATTCTAAATCGAACCAGAAAGGAGCAGCTGTATGTCATGTTGCTGTTCTAGTTTCATACAGCTTTATGTGACATTCCACAAAATTGAAATAGTGTGCTTTGTTACGTACTCTTTCAGCATCTCTTAAATAGGAAAGTTTTAAACTTTCACAAACCAAAAATTAAAAACGGGTTAACTGAACTTAATATTAAGAAGTCACATTTCTTAAAAGGTTGCTTACTACATCTGCACCATTTTGATGGTGAGCACTCAAATACGTTAAGAATTTATCCACAATAGTTTTGCTAATAAGATAGGCACATAGTGGCATGTAAACTACACGTGGCAACCAGAACAGCAAAGGCACAATCTGGACTTTTTTTTTTTCTTCCTCTTTTTTCCTTTTTTTTTTTTTTTTAAACTTTCAAGATCTTGATTAATTTACAAAGAAAAATATTCTATACTTCATGCAGAAGTATTACAGTTGTATTTTATAGCACAGGACCATTACAGAACTGCTGTCACCTGATAAAATGGGTCATTTAAATAATAAAATAAAATAAAAAGGTAGCAGCTCTTTGCACTGAGGAACTGAATTTTTGACTGAAAGGGCAGTACATGTTCTCATCTGTCAGGCTGAGAGTATCTGGAACCCTCTATGTATCTTCTCGTCTAGAAAAAGCCTCGCCTGCACAGTCAAGGTAGTTACAACTTCTCTGGTTCGCTATTTTCAGCTTAACGTTTGTTTTCCCATCTCTCTCGATTAACCACTCAGAAGCTGAGACCTCTCTACAATTCTCCATTGCTTCTCTAACACAACAGTAGTTTTAAACCGCTGCTTGCGATCCTCTGTGAGTGGAGCCTGTTCAGGTGTCTTTGTTCGCACCTGCAGCCCCAATCGCGTTTGTTCAGAGGGAATCGCTCTGAGCCGCTTTCTCACTGGGAGACACCAGCAGGAAAAGTTTCAAACCAGAACCCGGCCCTCAGCAATTCTAAGTTAAATCTAATGCAGTGACTTCAAAGTGTAATTTCTGCCCACGGCTCTAAGAACATGACAGTTCTGCATTTTACATAGAAACATTACAGTTGTTAGAGTAAGTAGAAAATTTTAGTTTACAAATCAAAAAGATCTTTCTATTAAAAAAGACATTTTACGTAGTTACCTTAAATAGTTCTTATATGCACCATTCCACATTGTGGAAAAGCTGAAATATGCAGTCTGGACTCCACGAGTTAAAGAAAACCAGAATTATATGTATTGGCACAAATACTTACATCTACATCTGTACAAAGTAAAAAAAGCTGACAACCCTGTCCCGGCGGCGCAGCGCACTGAGCTGCTCCCCAGCACACGCTTTCCTACGGGACTGCCAACGAGTGACAGCCAGATGGGAACTGGTCTTCAGAGCGTGGTGCCAAAAAGCTCCAAACTGCTTTGTCAGTCTCTGAACAGAGGAATGAGGAGTAGCTCCAGAAGAGCCTCAGTCCACGCAGCACATGCGGCGCCAGGGTCACTGCAACTGCACTCGGTAGGCGCCTATTAGCAGCTTTACCTGGAAAAGCAAACAAAGGTCTCGTATAAAGGTTGTTCACACGTAACTACTGCGTTAAACACTTTTAACAGGGAAGCACGAGAAAAGGCACACAATTGCTACTGACTAAGATAGGGGGGAAAAAAAAGGAGGTGTCAATCTGTGTTTAATCAAATGAGTTCCTGGCAGCCCTACTGAAACAGGAATGGCTTGTGAAGGACCCGAGTAGAGCACCACTGCCTGAGGTGGTGCTGAGTTAGCCACAAACCTGAACTAGGCACACACGCGTACTTTCATCTGAATATGGAGTTCAATTTTTTTCATTGTAAACAAACAAACAAAAAAAAGCACAATAAAACACTTAAGAGTATAAGTTTTAAAGCTGAAGATCTAGAAAATTTACTGGTGCATCTTCCAAGGATAAAAACAAATTCTACCAGAATGGGATCTGTTATTCATCTTGCAACATGTAGTGGGACTATTGCCCAAACCACCGGTAAAATACAACAGACTACTGAAAAGCAAACTGCATATCCTAGTAAATACTTCCAAGTTTTCCCGAACACGCAAGCATAAACATTGGTATGCAAAAAATAACTGGCACTCTGTCTATCTGTTAGTCGTTAAATTCACAATATAAATGGGGAAACTGTTTAGCTGTAACATCGTTGTATCCTGGTGCGTCAACAGTTCTGACATTACGACAGAACTAACACCCTTGGAGTGTTCCTAAGTTCTGGCAATGTCACAGGATGGAGCTCTAACGGATGGGAACTGGGATGAGGAGACAGTGGGAAGTCCTCAGTTTTACAGTTACAACATACAAGTAGGAAGCATTTAGACTACGGAAGAGTTATTGTATAAAAAAATTAATATACACATTTAATTCTGAGAGCATCCTGTACCTTGGCAGTAGGAGCTTCTGCCAACCGTATAAAAAGCTTGTTAAGGCCTGCAGTAGGGCTGAAGGAATAAATAAAGTGACTGTCCTAAAGGGAAAAAGAAAATGCACAGAGTTAATGGCAGGATACGGCTGGAAGCGCTGTATGAGTGGACTAACAGAACGCAACATTTTAACATTCAGCCTTTTTTGAAAGTTGCGTATACTGCAAAGAACTTTTGATGCAACGACAGAGAAAACAAGACAACTTTAAAAAGCATGCACAGCAATGCGTTTAATTTAAAAAAAATAATATCAAGAAACAGAAGTTAATCATTAGAAATATGAGGGAGGTTATTAAAACAAAGCAAAGTAGTTATATTTAAGAACTTAACTTGGGTCAAAAATTTGAGAAGCCAGGTGAATTTGAGAAGTGAAACAGCTTTAAATTCAGCATTCCCACCTGCCTGCTCAAACCAAGTCCCAGAAGGGCTGAGGCTGGAAGGGACCTCTGGAGGTCATCCAGTCCAACCAGGCACCGCCTGGGGCTCACACAGGGCCACCCAGAAGCAGCTTGCCCAGGACTATGCCCGCGCCTTTTAAAGCATAAGTTTTTATGGAGTCTGGTACGTGCAAGGTTTGTGGTTCTCTCCATATACAAAGAAAAATTAAGTTTTATTTAAAAAACCCCACCCCATCATGATAAAAAAAAAGCTTCATCACAATACTCAAAATACAAATTAAGGCACTAAGATTTCCCAGGCTGCTCCATAAAGACTTTATAAAGCAGTTTTTCAGTCAACCAGTTACAGGAAAAGATTTACCAAAAATACAGGGAGCTGGAATTTGTCGTTTAAAACCACAGCTTGTACACTGCATGGTCCACAGAGCCGAGCAATGACATCTTTACCAAAGAAATTTGCGTGGAAAACAAAGAGAAGAATTCCAGATCCTGAAAGGGAAGTCACATGAATGCAACATGAGATGCCTTAGAACAACCGCATACACTGAACGTTTGAAGACAGTTAGGTACAATATATATAAAAATATAAACATTATATTGTATATATATTGAACACCAATGGAGTATCAAAGCAACATGCAGAAATCCAATAATCTCCCACGCCAGCGGATCCCAGCACAGAACACAACTGACTCGGTCACTAAGTTGAGGTCTTTTGGCAGCAGAAAGAATGTGACGTGGCTGTTCGAAAGGCGAGCAAACGACAGGGCAATGCTCGGTGTGGTTCACCTCTCTGTTTTAGGTTTATCTAAGGAGAGTTACGGAATTTAATGTGCTTTGGCTTGTCTGTTCCCTTGGCAGGGAGAAGCGAGCCAAGTCAATTATAGAGCTTTATGAACTGCACTGAAATTCAATAAGCAACAGCCTTCAATACCCACAAATGCCTCATTTTAATACATAAACTTACATAAGGTTTCTTAATTCTATCAAGGATACCAATAATTAAGAACTGGAAGACTTATATTACAACTCTTAACAACCAGAAAACCAGGCAGACACAACCACTTTCCATCTTAGTTGAAGTGGTATTGCAGTCACAGTCATGTATTATTTCAAGAAAAATCGCTATCAGTAGACGTTTTCCTGATATACTCCAAAGGTGAATAAAAACGACTCGGCTAAGCCAAGCATTAGAGGTTAGTATCTGGATTCCTGAAAGAATGAAGACACGTTCCCAAGTATCTTGGGAATTTCATTCCCAGCTTTTTCAAAGGGTCTAAGGGCAAACCAGAGTTGACTGATGCTGGCTGCTTTTTATAGTGTTTCTAGACTGTGTTTGTATCATGCCAGCGCTGAGACTGTCCTCGGAGACTCCCATGTGTTAGGTACTGTCTACAAAACAAGACGATCCACTATGAGATTGTCTAAATACGCTCTTAGATTAAGATTTTTCAAAATTATTAATTCTAAGGTAAACCGCTCCTTTCCTATAATACCTGTCACTTAGCTGTGTAACCCTCACAGGGCTAACGTAACCTGTGAACAGAGGAAAGAAGTGGTGCATGTGGCAATAAAAAAACCTCTTAAAAACAAAGATACACACAAAGCCAACCCACAACGCATCAAAACATCGTTGTTCTCCCTACACTCCGTAACTGGAGCATCCTTAATGTAATGTACTGCAATACAGTAAGTCATACAAAAATAATTTCACATAGCAGATACTGTAAGACATACTTACAAGGCAGTTTCTTAAAAAAACAAAGCCCAAAATCAAACCAACCCAAACACCATCACCACCACCCCAACCCCCCCTACCTTCTGGCACATTTTGTGGGGGTTTATAGTTAAAATCCGTAGAAAAGTCTGGCCCTTCACAGAGACGATGACATGCAATTGGAAAGACCGGCTCCAGCAAAGCAAGACGAGCTTCAAAATAATCCCTGATGGTATCTTCTGCTACTCTGGAGAGCCTGAAAGACCAAACAAGCGAGGCATGTATTTCACATCATAAAATGACTTTACCAGACAGACCTCATGAAAGCTGACGCAGAAAAGGATTCCGGGATTACCTTTTTGGATTCCTGATTTTCAGGAGCGAATGCCTTCATCACTCCAACATCATTTACACACAGATGAACCCCAAGCCCCAATACTTTCTTAATAAAGTATTGATCTATCAGGTCCACAATAACAAAAAGCTGAGACAAATGCACTGCGGCAGCTTGAAAACCATTCCAATTAGCCAAGTATTTTGAAGGCTCTTTATGTACAAAGATGTCCCTGAAACAACAGCACGTTCCTCGTGGCTAAACAGAAAGAGGCACCCACTTCCCCAGCCTGGCTGACTCACCAACCTGATGCCAAGTAAGTCACTGTATAATTTTACCGGCAATACTATTGGAAAAATGCAGGTCCCGGTTAAACTCTACTAATAATGCAGTGAAAAAGTAGCACGGCTACCATTAAAGAGCCAAACTGGGAGGGGTTGGGGTTTTTTTGGGTGTGGGGAGGGTTTAATTTAAGCGAGTAGTGCAGCCTTCAAAGACGGACCACATTAACCAACAGCATTTGGCACCTTTACAAGCAGGTTACCAAGTAATCCTCTTCAGAAAGCCCTTTTGACACAAATGGGTTTTAAAAGCTTTTGCAAGGCAAAGGTCCCGACTCTCAGCTTTGCAGCTTTTTCAGCTGTTGGTCAGAGCAGAGTCCCCCGCTCCGTGCCAGCCAAGACCACCATCTGCAAATTTCTAAAACTGACGCGTTTGGCAGCAAAGAAGCCACACGAACTGCCACACCAAAGCAAGCCCAGAGCTTCCAGATGCCAGACAAAGCCGTATTAAATATGGGAAATTAAACAGCTGTCTTTTTTCAGTACACTGTCCTAGTTTCCAGCAATCTGATTTAGAGGCATCTAAAACTAGAGACTGCAGCCAAATCACACCTCTCCTTACATCTACTTAATCCCTTCTAAAATCCCCTGTGTTTGCAACCACAGCATTCTGCAACAACAAGATCCGTAATTCAGTTTTTCTGTGCAAAAATATTCCTCTGTTTCAAACCTATCACTAAATCATTCGACAGGGTGGCCTGGAGAACCAGCCTCATGGCTTTGGGTTATTTTATTTTGTTGTTGTTTTCTGATTTTATTTTAAATTTTGACCTTTTAATCTGTCCCAAGGTGATGTGTGTCACTGCCCTGGGCCTGTCCTCACAGAAGCTACTCTATTTCTGATCATCTTTATTTTTCCTTTTTGCTTCGTCTGTTTTTGCAATAAGGTAACTGGAATGGTATGTGCTATTTAAGGCATTCAGACACCATGGATTTACATTTTATTTTCAGATCTGCTACTGCTATATTATCTTCCCTTTTTGATTGACAAGAAGCACTGAACTGGTACTTTCAGGTAACGAATCTAGAAGTTTCCTCAGTCGGTAATTACTCCCTGTATAATTGACATTACCACAGTGATACCCCACAGACATCAGATTAGCCAAAACTGAAAGTGGCAGATTTTAAACAGGAAACAAACCGGAAAAGGCATCAAATAGCAAATGAGTGACAAAGTTTCAATACACTGAACAGCAGGTACCAGAGCACTTCTATCTGCATCCTTGCTGTTGCCTTCAAACCCTTCACTCACAAGTCATGATTTCCTTCCCTGGGGGAAAATCAACATACTCCACTTATCCACTTCAGCTGCCCCTGCTGACTTTAACTTCTACGTTTGAAAAATTATTATTAGTTTTTACGCTGTTAGCACTTATTTTTTTCCCCATTTAGCCTGCTGTAGGAAGAAAACATTCCTTCTAGCTTCTATCTGCTCAGGAGAGATGTTCGATGCAGTGATCTACAATACCTCAGACAAGCTTTACAGTGTGTTAAAAATACTGGCATGACAATACTTTCCTCCCAGTATGAAACCGGATCAGAACACTGGGTCAGCAAAAATCATTAGCACAAAGTCTAGCTGGAAGCCAGTCGCTACTGAAGTACCCTCGAGGTCAATACTGGGTCCGGTCCTGTTTACCATCTTCATTAATGGCCTGGATGACGGGGCAGAGCGTACCCTCAGCAAGTTTGCAGGGAACACAAAACTGGGAGGAGTGGCTGATATACCACAAGGTCATGCTGCCATCCAGCGGGACCTTGACAGGCTGGAGAAATGGGCCAACACGAACACCATGAAGTTCAACAAGGAGAAGTACAAAGTCCTGCACGTGGGGAGGAACAACCCCAGGCACCAGTACGTACTGGGGGCCAGCCAGCTGGAAAACACCTTGGCAGAAAAGGACCTAGAGGACACCAGGCTGAACACGAGCCAGCAACGTGCCCTTGCTGCAAAGGCCGACGATGCTAAGCTGCATTAAGTCAAGTATTGCCAGTAGTCCAATGGATTCCCCTCTCCTCATCACTGGAGAGACCACACCTGGCATACTACATCCAGTTCCAGGCTCCTAAGAGAGACATGGAAATACTGGAGAGAGCCCACAAAGATGACGAAGGGAGTGGAGCATCTGACACAAGAGGAAAGGCTGAGAGAGCTGGGACTGTTCAGCCTGGAGAAAAGAAGGCTCAGCAGATCTTATGAACATGTATGTATCAATAAACACCTGAAGGGAGGGGGCAAAAAACAATAGAGCCCGGGTCTCTTCAGAGGTGCCCAGTGACTGAACAAGGGGCAATGGGCACAAACTGAAACACAGGAGGTTCCCTCTGAACACCAGGAAAGACATTTTTACCATGAGGGTGACTGAGCACTGTCACAGGTTGCCCAAGGAGGTTGTGGAGTCTCCATCCTTGGAGATTTTCAAAAGCCGTCTGGACAGGGACCTGGGTAACCAGCTCTAGGTGGCCCTGCTTCAGCAGGGGGGTTGGACAAGATGACCTCCAAAGGTTCCTTCCAACCTCACTCATTCTGTGTTGCTGTGATTCTGTAATTTTGTAACTGAGTTCCTTTAGAATTGCTAGGCAAATACAACCTTGCCCAGGAAATGTATTTATTTGTATTTTACTGGTTTGCACTAATACTTTTTCTACCTGACATTTCACTTTGCAAACGTTCCACAAATTTCTCTGCCTTACAGAAGCACTCCCTAACCTCCATTATGACCTCCGCTGCAATTATTGTATGGGAGTGTTTGCTTATAGACCTATAGACCTATTAGACTTTTTAGATATTTTAGTATACTTAAATTTAGTATTAAATAAGATTATAAAGGAAAGAGCACTAATAATTATTTAAACCAGAGTAAGAATATTGGTAGTACTACAGCACGTATCAGTGACCACCACACGGCAGTTTCTGTCAAGACACATGTAGGACATTAGCTGATGGGAAACACAAGAGATCAGAGACAGAAAACAGCCAGGGCTTTCTAAACACTAAAATAGAAAAGAATGAGCTTGGACTACAAATTACTTGACAGCCTGTCTTATATTATATAGATAAATCGTTAGGATAAAATCATCATAAAACAATAAAAGGATCTTGCACGGAGACAGTGTTCTTCCGCACTAACTATGCATTCATGGCAAAATCTCACCTGCTGCAGAAGCTCTGAGACTGTCCTTGAGTCTACTCCAAGTTTAAACATTGTTGACTACAGTTTTCTGTCCTGATATGTTAACTATCAGTATTCCTACAAATTGATATTTTAAGAGCTTGCTCTTTCAATGTTTAAATGCTCACCCGCTCTAGACAAACCTACTTTGGCAGGGGGGTTGGACTAGATGATCTCCAGAGGTCCCTTCCAACCCCTACCATTCTGTGATTCTCTTTGTCTCCGTTTAGCGTCCATATTCACAGAATCACAGAATGGTTTGGGTTGGAAGGGACCTTGAAGATCATCTAGTTCCAACCCCCTGCCATGGGCAAGGACACCTCTCACTAGACCAGGCTGCTCAAAGCCCCATCCAGCCTGGCCTTGAACACTTCCAGGGATGGGGCATCCACAACCTCCCTGTGCAACCTGTTCCTGTGCCTCACCACCCTCACAGTATATTCATCAGCTCAGTACATTTTTACATGACGTGAATGTTTCACATACCACATACAGTACGTTACACTTCAGTCATTCTGTTCTGCATGAAGATTTTTATTTTCATTATTTACTGGCCTAAAAGTTTTACCCCTGGCACTGTCAGCTCACAGCTAACGTTTAAGGGTCCAACAACACCCTATCTATCTGCACTGTCTTTGCATGGTGTTTTTGTTTGGCATTCTTTTGTTTGTTTCTGATTTTTTTAAATGCTTTTCTGCAAGGTATTTTATTTGGCATGCCCTAATAAGGGTTTACAATCAACTGTCCAGCGCTTTTTAGTTTTCCCGGCCGCTGCATTTCCAGTTTAATAAATCTTTCACTTCTAGTAATCCCCTTTTTCTTCTTTCCACCTTTCTACTCAGTGTTTAAGCAAGTGTCTGCTAATTCTCTTAGCTCACATAGTTTTCATTTCACATGATTTATTAGTTCACTTTCTGCCCAAATCACATCTGTTTTCTTTCCTAAAATCCCTCCCTCTTCCCCTTGACTTAAAACTGAAATTATGACATGCCGAGTATTGCAAACTTCACCAGAACAAACTTCAAAGTACAGTTTACTCACGTTTCCAAATGACTCTTGAGCTGCTCGTACACCAGGACGTTATTACATTGTTTTGCAAAATGCAGCGCGCTGTTCTGATGTTTTGACAAAATGTTACAGTCTGCTCCGCTTTCAATCATAAGCCGCACTATATCAGAATTCCCTCTTTTACAAGCCTGTGCAGAAAGCGAGAAGACGGAAGGATGGACAACAATGACAAATCCCCCGTTAGAAAACAGCACAACACTGAAGTAAGCAGAAGTGCAGAAATTAATTAAAAAAAAATAATAGTTACAATTCGGAAAAACAAGCTTAGATATTTGCTCTGCAAATGCTAACACAACTTGAAACTCAGGATCCCACTCCATAAATGTTTTATCTTTACCCAGGCACCACTACACATCTGATCCCACAGAAGCAGCAACACTCAGGATTACCAAGTGGACTAGGGAAAGAAAAATAGAAAATAGATAAACCCCTAAAGTTCTGTGAAAATATCTAATCTGCTGAAGTTCAGAACTGTAAACTTTCTTGCAATTGTTTATCCGAATAAATGGGTTTCTGCAGAACTATTCAGAATTACTAAAGCAACACTTCCAAGTGCCTGTTCCTAGGAATCTCAGTTCAAATGGTACTCCAGGCATGCAGTAAGTTAACAGAATTTGCCCCGAATCGTTGTTTAGCTATGTTAGACAGTCACTGTTTCCAAGGCCGTTCAGTGTTACTTACGGCATGAATTTCAGGGGATGTCAACCAAAGACTTGACAAAAGTACAGGGAAGTCTAAAGAAAGCTTTACTTTGAAGAACGCAAACGCACTCTCTTGGTCACTTGCTTTTAAAACACTGACAATTCAGGGAAAGGCACGACAGATATACATTTCTATCTTCATGAGGCCTTTCAAACGTTATCTTCTGAAATTTGTTTCAGCTCTGAACTTTCATCTGTGCTTTCAATCCATAATCTTCCATAAATAAATAAAACCACCCACAGCCCCCCAACAAAATCCCACAAAAATCAAACACCATCTCAGAGAAAAAAAAATTAAGTGCCAAGAATTCCCCCCCCCTTCTAAAAGGTACGATCCAACTCCTACAGTTAAATGATAGTGACTTGATAAACACATTTATATGTTTATCCGCACACAGCTAAACTTGTTCCAGTAAGTTACTGGAAATGAAGATGCTGTTCTTTGTATCTGCACAGCAAAACAAATACCCAGAATAAGTCACTGTAGGCTGCCAATTATAAAGTGTGTACAGCTGTGCATCACATATCAATATGTATTATGTATTAAATACATTAAAAACAGTGAAGGTCAAAACTGAAGTTCATGGAGGCAGCCAAATTATGAGGAGATTTTGGACTGAAGTGGCTGAGGAAACCACAAGTGTGTTATCATCTTCTTTACAGAAAATGTGAATTCCCCACACTTGTTAAGCTCTGCAGAGGATAGAAGAGAAACAATCCCACATTGTCTTGGACAGAAAAGCTTTTGTAGCCTCTTCTGCAAACAAACTGCCTCACGCAGCCTACATATAAATATAGCGTGTTTATCAGCAAGGGGAACTTTGGTGAAATTATTTGATCCAAACAAAAAAAATATTAAGAGGACTACAGACTGTTTTAAGGGTCTTAGAATTTTCCCATTACAACAAAATTAAAAGAAAGGAAAATTAAAAATTTCCTTTGTGATGGGGGAGTAAAGGTGCAGAACAGGCAGTGGGAAGGAGACTGCAAACCAGTTATTTTATTTCTGTCCTGCAACGAAACGCCAGAAGTCAATCACAGCAACACCCAAGTGAAAGATTCTCTTTTCTGGAATTTTTCTCTTTCTGCTGACAACCAGATTATCTCAAGTTTAAGATCACATCTGCATTTCTTTGAGCAAAACAATGGAAGAGGATGATGAGCCACATTTAGCACTGTATGCTGACAGCATCTGCATTTATTGTTTAGATATAACAGTATGTTACAAAAATGGATTAAAACACTGCCTAGATGAGTTAAGAGTAGTATTTGCATTTCAAATATAGTACATGTTCCCTAAATCAATTCTACAAATACGTTTTTATGTTTTATTAGTTTGCCAAAAGTATTTATTATTAAACCGCACCAGGACAAACATTGAATTTACCTTCATTAAAGCAGTTTCACCACTGCTCTGCTGCATGTTCACATACGCCCCAGCTTCCAGAAGAATAGCTACTGTTGTTAGAAAATTCTGAAAAAAACCCACAAACCCACAAGACAAGTAAGTAGAAAATATTCTGGTTTTGTTTCAGAATATATAGCGACATTTATTTAAAAATCCATCAGTAAAATCCAAAGCATGAGGCATGACACAATTAACATTGTTCTCTCCCATGGCTAGCAAAGAGCAATTCAGATTCAGGCAAGTGGACAGCCGTGAATATTTACAATTCTTACTTTTTTCTAGATCTTGCAGTAGTGAACAGCACAGGAAGAAAACAGTACGTTTGCATTAACCAACAAACTGGAATCAAGCCCCCTTCTGGCCTTGTACCTACTGCACACAGGAAAACACATGAACCAACTTGAAAAGAGCGCACCCATGAAACATTCTCTAACTTACTAGTCTAGTTGGTCTGAGCTCGAGCAGAGCTCGCCACCATCTCCATCTCCCAACTCTCAAATAGTAAACCCTGCTTAATCAGAGATTTGCTCTCCAAGTCCCCCAAGTTTGGATCCTGTGTAGCGGGAGATCGTAACAAGCAATTCTAACACAAGAACTTCAGCCCCCACGACAGCAAAATTCAGAGACATCCTTTGCCTCCACTCCTTTACCTCCGCTTTCCCTCTAGGTAACCCTATGATATTTTCTACTCAGGGTAGGGTTTGTGATCAGGATTTATTTACACTAGAGTAATCACAGCTGCTGAAATTATGCAGTTAAGGTCACCCTGCTATATCCTGCTAAGTACCTTTTAGGCATCATCCAAGGGAAAAAAATTGCGTACCACTTTAAATGTAAGTAAAAGAGCCAAGAAACACAAATACAACAATAACGAAGCCAACCTTCTCAGCAGCATGTATCAATGCAGTTGTTCCATTTTTCTGTCTACCATTAACTTTAGCTCCTTTCCTGATTAGGACCCGGAGAAGGTCATCGTGCCCACCAGCAGCTGCAAGCATTACTAGGGTCATTCCACTTGAGTCCTGCAACAAGAATCATTGTATTAAAACAAAAATAAAAAAATTAAAAACTTTAAGATAAATCAAAGCCGAAAGACAAAAATTGCAAGTGCATCAACAGATTTCACAGAGATTCCCCTCCCTGGCAGAAGAATTCACACATGCATGGCTGCCAAATACTGACAAACTATCACTTCCCGCTTCTCTTGTCCACAGGCCTCACACTCTGAGCTCCATAATTTGCAAAACCCATAACGTTCCGAGGACCAGAATAAGAAGGAGGAAAGCCAGAACAAGCCAGGAAGAAAGGCAGCAAGGTATCTGAGGGTGGAGAAAACAGCAAGACAGTGGAAGACGAAATCAGCAGCCACTGGAGGAAAAATACGATGGCTCAAGACACCTGCTACCACAATGCTGCTTTGGGATTTTATCAAAGCATGAGGTGACTTCTGTGCGTGGCCAGTCTCCTCACTCATTCTTGAATTTTCCACCAGACACTACAATTCAAAGATCACATACTTGCCTCAGTAGTTCATTTGGCATTTTTTTCTACTATGCTACAGAAGTCTTAGCATAATGTATAGTTCTCAAAATGCTACATAATGCAACTATACGAGATCACCAGTGAAAACACTGATACCAGAAATCTTAATTCTCAAAAATGGAACTACATTACTATTTAACAGGAAAATAGATCCTTCAAAGAAAAAACATTTAGAACACAGCTGATGAAGAACTGGCAGCAAACTAATTATTCACGGAGTTAAATGGTCCCAGCCTGTCGAACAGAACATTCAATTTTATTTTATTTTTTATGTATAGACTTTTTACATAGTTTAGCCACTTCACCTAATGGGTATCATCATTCCTTACACCATGTAAAGTTCTACATTTAACATTCAGTTAAATCCAGTGTGCAAATCTGCTGCAAATGCAGCTACTGGGATGCTTCTACCAATTTTACTTCTATCAAACTTAATTTTTTCTTTGGAAGAAGTGGAAAACAAATATCGAAGACTCAAACTCTGTACTCCCTTTTCTCAGTTTCTGCTTTTTTTCCAAGGTGAGACACAAATCTGCTACGAGGAAGAGGGGAAAATTTTTCAAATCCAAATTTGTACTCTTTCCTCCCATTCCCCTCCGATACTTCTACTGCAGAAAAATTACCTCTTGATCCAGATTATATTCCTCGTTTGAAGAAAGTGCCATCTTTACTGTCATATAATCCCCACTTTTAACAGCATCCCTCAGGAGCGCTAGAAAATAAATTCAATGCAGTTATTTCACTTTGAAACACCATCTAAGAAATACCCCTTCCTCCCAGCAACTACTCACTACTTGATATCGGTTCTGTCAACACATGATTCTCATCTTCTCCATCAAGATGCTTCTGAAAGTCTTCTAGTGTCAGCCATTCTAACTGCATGTCCATACCCAAACTCAAGACTTGCTGCTTGCCATCTACCATGTATAAGATTTTACGAAAGAAAAAACATAAAATAAGTCACTTATAAATTTCCAAACCATTCACTGCTTGCCATTGCTTCAATGATCGATCAGCAGCTTAACATCCTACTACTTTTCATTCAAAGAGACTCTGGAAGTCAGCATGGAACGGTTCCAAACAATGAAGGCTATGTTACAAATGGACACAAAATGCTTTTACCTGAAACAAACTGCTTATTTGTTGTAAGAAATCAGGCTGAAGTGGTAACAGATGGTGAACACTCCATTACTGTAATAGCAGAAACACACTGAAAAGTTATCAATGAGTTTCAAAAGAAAACATCCTTTCAGCCTCCTGGGGAGACAAGAATTGGAGCACTAAAAGATGCAAACAGGAATGGAGAAAATATTAACTGCAATGCTCAACTTTCCCTTGCATTTGTTTCTACCTACTGCTCACTAGAGCTCTCCATTTGACACAAATCCCCACCTACTCCATCGCCTTCTGCAGCAGTGTAAGTCCATGTGTCTGTTCCATCTCTTATTATGTTCCCCCTTTCCTTGTACACCTTGCTGTCTTTTGATTTTGATTTTTCTATGAATTTATATTCTAGTGAAGATCTTTTTCTTTTGCAGTTATTCTCAGAATATTCACTTTTTTCCTCTGAAGCTACATTAAACAAGTCAAATGCACGTTTGATGTCCTTAAAGCCTAGAATATTAAGAGAGTTACCAAGAGTAACTCTTGAGCCACTAAAGACTATTACTTAACAAAGTTTAAATGAGTGACCAGAGTCCGTTTAGAAGAGGTCTGTTCTCTTTCCGTATGTTAATCATTGCTGAAGTGTAGCAGCAAGCTTAACAACATAAGCCAAAAATCAGGGAGAACTAGTTCACCTCCAGCTGCCCTGACAAGCCTGAGTTCTGACTGCTTTCAACACGGTACTGTCTTCTTTTAAAGAAATATAGTTTAGAATTATGTGTAAATTACTACTTTGAAAATACAGTTCAGTATCTGTAATGAACTAACAGAGGACACGTGCTGTATAAGGAAAAATAATTAATCATTGTTTGTTACTATTTTTCTTGAGCATTGTCAGCATCCATGCTACTTTTAGTGAAAGATGTCTATCTAGCAACAGCAATTTGAACCATCACAGCTCCTCCTGTATCCATTCACGATTATCAAAGGTGGAGTTACCCAGCTTTCCTCAGTTCATCAGAGTAGTGAGGGAATTTATCCTGAATAAAATCATCCAGAATTTTACTGAGATCAAGAGTGGTAACATTAATACTCCATTATACTACTAAGAATAGAAATAAAACCCAGACATTTTTCTTCTTGTATCAAATCATTCAGTTCTGGTGATATTTTAAGGGTTGTATAAGGTAACTCATCATTGTGGTTAAAGGAAGAGGCAAGAAATTTGTCTAATGGGAACCTCTATTAGTTTTTCTAAACATTGAAAGTGTGTATTTATAATGTCATCTGAACACTTCAGGAACAGCCAATAGTTGGATTAATTCTTCTAAAATAAGATTACTGTTACATGCTACAGAAGCATAGTTGACAATATTAAATGCAAAAGGGCAAAATCTTGACTTGTCTACAAACACATTAGATTCCTATACGCTTCCATGCTTCATACATGAAAGTACAGCATTCGCATGAAGCATATATTAACAAAGCCATTAAACAGCAGACTTCTTCTTCCAAAAATAAAAGCAGAAATTCTTGTTTCTAGCATGTGGTACAAAAACTATACTAGTAGAAATAAGAGGAGAATGTCCTGAAGGGTGTTCCCCTTCTCCCTTTTAAAGCAGTTCGAACTTACTTTTTAGGCCCTTTTGTTCTTTCCCACTCTTTTCTTCTTTTTCAGACTCTTTTTTTTGAGGTTTTTCTTTTGTTTCAGTTTTTGTTACTTCTTTCTCCTGATAGATTTGAGAACAAAGATCAAATTAAAGTGGTAGAGAAAAAATGGAAAATAAACTTTCACCACTCCAATGAGAAAACATATTTAAAAGTAATACTACTCAAACCCGTATACAACAGACTTAAGAAGAATTAAACAGGCGTGTCAGAAGTTAAGTCTGTGAAAGCTTCTTCTGTGAAAGAAGAGGTGTTATTTCCAAAATAAAACAAATTTAATTCAGACTTTTACTGCATCCCAGCCACGCAAAGTACTTTATGGCATGAGATGCAGATATGCCAAACCCAGTATTTTTGAAGTAAATTCAAAATGATGACCTTTTCATTTGTTCCAAATATCAAACCTGAATAGAATGTAATTATTTTACAGTATTTGAAGCCCCGCATTCAAAGTGGTTACGATAGCACTGACTTGAACCTTAACCTGAGAAAACTTGACATTTGTATACAGAAGGTTCCAAGTTTTCCAGTTTACACATACAGAACATTACGGCAAGAGTAATTTGTGAAAAACATTCAGAAAAATCCACCCAAACTCACCATATCCCCACAGAAGACTGAGCTTAGCAATATCACAGAAGAAATTTATGGTAGATGTAGATATACAATCAAATTCGCCAAAACAGAATTGAACTGCCTCCACCAAAGGCTGCCTTTCTCATCCCGTAATCCTCTCTCTCCATTCAGCCAGCAAATTCCAAACTGCAGAGTAGGTGGGACAAGGCTCCTTGGCATTGTTTTGTATCAGCCCCCGACACTAACCTGGGACATGGAATAGCCCTGGCTTTCTGAAAAACTGCCCCAAAAGAAGTCCCCATCAGAACTACCAACTGAATTTATCATTAAATGCTGCCATTTCTTTGACACACAAAAAAATAGATTGATTTGGTGTATCATGAGGTGTTAGCAGAGCTGAGACATTTAATCTGTATTTCTCATCATCTCCCCTCCAAAAAACCCTTAGCTTTTGATCATTGACATTACTACCTAGTAGCACAGACAGCTGTTGATGCCGACAGACGCTCAGCATTTAGGAGGGGACCCGTAACTTACTAAAGGGATTACCAGATACTTGCTACTCAGAGAGGCTGTTAAAACCAGTAATCCTGAATTCTATTCCAGATTTCCAATTACCGATCAGATGCACAACGTACACTGCACATTTATTTTTGGAGATAAATAAAGTGGAAAGAATCGTTCAGCATGCAAACTGACTCCAAATAGACAATACTATATTATAAATTGACATGACAGTGTTCTGTAATCAGAGCTACGTAAGGAAAGTAGCTTTCATTTTCAGACAGGTAGCTGAAACACGTGCAATGATTTTATTTGGAAAGAGTTATCAGTTATCTGCTTGGGCCAATAACTTAGTGAAGTCAAAAAACCTCTAGAACTCTCCACCAAACCCATCCATATAGTAAATCCACAGAAAACACTGTTTGAGCCTCCTAGAAAAAAAAAAAAAAAGCAAAATGCCCTCCTTGGTACCTTGGAGCACGACCTCCTATGGAGCACAGCCATGAGAAAGGCATACAGCAACTTACTGAGAGTGCTGGCTGAAGAGCCATAAGCAAACTGCTGATTTCTTCACGTTTGGGGTGACAGGATTTTTATACTACTTGTAAATAAAACAGAATTCCAAAGATTTATCTGGTATCACTACTGATGTCTCTCTCTCATGAACGCTATAGCCTTGAACTACAAGAAAATACTTGAGTAATAGAGTGTCATACCATTTCAGTTAATTAAATAACTTTTTGAAACTGGACTATGCCTCATAGTAATTGCTTAACCTTGTTTACAAGAGCTTTCACCACTAAATTCCTGCAAAAACACTACTTTGTGTAGCTCTGCTCTGAGATTATTCCACATAATTCTCTACCCCAAAACTTCCTTGTTTAAGTCAGCCTACTCCATACATACAACAGTCTTAAGCAGAGGACCACAGCTGAACTGACAGAAGAAACTTGCCACCACAAAATTATGGCCTCAAAAGAAGTGGGATATAATCCACTAAGTATCAAGGTGTTTCTGAGCAGAAAGTGGCTTCTCTGAGCAGTCCAAGTTTTATGATCTGCAAACTGCATTAGAACAGCTGAAAGAAATTATATTCTCAGAAACATTCCAGAAATGCTGTTTTATTTTTTCCATTATTTTTTTCCCTTTACCTTTACTATCCTGCTCTTCTTAAAACACTACCGTACTAAAGAAGGAAAAATAAATATTCCAATATTTGTTTACCTCATTTCTTAGAACAGGTACAGCATTTGTAATTAATATGAAACCATGTCATGAAACTAAGCATTCTCTATAAGCACCCCAGGAATTCCAACAAGACAAGCCAGCTGCACAATTATCTGGGAGACTCCAGTTTAGAAGCGATTTCAGCATTCCAATTCTCAGGTAGGTACCAACGCATGTAAGGTATAATGGAGTGGCTGGCTTTTGAGAGAGATCAAGTATTCGTTTTAACTCAAAAGTGCACTTCATTGTGCCATGTTGGATGGACAGTTGCTCAAGACTGAATGTTTTACTAGACAAGTAGAAAAAAAGTCAAACTGCGGCAACTGTTGAAGGTGGGGGGAACAAAGCTAAAAATGACAGCATGCTTTGGAGGAACAGTAAATTTAATTCTAAGTAAGTACACAAAAAAACCAGGAGAAATTCATACTCTCACATTTTGAGACACCCTTCTCCCCTAAAGCAGTCCCTCCTTTATAGAGTTCAGGATCCAGAAATTTTTCAGTCTCTCCTCTACATTGTGCAGTGGGCTTTCTTTAGCATCCCCGGGCCATTAACTTTCCAATTTGTATTTTCTTCTTTGCCATCATGAACAGTAGCCTTTTGAGATATCTGTACCTTGCAGGTTTGATTTAACCTCCAGCCCCCACCCCAATGCCTTAACATTGCTTACCTCCCCAGCTGAATCAGTGGACTTGGATCCTCTTTCATCAGCACCCAATTTCAAACCCTTCTGCACTGGTGAAGGAGCAGGTGACACTTTCTCCAACTCTCCCGGTACCGTTTTTATTTTTTCTTGACCTTTTTGCTTTTTGTGCATGCTTTTCTTCTCTAAATAGATATCCTGAGTTTCCACTTTTCTACCTTCCTCTTTATAATCTTCAGCTTTCTGAATTTTTTTCTTCTTTCTTTTAATCTTAACATCAATACTATCATCTTCATTACTCGCTGATCCATCAAGATGTCTATCGGCAACGGAATCTTTTTCAGCAAGTTCTTGTTCCAGTCTCTCTTCTCCACTTACTAGCTTTTGCTTCTCATCTTTATTTTCAGAATTTAAGTCTGAATTTTCATTATCAGTTCCTTGAGAAAACACATCATCGAGAGTACTTGACTCTGAGTCAAACTGAACATCTCCACACTTCTCCTTCCGTGATTTTTTATTTTCTTTAGAATCTTCTTTAGATTTTATTTTTAAATCTTTAACATCTCCCTTCTTTTTCTTGATTTCTTTAGTATCTTCTTTCCTTTGCTTCTTTGGGTCCTTTGAATCCTCCTTGGTTTCTGAAGTCCTTTTTTTTGGTTTTGAATCTGAAACCAAAGTATCTGAGGAATTTTCACAGTCTGTTCTGGGTTTTTCTTTGAGTTTTGCAGACTTAGACTTTTTCTTCTTCAGATCATCTGGACTTCTATCCTCTCCATCTTTTGACTTCTTCTTTTTTTTCTTTGGTGAAACATCATCTTTTGTTTCACTTTGCCAGTCACTGTCAGATTCTGCTTCAAATACATCATCATTTAGAGATAGTTTCTAAAAGGTAAGGAAAAAAAGAAACATTTCTTTCTCCACTGAAATGTATCATTTGGGTGTAAACTACACAAAAATGGTAGTGGTAGTGCTTGGAAAAGTAAATCTTTAAGCACTTGAATCTTTTTGTCACTGCAAATATCATTCCTAATTTGCAAATACAGTTTTAGCTCACCTAAATTACATTACTAACCGTTTGAATGACAATCAATATATAAACAAAGTCAAGTAAACCAATCAGACATCCAACAATCACATTCCAGAACAGAAACAGATCTGAACTATTTTACATCAAAAACAATTAATCTGACTTTGTAAAATTTACCTATAGGTTTCCCAGAAGAAGGGTACCAGTTTTCAAAAAAAGACTCTTACTCTTCATTTTCAAACTGACCAAGCGGTTCAGTTAAAAAAAGAAGAGAAAAAGCCATATGCTGCTTTCTTGCAATTAATTTTTCTGTATTCCTATCCTAGCAAATTTTATGGCTAACATGCAAAAACTCATCAATCTATTACACAAAGACGGAAACTGAATTGAGCTGTGCCCACCTTCACAGACAAGACAGTGTGCATGTGGGTAGGGAAAGGGGGTTGCTCATGTTGTCAAAAATAAAACAAAATGACCATATATCATTTATATAGTCCTATTAAAAGGTGAAATAACTTTTAGAAGGATTTAGAGTCTACAAGCAAACTTGTCAATTAATAATAAAAAAAAGTCCTTAACCAGAGAGCAGCAACAATATTCAGTTTCACATGAAGCAAAATACTTATGGATCAAAGAGATGCTTTAAGTCTTCCTATTTCCAGGTCCCAAATGTCTTCCCTTCTCCCTCCCCCCATTAGCAGAGCCCAGATAGGGAATACGTCTTCAGTGGAAGATATTAAAAGGTGAAACACACCTGTAGGTCTTTTTTAACAGGTTTAGGCTTATTGTCCACAATTTTTTTTCTGAATTCAAGCAGCACTTCTTTGCAGTCTTCCAAATGAACCTCTGGTTCCCAGGTATCATCATCGGAAGTATATCCTTTCCACCGTACTTTGTAGAGAATTTTACCCTGTAAGAAAAAACCCCAACATTTAATACAATACAGCACCGTATTCATCATCTACTCAATTCTTGGGGATCTTGGTGGATATATCATTTTGTGTATATAGAAATGAATATAATGGGAGTTCAACCCAATGTTGACATAAGAATTCTCAGAATTATTTCCATCTGCAACACATACTGAACTACGTATGTTGTAGAACATTTCAGTAGTTGGAGTGGTTTTATCAAAAACATTTGTAATATCTAAAATTTGTTCAGAACCACAGCTACAATGTACAAATCATAAATTCATAGTCATTTTAGCAAAATGGATTTTCTGACAGTTATGAAACTTTTTTAAAGTTGTAATACTTCTATAAAAATTCTAAGCTTGAATTGCTTCTTTTCTTCTCTTTGCTGAAAAAATTGATATAAAACCTTGAAATTTATAATGCATTAATACCATTCACCTGGTTTTATATTGGAATTTATAACGTTAGATTTGTAATCAGTGCTGCTTTTGATAAACTGAAATACCAACAATTAGAAAAAACACAAAGCCACCAGTGAGATCAAGTTAGACCTAGACAAAATCTGAGTATGTGCATCTCAGTGGAGTTAGTTACAAAAATTTTGGTAAAAGATTACACATGAAACCCCTAAACCAATTGTTTCAATAGTATTTATCTTCACCATAGGATGAAATTGCACCTTTAAGTCTCTATCTTGTTATTTCACTAGATTAGAAAGTTTTTTACCATGTAAAATAAACAACCCCAAAAACATTGTACCAAATCATCTTTTGCCTTTCTCCTAAATAAAGTAGTCTGAATCCTTATGTTTCTCAAGATAGACTCCTTTTCTTGTTGAGAAGCAAGGCTTATCAGCTTGGACTCAGCACGTTGCTGATATAGCCAGACAAGTGGCAACTTGGGGCCTCCTGCGCCAAGCTTAACGAAAAAGCAGAGACATGTCCTATGAAATCAATGCGGTCACCTTTGTTGACTAAACCTCTTCAAAACAGATGTATGACAAAAGCTAGCATCAAACTTAAGAAAATCCATTGTCCATACAGAAAAGGTAATAATGAATTTGAGGCAACATAGCCATTCCTGAACTTCTTTTCTAAGAAAACAAAACAACAAACTAACGACCAAACCCCGAAAAAAAGTATTAGCGAATGTACCACAGAAAGCACCTTTGGAGATGAAAAATAATAATATCTCTTTCTAGGAAAAACAGATTGATAACGCTCTGAAAGATCCTACACTGCCAACCAAGCCCAGAGAAGGAAAGCTTCAGAACTGTCATTTGACACTTACTATTAAATCTATTTATATCCATAAATGTATGTTTTTGCCTGAGCACCATTAACCTTTGACTAAGTGTATATATATGCCATTAAACTTTAGCAATCAACTCTACTTACAATCTTCTGTATTTTACTTACCGGACATATAAATAAATAGCCTATATTCAGACACATTAGTGTAATACTTATAATTTAGCTTAACCATACGCTCTTGATTTAGGAACTAGTTTTCAAAATCATGTTCACTTGCCTCTGTCTCTTTCTTCTAATGGCTGTACTCATGAAATAAATGACAAGTAACTTTCTTATTACAGTCGCAGAATAACTTCAGTTATCAGGGATCTCAAGAACTATCAAGTAAAATGCCCCGCTCAAAGCGGGGCCAACTAGATCAGGCTGCTCAGAAACCTGCCCAGTCAAGTGTATCTATTCAGATTTCCCCGTGTTCCAGCTTGTGCCCACTGCCTCTCTCATCCGTTCACTGTGCACCTCTGAGAAGGATCTGACTCTGTCCTCTCTACATCCTCCCATTAAGTAGATATAGATACCACTATGATCACCCCTGATTCTTCTCTTCTTTTGGCAGAGCAAACCCAGCTGTCTCAGGCTCTTGTGCTCCAGCTCCCTAAACTGTTTTCATAACCCTCCACTTCAGTACGCCCATGTCTCTTCTGTCCTGGGGAGCCCACAACTCTGACACAGCACTCTGGGTGTATCTCAGCAGTGCTGAGAAGAGGACGAACCATCTCCCTCGATCTGCTGGCTATACTCTCAGATGCTGCTATCCGCCTTTGCTGCAAGAACTGCTGACTCATGTCCACATCTGTGGGGACTCACGGCTCCCTTCCTGCAAATCTGCTTGCTAGCCAGCTGGCCTCTCACCTGTGTCTGGTGGTACAGGGCTATGCCATTTCAGACACAGGGCTTCAGTCAGCTGCAGAGCTACTGTTACACCCTTGTAACTCAGGCACAAAATGAGTCAGAAGTCCTTTTTTAATTAATTGAGAAAGATGGATAAAATAAAGTCTAATGCAAATATAAGACTATTTGGCTGTTGAATGACTCTATATCCTGTACTTGGAGAGTGATACAAAAATGTAGCTTGTGTTAAGATGGGAGATTGATCATTATACTAAATATACATACACAGCCTACACACACAGTGTATGTATGTGTGTACATATACACACACTGATCCATCAACATTATTTTACTCAACATTGCTATTTCTTTCCTCTGTATCCCTTACAAATAATAGAACACTTCCAAAAATTTTTATACTGCTGTAGTTTCTATAAGAAGTAGCAATGGGCTAAAACCAACTTGTACAGAAAGGAGCATCACCATGTCATTAAAAAGCAGTTAAGGTTACCCATTTCCACTGGGGAATGTCACGAGCCTGTTGTTTTAGTACAAAAACAACTGCGGTGCATTGTGAAAGGCTTTCAGATATACTGAGAGGAAACATTTCCAAACTTTTATTGCTTGTCCTCTTAAGTAGGACGTGTTTGTGTCGTTTATCAGCAGGTCTCACTCCCCAGCCCAATCCCATCCCAGGAGTGCTGTCTCTCCTGCTACCACTACTATCGGCTCCAGTAACACCAGGACCATGAATGACAAGGGCTTCTCTGTGCAGTGCTCTCCATCTCTCCCGCTTCTGCAACTGTGACACGGGAACACACCCACTGGCCTTATGCTGGCCGTGACAGTGGCCGACTCGGTGCGTCTGCCTCGACTTTGTATGGGACTTGGGAATCTGCAAGCTGGGAACCACTACTCTAAAGCAGACTACGTAAAATATACTCCACTGAATATAACACACAGCTTTTTCTAGCCATTTCAGAAGTTTGGACTGGGTGCGAGTACCCGTCTTGCCCTGTATTTCTGAAGCACAGGAGCATGGTCCCCATTGAAGAGCAACGGATAGGTGACCTGATGCAACTAGAGCCCACACTGCAAAGCTACAACCAACACATAATGGGTAAGGCACACGCATGCAGTAAAGCTAACTGCACCAACCCAGGCTGGAAACATCAAATGCATACAGCTCAGAACCTGCTGCAGAACAGGCTGCTTGGACAAGGAAGATGACAGAAAGAATGGACATTACACACCTTTCTAAGAGATGGGACTTGATGTATTCTGGTACTCTTTAGAAGTGTGTGGAATAGTATGACTCCCCCCCAGCCTACAGATTTTAGTTTCCACTGCTGGGAGGGGGAGGAGAAAGAAAAAAAGGAGTCCTCTTCTTTCCAACCTGATTGATTATTTTGACCAACACTTCATACAGGCAAAGCTATAAATACTGTATTACCTTGAAAGCATAACATTCTTAAGCCATCAAGATATTTCAGCCAAGATGCAACCTAATCATCACAAATACCCAAGAAATTCTTGATCTGAAGGTTCTCCAATGTTTCAAAACAATGTTTCTCCAATGTTTCAAAACCCTGATGTATTACACTAAGCAGGCAGAATTCTATACTATCACGTACCTGACTGAAGCCTAAAATAAAATCCATACATTATTAAAATAAACAATTTTCAGACACAAAATCATTAAAAAAAAAAAAGCTTTGTTAATTACTTTTTGTATTTGATGTTTAGGAAATTTTAGAAGAACTTCAACCAGCCTAGGCTGCTTTCAAAGAAAGAAAAGAAGGTATAGTATTTCTGTCTAAACAAAGTAAAGACCACCACAGAGTTATTTTAATTGGAAGAAGTCTCTCTTATTTTAAGAGGTCTTCCACATATTTTATAAGCCAGTAAACGCAGTCTCACTAAACATACCCTGAAACCACCTCCAAGCTCTCCATTATATTAAATCCTGCTCATTCCTGCACTCAAACACTTTACATCAAAACACTACTGCAGTTCCCCCTTAAGAGCAGAGAGTAATTTAACAATGCAGACAAAACAAGACACCTTAGTAAAGACACTCCAGATTTAGTCTCTTTAGCCAAAGCCGTAAGATACAAAAAGCTTCCTTGCAAAATTACGCGCGGCGTGTTTTAACTTACAATTATAACGGAACTACTATTTTTGCATGGTCGGTGAAGGAAAATCTGCCTGAGCAGCCCGCACTGCCCACCCGCCCGCAGGGAAAGCCAGGGAAAGGCTCCCAGGCCCACCCCGCCGCCAGCCCGCGGCTCACAGCCGCTCCCGGACACCTCCCCGCGGACCCGGGCGAAACCTGACCCCCGGGCAGCCGCCGGCCACGCTGAGGAGGCGGCCGGGCCGCCCGCCAGCCCCGCTGCCGCGGCCTCCCCGAGGGACCTGCCACCGCCCCGCCCGGGGGGCCCGCCGCGGTGCCGGGAGAGCGGCCGGAGGCGCCGCGCACTCACCCCCTCGGTCTTCACGTCGAGGATCTTCTCCACCTCGAACACGTCCTCCTCCTCCTCGCTCTCGCCGCCGCCACTGGCCTCCCCGCCGGCTGCCGCTCCCGCCGCCTTGCCAGCCCCGCTGCTGTCTTCCTCCCCGTCCTCCTCATCCTCCGCCGCAGCCGCCGTCTCCTCCTCTTCCTCCGCCCCCTCCAGCCTGGCCGCCGCCGCCTCAGCTCCGCTCCCGGCCGCCGCCGCCGCCATTTTGGGCCGAATTTCAAACGACAACGGTGAAAAGCGGCTGCGACATCCACCGTGGGGCCAGGAGGGAGCGAAGCAGCGGCCCCAGCCAATAGGCGCCCCGCCAGCCCGTGACGTGCAGGGGCGGGGCCCCCAGCCCCGAGGCCTCCGTGCCCTCAGCGGCGGCGGGAGGCCCCGCCGGGGCCGCGGGATCCCGCTGGTCCCGCCCCGGGGCGGGCTGTTTTCAGGCCCGGGGGCCCGCCGCAGTGCCGGGAGCCCTGGTCCTGTCAGTAGGGGGTCTCCCGGGGCCCCCTTTCTCCAAAGCCTGATCGGCCCCCGCCTCAGGTCTCGCTGCCGGGCGCACGGCCCCGCTCCAGAGAAGGGAGGCGGTTCCCGGCGGCGCTGGAAGGCACGTTGGCGCTGCCGACCTGCCTCGCAGGAGGTGCGGTGGCCGGGTGTGCCTGGCTTGTCCGAATAAAATGACGAGAGCGTGCGGAGTGTCCCGGTACAAAGGTGTTTGCCCTCGGCTGGGTGAGGTTTTGGGGAAACGCACAAGAAAGACGTACACGGACGCCTTAGGATGAAGTCCTGTTGGGGAATGGTGTTTCTCACGAGGAAAAAGAACCCTTTTAAATCTCATCGTATTTTGCATGTTACAATACTGAAAGTTGGGGTTGTTCAGCCTGGAGAAGAGAAGGCTCCAGGGAGACCTTATAGTGGCCTTCCAGTACCTAAAGGGGGCCTACAGGAGAGATGGGGAGGGACTTCTTACAAGGGCATGTAGTGATAGGACGAGGGGTAATGGCTTCAAACTGGAAGAGGGTAGATTTAGATTAGAAGATTAGCAAGAAATTCTTTCCTGTGAGGGTGGTAAGACACTGGAACAGGTTGCCCAGAGAAGCTGTGGATGCCCCATCCCGGGAAGTGTCCAAGGCCAGGTTGGATGGGGCTTTGAGCAGCCTGGTCTAGTGGGAGGTGTCCCTGCCCATGGCAGGGGGGTGGACTAGATGATCTTTAAGGTCTCTTCCAAGCTAAACCATTTTATGAAAATATTTGCTTTTAGGTAAGCACAGCTTCTTTTTAATGTAACATGCAGGAGAAACGAAAGACAATCTTGTAAGAAAAAGCAAATAAACCACACCCCCTTTGCTTATTCAACTACCTTTGCTAGAGCCAGAGTGTTAATATATTACAGTTTCTTAAGGAATACATGTCACTGAAATGAAACTCAGGCTTTAGAGTGAATGTATACTTTTCGTACATACCCTTTATGGGATGTATCATTGCAACAGTGAAAACACCAAACTATTTGAATAATTAACTGCAATAAAAGAAAAACTATTTTATTTATGATTTTGCCAGCACTTTCTAAGGTAACTAGTAATGCAACAATTGACCATACTGTGGAATAAGTACTAAATTGGCCAAGAATACAAAAGTACAGCATTGTTCACACATTAAGGAAAGTCATAAAATCAAGAGGCTTCTGAGGTAGAATACAGCCGCAGCTGGCACATGAAGAATGCCACATCTGCGATTCCCTGTACAAGGCTGTTTGCGAAACTACACGAGGGATGGAACAGAATACGATTGTTCCGTGGCCTTCCCTTGTGACAAATAGCAGACATGGGGACGAGATGGTACTACGGAACAGATAAGCGGCCTACACGCTACCCGAGCCAACATTTCGTCAAATGTTGATGAAATGCTGTCCTTTGTGCGAACTTTGCTCATTTAATGTCATTATAATACCAAAACACACCTTCATCCCGAAGGCTACCCACCTCCAAGGTGTGACCACTCCCTCTTGAGTCTGCGCCCTGAATTTCTCGTAAACTATACCTTTAATTGTGAAGTGAGAGAATTTTACACCAATCATAATAAAAGTACGTATGACTAAAGTCACTCAAACCCCACCTTGAAGATAACAAATAGTATAAAAATAGCCCGAGAGAGGGGGGATACCCAGGGAAGACACCATCGTGAAGAATTCCATCACTGATTTCTGGGATCAGTCGACGGGCCGAGCCTTTCTTCCCCCCCATAGGGACGCCTTTGGGTAAGACTTAGATTATACCGAGTGTTTCCTCGGGGAACTTAGAAATTTCTCTAGAGAATCTCTATCCTACATTTATAGCCAGGCTGTATCGTTTATAACTTTGTCACGCATTTTGTATACTTAACAATATCTTTATTTGCACGTGCTTTGCAGACAGTGTATTTATCACCGGCAATCCTAAGAACCTGTATATCTGTTGTTTAAATAAACTGCACTGTTTAAGTAGCTACTCGTTTCGCTTTCTCACTGAGCGCGACCAAAGACTCCAGAGTGGCCGTGCTAGTTCAGGAGCACGACTAGACTGAAGGTGCAGTCCACTATTAGCGTATCCAAATCTAATAGTTTAATACATGTTAAACACAATTGGACTGATAGCGCTGAATTGGGCATCACTCAGAATTTAAACCTAGCCGCACCTAGGTGAGGAGTGTTAGAACGCAAGGGGGTTTATCTTCTGCCAAAACCGCTTTGCCCCTTTTCACGCAACACCATACAAAGACGTAGCAGCAGATTTAGAAGCTAGTTTATCATTGTCTACATTAAGGAGTCTTTCTAGCTCTTGAGAAACCCACATCCTAGCTCTTCTCAGATAGAAAGTGTAGTACAAATCTTTCCTTGGTATTATTTACAAAAAAAAGGCAGTATCTCACACATGTGAAAACAAGGATTCAGAGCACCTTAGAAACAGAAGGCCCTCAGGATATCCCTCTTGGCAACCTCCTCTACAAGACCAAGTGTTTATACTCCACAGCCTTGGCAAATGTTTGCTTAAATTCTCCTGTAAAACATCTATGAAAGAGATTCCACAGTTTTCCTTAGTAACCTCTTACAACACTTTGGTATTATTGCTCGGGAGCGCTCTCCGTTTGCTAGGGCAGTGTAGTGCATTACGTACGGTGGCTGTGGAATCTCCTGCTTCTGAATACTTTCAATGGTTGGACAAACAAGTGTTGAGTATGTTCTGTCCACACTTGATCCCTCCTCTCTGCAAGCAATCATACTAAGTCTCTAACTACATTTCCTCAGATCACAAAGTACCAAGGTGTGATTCTGTGCAGCTCCTTAATTTAGAAGAGGTAATGTATTCATTCAAACACCTGTGAAAAGCCTATTAAATTAAAATAAATCACTTTTAGTCTGGTTTTGTTATTAGGCTTCGGTGTTTGATCTAGTGTAAAATAAAACTAATCAGTTAGGTTTTCAGCAGAATACAAACTAACATCAGGAAAAAAACCCCTCATTCCTCCTAACAAAACTGACCTATGTATTCACGATTTGAGCTATGACTGATCAGAAAAGCAGTGCAGGAGAAAAATAACTGTTCTGCTGTTTGCATTTCAAGGCACACTGTAGGAATTGCAAAACCATCCAATTGAAAACACGGATATGTTATAAAGATATTTATTAGTTCTTTGGTTATCACATTCTTGTATCTGTCAAAACATCTCCTGCCATATTTAACTGAATTACTACATTATGCTTTCTTCACTGGGCCATTAAAGAAGTACATAAGATCTTAGAAGAAATCAAAACAAAGATATTGTAAAAGGACTTTCATAATGTGCAACGAACCAGAGAGATTAATGTAAAAAAATGAAATATTAGGTATTTTTAACAGAGTTACAGGTAAGTAAAATACTACATATATGTAAAATCAAGACTTACTAACTATAAGACCCTTTATTTCCATATCTTTAAGTCTGTGACTATGAGAATTATTATTCAATAATAATATCAGATCAAATGTTCTCAATTTAAACATTTTATGTAAAACTGCAAAGAAAGCTAACGCTGCTATTATCTTAAAGAATTATGCAATTAAATATTTTCAGAAGAAAGAGAACTGAAGTTAGATAAACTTGATACCCAATATCTTCTGGGTGGCAGAATCCCAGTCTTTCCCAAGTTCAAGTCGATAGCAAATAGATGGAAATTGCCTTTCAGCTCTTCTTACCCACTCGATTGCTTTCTTGATCGACTCACAAGCCCAATGAACACCACTGTGTGTAGAAATGAAGTTTTGTTATAACACTGTCTTGTAAATCCACCAAACGAGCAAGAAGAAAATTATATCTTCTAACGATAATTATTTGAAATAGAAAATTTTCTATAGTATGATAATCCAGCCTGTATAAAATATCATCAGATGCAGAAAACATCATCATCTGAGCCGCCCTATCTTTTTAGAAGGGAAATACGTAGACTCTTAATTGTTACTTGCATTTCATAAAGGCAAACTTCACTTCTTTGTACATTCACATACGTTAGAATTGCTTTCATCCAGCAGTCAATGCAATTTTATTTGTAATCCTGGCTACAGTAGCTAAAAGTATACAATCAATTTTTCCCTCTGTCAAGGAGTTTCAAAAGAGGGAGGAGGATCTCCAGGGCTCTCCTAACTGTTTCTTTGTCCTGTTGTCCTGGTTTCAGCTGGGATGAAGTTAACTTTTTTTTTTATTTTTATCAACTGGTGTAATGCTATGTTTGGGATTTGGGACAGGAATAGTGTGATAAGGAACCCATGGTTTTGGTTGTTGCTCAGCACTCAAGGCCGTTTCTGCTCTTCACACCGCCCCACCATCGAGCAGGCTGGGGGGGCACAAGAAGTTGGGGGAGACACAGCTGGCACAGCTGACCCCAACTGACCAAAGGGATATTCCATGCCATGGGACGTCATGCTCAGTATATAAAGCTGGGGGAAGAAGAAGGAAGGGGGGATGTTCAGAGTTAGGAAATGCACAGGTAGTGGGAGCAGGGACAGGTATCCTGGAACGCTGCCTGATTGTGTAGGGATGGGGTCAGGAAGGCCAAGGCATACCTGGAGCTGAACTTGGCAAGGGACGCAAAGAACAATAAGGGCTTCTACAAGTATGTCAGCCAGAAAAGGAAGGTCAAAGAAAACATTCTCCCCCAATGAGCAAGACTGGCAAACTGGTAACAATGGACGAGGAGAAGGCTGAGGCACTCAACAACTTTTCTGCCTCAGTCTTCACTGGCAGCCTCTCTCCCCACACCCCTTGAGCGGATGGATCCCAAGACAGGAACTGGGAGAGCAAAGTCCCTCCCACTGTAAGAAAAGACCAGGTTCATGACCACCTGAGGAACCTGAACATACAGAAGTCCATAGGACCTGACAAGATGCATGCCAGAGTCCTGAAGGAATTGGCTGATGTAGTTGCCAAGCCACTCTCTGTAATATTTGAAAAGTCATGGCAGTCAGGCAAAGTCCCTTGTGACTGGAAAAGGGGAAACATCGCACCCATTTTCAAGAAGAATAGAAAGGAGGACCTTGGGAACTACCAAACTGTCAGCCTCACCTCTGTGCCTGGGAAGATCATAGAACAGATCCTCCCAGAAGCTATGCTAAGGCACATGGAGGACAAGGAGGTGATTTGAGACAGCCAGCATGGCTTCAACCTATGGCCTTCTATGACGGAATGACTACATCAGTGGACAAGGGAAGAGCTAAGGATGTCTGTCTATCTGGACTTCTGTAAGACTTTTCACATGGTTCCCCACAACATCCTTCTCTCTAAATTGGAGAGATATGGACTTGATGGGTAGACTGTTTGGTGGACGAGGAGTTGGTTGGATGGTCACACCCTGAGAATAGTGGTCAACGGCTCAATGTCCAGATGGAGATCAGTGACAAGTGGTGTCCCTCAGGGGTCCATATTGGGACCAGTACTGTTTAATATTTTCATCAATTACTTGATCTTGAGTGGGATCGAGTGCACTCCCATCAAGTTTGCAGATGACACGTGGCTAAGTGATGCTGTTGACACGCCTGAGGGACAGGATGGCATCCAGAGGGACCTGAACAAGCTCAAGAAGTAGGCCTGTGTGGTTCAACATGAGGTTGTTCAACCTCATGGGATTCAACAAGGCCAAGTGCAGGGTCCTGCAGCTGGGTCAGAACAATCCTCAGTATCAATACAGGCTGGCGAATGAAGGGATTGAGAACAGTCCTGAGGAGAAGGACTTGGGAGTACTGGGGGATGAAAAGCTGGACATGAGCAAACAATGTGCACTCACAACCCAGAAGGCCAACTGTACCTTGGGCTGCATCAAGAGAAGTGTGGCCAGCAGGTCAAGGGAGGTGATTCTGCCCCTCTATTCCACTCTGGTGAGACCCCTCCTGGGGTACTGCATACAGCTCTGGAGCCCTCATCACAGGAAAGACATGGACCTGTTGGAGCAGGTCCAGAGGAGGGCCACAAAAATCATCAGAGGGCTGGAGCACCTCTCCTGTGAGGACAGGCTGAGAGAGCTGGGGTTATTCAGCCTGGAGAGGAGAAGGCTTCAGGGAGACCTTATTGTGACTTTTCAATACTTAAAGGGAGCCTACAGGAAAGATGGGGACAAACTTTTTAACAGGGTCTGTTGCGATAGGACAGGGGGTAATGGTTTTAAACTAAAAGAGGGTAGATTTAGACTAGATATAAGGAAGAAATTTTTTACACTAAGCGGGGGTGAAACAGTGGAACAGGTTGCCCAGAGAGCTGGGTAGATGCCCCATCCCTGGAAACATTCAAGGTCAGATTGGACAAGGCTCTGAGCAACATCATCTAGTTGAAGATGTCCCTACTCATTGCAGGGGGGTTGGACTAGATGACCTTTAAAGGTCCCTGCCAACCCAAACTATTCTATGATTCTGTGAGTTGGCCCTGCTTTAAGGAAGAGATAAGAAGTATCAACTATCTTATATTACTTTCTATACTTCTTAATTTTTGTATCGTATTTTGCAAAGCATTCCTTCCTCCATCCATCCTCTTAAAAGAAGCTCCATGCCACCAATATGATTAATACCTTCCATTCCCTTTCCTACAGCCATATCCTGTAGTATAGTCATTGACTCTCCATAACGAAATTAATCTTCTGTATCTTGACATTTATATTACTACATTAAATTATAAAATTTTATTTAAAAGCACACCTTGAATTAGATGAATCATCCAGTTTCATCAGAGTTTTGAAAACTATCCCTTTCAATTCCTTTCTGCAGCGTATGAACTGTAGCACAAGAAGAGTAGCAATCAACTGCAGTAGCTTTTCTTTTCCATTTGGGCCTAAGGAAGAAGAAAAGGGAAGCAGTATTACTATTTAAATGATTTCTGGACAACAGAAAAGGTACTTTCTACAAAGTACTCCATATCACTTTAAAACATCAATTGTCCTAATGCAATTTAATTGTTTCACCATACAATCACTACTATCAGGAGTATTCACATTAGTGATTTGACAAACATGCTCCTGGCTTTCAAACTTAAACTTGGTTATGCTTTGTTGCGATTTCTGCAGTTTGTGTTTGCTTGGGTTCTAATCTACTTTGATTTTAATACATGCAATAATGGGAAACTTGTAAGATTTTTGTCCTTAGGTGAAGCATTGTGCTCTCTACTAATTTAGAAAGAAGGAATCGCCTTCTTTCCCCCCCAGGTTTTCTGGTCTGCTGCCAGCAAAGAGCACCAACTGACAGACTCAAACAGCAAAGTGTGTATAGGCAGAGTGCATACTGGATGCTGCAGGCAGTGCGTGCATGGGGAACAACTACATAAATATTATTCATATTATTTGAAATGTGAGAAGCAGAAGTGATCTCTGCCTCTCTCCTAGGAGAGACTTTTCTTCTTTATTTTTTTTAGTAGATATTAATATAGCAGATACAATAATTGAGATAAAAGAACCTCTGTTGCTACTCCAACTGTCTCTCACATCCTCCACATATTTCTACAGGAGATGTCCTTAGCAATCAGGACACTATATCATGAGAGAAGCTGAGAATAAACTGTATTATTAAAATCAGGCAGTTTTGAAAACTTTGAATTAAGAGATCCATTTAAATTTTGAGTATATCTTATTGAGAGTTCCACTAGACATACAGAGTAATAACACATACAGATAGGAAATATAATAAAATATACTGCTTTTGAATGACAGAAAAGTATTTACCAAGTGACTGAATGCCTTTTTTAATAAGGAAATTGTTAATTAAATCATCAGCATCAAACTTCAAGATTTTTCCCAACTGTAGACTGAGATTCCAAGAGCCATCCTACGGGATAAACAAAGATATGGATAAGCCAAAGATTCAGGACACTGAAAGTGTATTTGTCAAAAACAAAACAGACATAGGAGAATTACTTTAATTACTTTTTAAAAAGCTTACATAAACACAAAATCTGAAATCCACATAAGACAAGAGTGTCCAACTGAGGGCATCCCATGGTGGCTTCTTCACTTGGGTCATATAATACTCTTGAAAACCTCCTTCTGTGTATTATTTACAGATACTGAGTGTTGTGACCCACAACAGTGTCGGAACAGGGATGTCTCTCACCACAAGGGACATACCAAAACAACAAAGCTAAACAGTACCTGCTCTGACTCCTACTTGCAGGATTCTTGGACAGTACCGTTTCATTTAGCTTCCCTAGCAATGGGTCTGACTGTCCATGGGAAGTTCCTGCTGCAACATCTCTCAGTCCAATCCTCTAAAACCCAACTACTTTTTATTTTCTTGCATAATGTGCTTCTCCTGTATGTTTTTATACTTGTTCCAAGCTGCAAACAGGTTCTGAAGGTGTATTACTACCTGTTGGCCCTGAGTTTATACTGTTCCTTATATATCCATTGCCAAGTAGCCCATGGAAGCAATAAAACATAGCAAGACTGATGTCATCATATACTTGTAAAATCTGTTTATAAACATTTTATAAATGCATATTACTTTATCTCAGGACAGGATTACTTTAGTAAAAATATTTTTTCCTTCTACTTGTATTTTAAGTAATACACAAATAGACTATGGGTGCTGTACCTGATTTTGGAGTGCAAACATTTTTTTCCAGTTCACAGAAGTCAACTCAATTCTCTGTTGAATCCTTGCTTTCTTTGTTGTTCTAGAGCACCGTGGTTGTTCCTGGAGAGGATAATGTTCATTAAGAATATTACTGCCGTTACTCATGTAGCTACTACATCCTGATACAAAGTAATTGCATTTTAAAGTTTAAAAACCATGTCTCTTTTTAAAAAGAAACCTCTTTTTCTGGTTGAAAAAGGTTCATTCTCTCCCTGTGGAGAGCCTTTGCACAAACATCAGCTACAGCTGCAGAAAGTTCCTGTTTAACAAAATTACAAGGAATGAAATAATTCCAGAGTTAGTGAGACATTTTTCTCTTTTTAATCAAAGCTGTATGTCTTGAATTATGCACATTATCGTTATACTGTTATTTGTATGTTCAAAATGAAAATAAATACATATTGTTTAAAATAAAAATTTCTTACCCTGTTCTACCTTACACTGGTCAAATACAGAGTAAAATTTGACTCTGGAGATGTTATCTCCACAGGTTGGCTCTGATTCTATCCTGTTTCTTAAGCATGATGGACTGCCCACGCAAGGGACAAAAAACAGCATGACTTTGATGTCATCATGCTCTTTACAAAATCAGTTTATAAAGCAAAGAAAACAAAATCATTTCTAAAATGTTTATCTCAGGGCAGGGCTGAAGATAATTTTTCCTTCTACTCATATCTTATTTTTAGGTAACGCGTGAATAGAGGATGGGTACTGCCCTTGATTTTGGAGCTCAAGAACTGCATTCCTATTTACCAAACTGAATGGAAGTTTTTGCTAAATCTTCTGTGTTGGCATAAACCAGCAAGATTGTACCTGAACAAAATAATGTTCATCGAGAACCTTATTCTACCACTATTACCCATATAGCTACTACTCATGATACAAAGTAATGCCATTTAAAAGTCATCTATTAGAGTAGTAAGGATCAAGTGGCAGAATTCAGAGTATAAGATTTATCACTTTGAAAAAGAATAACTAAAACCCAACCACACAAAAAGCATGCTTTCTGCATTCCAGGTTCAGATTCCTTGAATTGGAAAGCAGTGTCATGCAGCCTTACCACGTTCTTTTTTGGCTGTACATCCACGAACCTTGAAACACAAATGTTTAAGGCAGCTTTCGTTAGCTGAATTCAGCTTGGATTTCAAAATGACAGGTGTAGCATCCTATACATAAATGACTACTGATGGAAGACTTACCTTAAGTGCCTCAGTAAGTCCTTCTTTAGGAGCCATAACATCACACTGACGTATCACCTTCATCATACACCTAGGTTGCAATGCTTCTTTTCTATCAGCTTGAAAATCAGGAACTTTGGGAGCAACTTGTTTTTTAATACTAGTCTTTTCAGAATTTGTGCCTGCAGGGGTGGCTGAACCAATTACAGGAATCCGTATCGGAGCAACAGAACAGGGAACTGAATTAAATGAAGAATTCTGCATCGGAGCAGCACGAGGGGCGGCTGAACCAAATCCAGAATTCTGCATCAGAGCAGCACGAGGGGTGGCTGAGCCAAAGAAAAAACTCTGCATCGGAGCTGCACAAGGGGCAGATGAACCAAATCCAGAACTCTGCATCGGAGCAGCACAAGGGGCAGATGAACCAAATCCAGAACTCTGCATCGGAGCTGCACAAGGGGCAGATGAACCAAATCCAGAACTCTGCATCGGAGCTGCACAAGGGGCAGATGAACCAAATCCAGAACTCTGCATCGGAGCTGCACGAGGGGCAGATGAACCAAATCCAGAACTCTGCATCGGAGCTGCACGAGGGGCAGATGAACCAAATCCAGAACTCTGCATCGGAGCTGCACGAGGGGCAGATGAACCAAATCCAGAACTCTGCATCGGAGCTGCACGAGGGGCAGATGAACCAAATCCAGAACTCTGCATCGGAGCTGCACGAGGGGCAGATGAACCAAATCCAGAACTCTGCATCGGAGCTGCACAAGGGGCAGATGAACCAAATCCAGAACTCTGCATCGGAGCTGCACGAGGGGTGGCTGAGCCAAAGAAAGAACTCTGCATCGGAGCAGCACAAGGGGCAGATGAACCAAATCCAGAACTCTGCATCGGAGCAGCGCAAGGGGTGGCTGAGCCAAAGAAAGAACTCTGCATCGGAGCTGCACAAGGGGCAGATGAACCAAATCCAGAACTCTGCATCGGAGCAGCACAAGGGGCAGATGAACCAAATCCAGAACTCTGCATCGGAGCTGCACAAGGGGCAGATGAACCAAATCCAGAACTCTGCATCGGAGCAGCACAAGGGGCAGATGAACCAAATCCAGAACTCTGCATTGGAGCTGCAGAAGGGGTGGCTGAGCCAAAGAAAGAACTCTGCATCGGAGCAGCACAAGGGGCAGATGAACCAAATCCAGAACTCTGCATCGGAGCAGCGCAAGGGGCAGATGAACCAAATCCAGAACTCTGCATCGGAGCAGCGCAAGGGGCAGATGAACCAAATACAAAGCCCTGCATCGGAGCAACACCAGAAGAACTAGCTTGTTTCGTGCCTTTCACCGATGTTTGAAAAGAACAGGGAAGGGGAGGAGGAGGAGCAGGTTTAGGAGCATCTGCACAGACATGTGATTTTTTAAGTGCAGGTGTCTGAAGTGATTTTTGTTGAGTCAGATCAATTCCTCCCCCTGGCTTAGGTTTAAAACCAAACAATGAGAAAGGTTCAGCAGCTTGCGGCAGACAAAGTTCTTGTGGTGAAGGTGATCTTGTTCTCGATGATCCCTCCTTTGTGGTATCTCTATCAAAACTGAAACTTGATTTGAGACTGCAAATACTACTTTCAAGTTCAGAAACATTTACAAAGTCCTGCACCGTGTATTTTGGTGACACGCTTTTTTGACTAACAGTAACTTCTTCCAGTAGCAATTGTAAGCTTTCAGCTCCATCCTTCTCTCTTCGGAAGTCAGCTGCATTAAAGTTTACTTGTGTGAAACATTCCTGTTTAGTAAAATTACAAGGAAACAAACAAAACAATTCCAGAATTAGCAAGATACTTTTCTCTTTTTGATTGAAACAATATTTCTTCTTATATTGTATGCAGTATTATTATACTGTCATTCACATGTTAAAAATGAAAGTAATATACCAGTTAAACTAAAAATTTCTTACCTTATTCTACCTTACACTGGGCAAATTCAGAAGAAAATTTGACTGTGACAAAATATGAGCAGAGAGGTATTTTATATTATTAAGATAATGATTAATATGATGATGATTATGAGCCAAGGAAGTTCCAGTGAACAATACTGTTGTACATACACAGAAGATAGATCTACACAAATTGAAGCCTGGATCCTGCTTGTGCTACAATTCTGGCACATGTACCAGCTGAGGTCCAGTGGCTGCTGCATGCCAGCTAGTGAGCCAGGGCTCTACTGCCACCATACACCAACGCAGATGTTTGGAACTCCTCTGCCTAGGAGTTCTTGGGCCAAAGGATCAGGAAAATGGCTTTATATGAGCTGACCTAAGTTACAGAACACACACCCAGATACTGTTCTAAATAACTCACAATACATTACAGACTACAGGCTGAGATGATGCTCCCAAGTTGTATTAAATGCACACCATGGTCATGCACAACATAATTTAATAGACAAATAGTAATTTTCTTGAATCCCCTACACAATTTGGAGATGTAAAGCTTTAATCTGTTAAGACTTTACAGACTGACAGAATTGTACCTGCTGACTAACTGATGCAGGCATCTCTTGTAGTTTCCAAAGTCAAGAGAGAGCTACGATAACTAGCAAACATCCAATTTCACTAGTTCAAGTTTCTCCCATTGTTCCTCCCTCATCCCAGAGATTGTCCCATTGCATGCTAGCAACGTGTTCGCTTCTTTCAGTCATGCTTAGCCCCATTCCTAGTGGTCTCTCTGCTTTGGCTGTACCTCTCTGCTAGTGGAGACTTCGTTAAGGATCAATACCTTGATTTTCCTTGAAACTCCCCCTTCCCGCTCATGTTTCTTAGAGTTGAATTTAAGACTTCATCTACACTAGTATATTCTTATGAGAGAATGCTCTAATACGTGTTAGTTTCTTCTGGAAGGGAGAAAAAGTCTGTATTATCATATTGTCTCTCAAAACTTCTGCTGCGCTCACAATATCTTTAAGTATACTTTATTTTTGGGACAGGTTCCTCCAAATTTTCATGTGTATAATAAAATTCCACACAGTACTTTTGTGGCATTAATTATATTCAAAACAATTAAAAGTTGAACAGATTTCATGAACAATTACTAGATGGTTAAACATGCAATACAGCACCACAATTGGATAATATACCAAAAACGTTAGCAATAAGAACATACATTGAACGTAGTTACTGTGTCAAAGGCAAATTCTTCTGCAAATAAGGAGTCAGATTCCATCAACTTTTGGTCCCAGTCCATGTAAGGTAAAAAATCTACATCTTCTTGAGCTATAATTTCCAGGATGTCTGGAGCATCAGCAGAACAAGTTTCATTAGCATCCTAAATTAAAATGCATCACAGTTATGAACCTGAAAAGTCTCTGGCATTATAGAGACAGTGTGTTTTCCTTTGGGAGGTTGAAATGTGTTGAAAACAGGGAATAAGCAGACCATGCAGTATATACAAAAACCAGAAAATGTAACTTCACATTTTTTACTATATTAAGGGACAATGTATTGCCAGTAATTAGATGCACATGAAATATAAAGGCGGACAGCATATATTTGTATGTGTAATTTGTTCAAATCCACTTAATTGAAATAAAATCCAAATCTTGCGCAGTTCACAGAGTGATCACAGAATCACAGAATGGTTGGGGTTGGAAGGGACCTCTGGAGATCATCTAGTCCAACCCCCCTGCCAGAGCAGGGTCACCCAGAGCAGGCTGCACAGGAACGCGTCCAGGCGGGTTTTGAATGTCTCCAGAGACGGAGACTCCACCACCTCTCTGGGCAGCCTGTTCCAGTGCTCTGTCACCCTCAAAGTAAAGAAGTTCCTTCTCATGTTTAGGTGGAACTTCCTAGGCTCAAGTTTGTGCCTGTTACCTCTTGTCCTGTCCTTGTTCTTTTTATCAGAATCCTATTGCTACCCTTTAAAGGAAAGCAAACGTAAGTGTTATTATAGATGTGTTTAAATTACTTTGCATTGTGCAAAATCACGTTAAGAAGACAAATTACGTAGCATAATACAGTGACAAGCTGAGTGGGCTAGTTTGGATATTTCTGCATGTCACTGCATTGTGTTATGTAGGTGTTTTTGTCTTAAGACGTCTGCAATGTTTTGTTCCACTGGGTCAAAAAAATCATCCTAGACTATAAATGAGATTAAATCTATTATATTTATGGACATAATTCAAACATAACCTTCTGCAAGTCTGTTTTTTGAAAGACAATGTATCGACAAGGGGAAACTGAATCTTTTGAAGAATTGTAAAACCAGATATATAAAAATCAGAATGACAGATAATAATCTGTTGACACCCTTCATAAACAACTAGTTCATTAAATCACACAGGTGTTTCCTTGCTAATCTGCAACACATTTTTTCTTCTGAATATCGCTTCTGTTATGTACCAGATGGAATATTCAGGTGCATTACAGAAAGATATTTAAATTGACTCAGTTGAGTTATCTTATTTTGAAAAGCAGTCCTTGACCTGGGAATATCTAATAATGCCACAGTGTTGCATTTTATAGTTGCTTTTTAATGAGACATTTTTTGGAATGCATGTCTGTCTTTTGATGTTTAATTGCAAACGTTGGAGTTGTTACTCAGGAACACAGCAGTTCCAAAAAAATCCAACTTTTATAATGAAAATATGCTACTGGTATTGGTTCTTTCATAATAATGGAGACATCAAGACAAAACAGTAAAAATAGGAAAAGGTATCCTTGTTTTATCCAGCATTTCCACTGAGTTCTTCTTTCAGGCCTACTTTTATTTATATTAATGTATGTCGTGGTTTGAGGTAAAGGAGAACCATGTGGACTTTGGCTTTCCTAATGATGCTTCTGCATGCTCAGATATATGCTCTATATTCCTTCCACGTTAACTGTCCCTGCTTCCGCTGTCAGTGTATTTCCTTTTTATGTTAGAATTTTTCCAGGAGTTCCTTGTTCATCCATGTTCATGCCAGGCATTTTTGCCTGACTTCCTGTTCATTAGGATAGACTGCTCTTGAGCTTAGAGGAAGGATCTTAGAGAAGATCCTTGAATCTGAAATAGTGACTACAGGTAACTCCTATAATCTGTGCTGAGAAAAAGACGTCTTGAGAAAATTAATCTGAACTGGATTAGGTATTTAACTTTAGGATGAGATGAATCAAGCTCTAGAAATATCTATTTATTTATTTAGACGATGAGAGGAAGACAAATGTGACTGACTGATTTATTGCTAAATGTACACACACGTATTTGGTCAGATGAATCCCCATTCTCTGTGCCCCAAATAGCGCTTAATCCAACTGATGTCATCTTGCTTATCGTGATACAGCTTTCTGTTTGAAAACTCTCCTTACTGACCCTTGAATTTCAAGGTTGTAATTTATATGAATTTCTTTCTATTTGTTGCAAAGCTTTTGTTTCTCCTACCACTGTTCTAATACTGAACACAAATGAAAAAGCTCCACAGTTTACTGCAATATTAAAGAGATTTTTTTCAAGCTTTGCTTTCCTTGTGACTTCCACCTCATACAGACTCCCCTAGAACGACTTTTGCCAATACAAAATCCATTACTTCAGCAATCCATGGCTAGAGTGGCCTGTTTGCTATAGTTTGGCATCCTTATTTTTTACAAGAAACAGTTCTGTGGCTTATGCAGCCAGGATTGAAGAGTACTCCTCATCTGGCCTTGTCTTTTGACCTGTCTGACTCCCACAGCACTATGAGGAATTGCAAACCACGTAGCAAATCACAACAGGAACAAAACACACAGATTGACAAATTTTGATTGTAAAGTAGGGACAGGCAATATAAGAGATAGAAAAGGAAAATAACTTGCTATATTGCAGAAGAAACCAAAATTATGTCAAAAATATTAGTGTTAGCTCTACCGTAAAGGAATAATCATTGTTTAGCAAAAGGAGGACTGCTTTGATATGTACAAGGCTACAGAATTTAGAGTCTTTTGATAGAGAAGCTAGTGGGAACAAGATATCATACAGAAAACATACCCTTTTCTCAACTGCAACGAAGCTTGTAAACTGGCTTATAATTGAGTTCTCCAAGCTGAGCTGAATAATCATGTTTTTCAAGAGTTGTTTCTTCATCTAGATTGTTAAGCATTAACAAAAGGAACAAGCATAAAAAACACAGTCAGCTAAAAGAAACATTGATGTCAAAACTGAACACATACCTATGAACACATGTGCTCTAAATAGAGACATGTAAAAGGAAGAGCTCATATGAATATATTGGCCTGCCTAACTGTCTGCTCCCTTCTAACTCTACTCCCTCAACAGAACTTTGGGCAGGGATACACATTTCCTCTAGTTAGACTTCTTTGGGTTCTATCCTCCTTCTAGTGTAAGAAGCAGACGTATTTTGTAAGAAGAATTAGTCTGAAGTCTCAAATAAGCCAAGATGGCAATATGGTAAGTTTTTAAGTAGCTAAAAGATATTTTTTTAACAGATCATCAGATCGTTAAATCTGTTTATCTATAAAACACAGGTCATTATCTTCCACCATATCCTATACAAAAGCTATGGACTTTCGCTGGACTGATACGTATTGATCTATGTGAAACTAAAATGTTGTATGTCAGAAAAAGAAGAATCACCAATGGCCTCCAATGACATAGTATAGATTAGGAAAAATATGCAGACATCATGCCAATAGAGGACATTCTTACAGTGGGGAAGAAGAAAAGACTGTCCCAAAAGTTTTCAAAATCTTATCTAGGAGGATATTACTTGTCCTGGTTCCAGCTGGGATGGAGTTAACTTTTTTTTTAGCAGCTGCTGTAGTGCTATGTTTGGGATTTGGGATGAGAAATAGTGTTGATGGCACACTGGTGGTTTTGGTTGTTGCTCAGCACTCAAGGCCGTTTCTGCTCCTCACACCGCCCCACCAGCGAGCAGGCTGGGGGGGCACAAGAAGTTGGGGGAGACACAGCTGGCACAGCTGACCCCAACTGACCAAAGGGATATTCCATGCCATGGGACGTCATGCTCAGTATATAAAGCTGGGGGAAGAAGAAGGAAGGGGGGATGTTCAGAGTTATGGCGTTTGTCTTCCCAAGTAACCGTTACCCATGATGGAGCCCTGCTTCCCTGGGGATGGCTGAACACCTGCCCGCCCATGGGAAGCAGTGAATGAACTCGTTTTGCTTTGCTTGTGTGAGCAGCTTTTGCTTTACTTATTAAACTGTCTTTAACTCAACCCAAGAGTTTTTTCACTTTTACTCTTCTGATTCTCTCCCCCCATCCAAACTGGAGGGGCGTGAGTGAGCAGCTGTGTGGTTCTAATTGCTAGCTGGGGTTAAACCATGACATTGCTATACGGTGAATTTAACCTTAAAGTGATTTAGAATTGCAACCTTCTAGTTATATTTAACAAAGCAAGAAAATTGTCTGTATCTCACTGAAATGTTTAATATTTAGCATTTTAAATTTATACTTTTTATTTCAGATTATCAAACCTCATGTTCTGTTTCGTTCTCATGAAGAATCCCATCCTCATAGTCATTAATGAAAGCTCTTGCTGCAAGTTTGTGTAGAACCTAGGAAGAAAACTAAACTGATGATTACAGCAGCAACTTACTTTTTTTTTTTTTTTAAATTCTTCCTTTCATTTATGAGGTCCAGCTTCAGGCAATTAGCTTCCATATTTGCACAGAATCCCATTCTCTAAGGAAGGGTCAAGCTAATTTTCCATTTGAAAAGCAATCACAACCTACATCTAAGGTACATCTTTATTTCACTTAATTTCAGCAAACTCAAAATATCCAGATCTTCACTTGTTGCACACATTCTCTCTAGAGTTATGGGTGAGGAGAAATAAAGCAGGCATGCAAATAAACAAAAACTTCACCAGGCAATCAATCCCAACTTGAAATGGCTAACTAATACAGGTAGGAAGAATGCCCCTTCTGGATGCACACATTTTTCTCCAGTGCCTGTAAACAGAGCCTGGCAACTACCATGGATTTAACCAACAATTTCTATATAGGTTAAATTCGGTAAATTAATCTTGTCCATAAAAATACAGAATTTGGGGTAAAAGTAAAGTGAGTCTTAGAGTGTTCAACTTTACAAAAAATCATTAGGTTTACCATAATCAAGTAATTTTTGACCTGAGGGGCTGTACACAGAAAAGGGAAATACTGAACTGTACTAACCAGAAATTACTTTTTTGAACTAAACCAGTCTTCTATAGAAAAGAAGAAAAATTTTGGTGTCTTCAATATGTTAAAGCTAACAAAAAGAGTGAGCTCTGTGGGGGCAGTGTGGTCAAGTCCAGCTGTGTTCCAGTTCCAATTGCCAAAACATTCCCACTGGCTCATTTTTGGAAGAATATGATAGATGCCAAAGAGAGCCATTTCTGAAGAAAATCTCCTAAGCAAATAGTTATTTTTTGAGCTAAGGTAAATTGGCAAAAGAAACAGGTAGGAATTATCAGAGTTCATCTAAAGCATCAGGAATTATTTTTTTTTTCTAAATTTGGCTTGTTTTTGTCATTTTGCCATTTCAATTTGCACCTTTCAAAACTTAGTTTTCTTAACCGCACCTGGAATTTGTAGTACAAGTATTTTTCCAGAAGCAAAAATTCATTATAGCAAGCAAATACATTGCTTCTGCTTGCCAATTTTATTTGCCTGTAGATGGCACATCCCTGGGAACCAACTGTCCTTATGGAAACCAAGAGTCCTTACAGAAACCAACACAACCAACACATCCATGGAAACCAACCCATGATAGTAGCTTTCAAAGTAGATTACACTAAATAGGGAACAATATCATTTATATTTGAAAACAAATCAGCTTCCCTTAGTGGGGAAGGAGAGACAGTCATATCAGAATTATTACTGCAGGTTGACTATTCTTTTGATTTTTTTCAAGTGTAGACACCTGTTAGATTTAATAAATGGTTCTTTTTAGCTTGTTTTCATTTTCACAATGGGTGCTGTGCTTTCCTCTGCATAAAGGCTCTGTACTTGATTGTTACTGAAGCAGAGGAAAGGCTTGTAAAATTTTACTGTCCCTTTTTCCATACATTTCTAGGGATGACAGACTAGCGATAAGATGTTCCACGTAGCAACAATTTACAACATGAAAGAGAATGCAGCAGCCTCTTCACAGGAGTAACCTGAAGAACAGCCAAGCCAAAGATAAAGCTGGAGCCCAAACAGGCTGCCAAAATAAGAAGCAGCGCTGCCTATTCTGAGAAGCTTAAGTTTTATGTTAGAAAGCACAGAGAAAGGTGACACTTCTACGTAAAACAGCTTCCATTTAAAAGTCTGAAAACTGAAGGTCTGCTTTAAAACATCAGAAGCAAAAGTGCAAGAGCTGCTGAAAACAGGGATTTCAATTCCTTCAAAAGAGCACGAAGCAGCATGTAGTTGTTTAAAGCATCTTGTCTCACTATGGCATGTACAAACAATGCTGGCCAAACTCACTGTTCCTGTTGTCTTTTGTAGTTCAGTAGTTGACACCACAGTCTGTAGTTCTTGGTCATTTATTATTGCACTTAAGGTGGCCTAAAAGGAAAAAAAATAATACTGTTTCCTTCTCTCTCATGCTGCGTTACCAGCACACACGCATGCTGTTCTGTTTTCCGAATATAACTCGGAATATAAACAAAACCAAATATAACTTACAAACCTGTAAGCCTTTGCATGTCTAGGTTTATAAATATTTCCCCTTTCAACAAGGGGACAGTCACAAGTAAAGGAATCCTGTATTTATCAAAGCACAATGATAGGAACGTTAAATTAGGTAACTTTTTCCTCTCCACTTCTTAGAGGGAAGACTAATAATGACAATTAAATAGTAACTTAATTACATTTAGCAATGAAAAAGAAGGTAAGTGCATGCTGCACAGAGGATATATAATACAATGTAATATCTCCTTTGTGATTGTTTTACATAAGAATTTCTATGCAGTAGTGCATGTGCATTCCAGTCTTTACCTGAGTACAGTGAGGGATGAATCCATAGACAAGAAGTCTCTCATTGTTAAATAACGACTGTATTTGAGCAGGAGCCTGCATTGGCTCTGGTGCACCTGTATTGAACTGTTGCCATTTAATAGAAACTGAACTGCATCCTGGAGACAACATTCTAGATACCTGGCTCTGTATCTGTGTAAAGAAGCAAAATAAATTAGCTCTGTTAGCAGGCTTTCAAAAGAAAATGTAATCTCTCAATAGAAAATAACATGTTTCCCACATGAATGGAACTAATTTCTTCTTTTTTTTAAACAACTAAAACAAGCCACATACTATTAGTGGTAAAAATGAGTCTAATGTTTGGAGGTAATAGGGAGAATCACTCAGACATTATTGTACTGGCTTCTGGAATAATGAGACTTCTTTTAAGTAAAAGCTGAAATTTGAGAGTAAAGTTTTTATCCATCAGGGTTGCCAAACAGGCCAGGGAGTATAGCCTGCTAAACTTAGCACCATCCCCTACACGTGAACTCTGAGACATGCAAGCAGTTCTGCACATCTCCATGGCCTGCTCTGGATAGTTCTGCATATATCACTCAAATGACAGCCAGAATGGCAAGAGGAGAAATCTATGCTTTCATCCATTCCCCCGGGCAAAAGTGCGCCAGACACTCAACTAGCCTTGCTGCAGCACCTTTTCTACTGTCACTGTTCCAGGAGGGACCAGATTCAAGGCATAGGATAGTGCTGTAGACACATAACTATAGATGGAAACTGAAAAGCACCACATACCGGGCCCTAGATTGCCTGAAACTTCTAGACGTGCCAACAGTCAAAAGTTACAGAATACAATTGCTACAGGCTTCATCACTATAGCAAGGACAACGTAGATGGACTGTGACCTATGGCAGAAGTAAAGCCATGCTTTTCCATTCAGGGAAAATTGTTTATATAGCTTAATATTTTTTAAACTTTTTCCAAGTTGGTGTTATTGCACTTAGCAAGAAAAGTACAGAAGGTCTCTCAAAAAGAATAGAAAAAAAAATAAAAGAAGTCATGGCTTTCTTGTTTTCTTTTACAAATTCAGTGACCAATCTGAATGAGAAGGTAGAGCAACTACAGGGACTAATTCTCTCCCTGATCAAAGAACTGAGGGTTCTGTACAGCTCTCATATCCCTTCCTATAGCACATGTGTTCCTGATGAAAATAAGGTAACTTTGTAATACTCAAACTAAATACTTCTCTTTCTCATTTAGTATCAATTTATAATTAAAATACAGGAAGCCTTAACAAGTATCTCTCCTTCCACCTTCTATCAAATGTTTCTTGGACTATCTCATTGAAATAGCAAAGACACATGATCCCATGAAAAGTAGTAATTCCCATTTTGAGATACTGAAGATATGCAGTATCAGATATTGATATAGCAGACAATGACCACATAGTGAATATAGTCAAGATTTATAAATGTACCTTTGTCTCCCAGTTATACTTTGATTTCAGGTCAAAGTATTCAAATGCTCCAGCACCATATTGGGACAAAGATCTCAGCATGTGTCGATTTGCTGCGGAACTAACAAAAAAAATTCTGTATGTAATTATTGAATTAAATTGTTCGTCTGGTATTATTTCTAAATATTTTGTTTTTAATTAGTACTGCAAGCCTTCTGAATCGGAATTTTTTAAATTCTATCCCTTTTTCAGGGGACAGACCAACTGAAAGCAACGGAGCCAATGAATGTGCTGCTGTATTATGAGATTTCCTAACAACATTTGAGGAAATTACATGGAACAGGATTTTTAAAAGTCACAGTGCATACCTGTGCAGAAAATTAATTTAGGTTCAAACACCAATAAGACTGCATCAAAACGATCCTGATCTTGAACTAATTAACCTCAATCTCAGTAGAGCTATTTAGCATGGACATAGCTATCTTACAGCTAAGTGCGGTGTCAGCTAGGGAACGTTACTGTCTGAACAACGTGGATGTAACCAATATGGTAACACTTATTAGCCTGAGAGAACAGCAGGCTCTGCTCACCAACAGTCTGACTACCGTCAAGCTATTTCATAGGCATATACACAAATGAGAGCTTTATAGAGGATTAAAGGAGAACGATTAAGCAGACGAGAATTCTTTTGTGAGAGAAACAGCACAGTAGCCTTCAAACTTTGTCGGACAGAAAGTAGACTCATTCCTCAACAGGACCATACCACTGCCCTAGTGACCTAGTGAATTCTCACCAGAACTCCTCAAAGCAAAATTGAATAGTACAATTGTATCTATGCTAAGAACACATAACATCTTGGGTTTAAAGTTTACTGCTCTTTTAAATGTCTTCCTATAGATTTTGCTGCCTTGTACAACTCTGTTAAGTACAAATCTTGCACTATTTAAAAATATTTTTTTCATTTACTTGCAGATAATTACCACAGATAAAACAGATGCATTAATTCAGCCTTCTAGAAAACACTCCCTTTGTCTACACAAATGTATGAACCAGACTGAACTTCTCTTTTACACCTCTTCGCCATTATTACTTTACCAATGTAACACATTAAATACAGATCCTGCCTACTGAAAGCAGATTGTTGCACATTTGCACATTAATGTTAGTGGCACAGAGGAACCATTAAAAGCCATGCCCTCTCAGACTACCAGCACTGAGGTAATCCATTGCCAAGCCTAGTTCCATAATATCAATAACCAATAATCAATGAATGTAAATATGCAGAACATGAACATACCGGGAATGTAAATATGTTGAAAATGGTGTCAGTGTGCTGCTAATGGACACATACCATCTGTTCTTTCTTGTGTGTTGATGCAAATTCTAGTATAGTCATAACATACAATTACTCTGGAAGAGCACCGGGATGTCTAGCACACGGCCTGAAGGGTGCGTTTGCCCGGTGCTGCGAGATCAGGGGAATGTTGCCTGAGCTATGGCGAAGGTGTCATTAAAAAACACTAGTCCTAGAAGAACATGACCATCACCATCGGTCTTTATTTTGACGTACCCTTGCCAGCCTTCCCAGGACATGGTAAGAACTTAACACCTCTCTGACCCTTTCCTGTTTATGCCTTGCAACCTGAAGTATGTAGCTGTAATCCAGTTTGTTGTTTTGCTGTTGTTTTTTTTTTAAAAGCTGTTTCAGTTACGCACATATCTTTCTAGTTCGTTGTAACTGAAAACAGTCGAACTATATTGCAATGAATTTCAGTGAGGTTTTGCCTGTTCCTCTGATCGTTGGAAGTCTAGTGCTCACTTGGTCTTTAAGTAATTACCTTACAAAACAAATGAATATTAAATAATAAAATTATACAACTACTAATGTTGCATTGAAATTGCACTATTAAAATGAGACTGTACCAAAATATAAAATGCAAAGTTTCAAAATGTCAACTCTTGTGCTTTCCAATTATATTCTTAAATACTACAGTTGTTATAATGAAGAAAGATATGAATAGGTAAGGCCACCTGGACACAGAATTAACATTATTGTAGGCATCTTACTTTCGAAATTCCTTACAGATTTTCCATTCCATTATTAAAGGTAGGCAAACATTTCTGCATTTAATCTAAACATACACATATATTTAAGGCAGTATACTCAGGCATCAGACAGTTCTCAGCTTATTAACCTCTCACTTTGAAGAAATTATCAGTGATTTTAAACAAATGCAATTGCTAGCTAACTAACTTTGTACTTACCCCACACCGCATGTAAATAACCTCGTATGTTGGACATTATCTTTCACAATCTGGAAGGTCACACTCTCATTCTGAATGTGCCCATCTGATAGAAGAAGAATGTTCCGGTGTCCTTGAGAAGGGAATAGCCGATTTAAGTAACGTAAGGTCTTCCATAAATCAGTGTTTCCCAATGTTGCAGTAGCAGACTGAAAAGTAAAGTATTACAATTTTAGTTTTGAATTTAATTTATTTTTTCCTGAAATAACATATAATGTATAGTTTAATCTTTATTTCATTATACATGAGTGCTGGTTTCCAAATATAAAGAACTCATTTTTAAGCTTTATTTGTTCCTGTTATTCTATAATTACTATTAAAGATAGAGCTTAAGGTCCATCTAGTCCTGTATCTTCTCTGGCTTAGGCAAAAGGTACAGGTAAAATAGGTAAGAAAAATGGTAAATTCTATTCCTGCATTGTTTTCAGAGCTTTCAGTAATCAGTGGTTTGGGCACTTCTTGAACCGGAGTTTTCATCCATACTATTGCATCTAAAAGTTATTTACACGCTCTTACTTCTAATTTGCCTAACCCACTTTCTGAATTGAATTAGTTTAGCCTCAACATCAAGCATGACAAGAAGTTCCACTGTTTATTATGCATGAAGAGGACCGTTTGGTTTTTGTTTTAAATCTGGTGACTGATCATTTTGCGAGGTGTCCTGCAATCTTTAAGAGGTGTGAAACAGCAAGTAAGCATCCCTATTCCCCTTTTTCCTCTGTTTATCCTGGAAAAGAGATTACTCTGTAAGGATTCAACAGACGCTAAAAAAAATCAGGATGAGTCCTCTCCTTGTACAGCAGGTCTTCCATATATCTGGCCATCTCTGTTTTCTGTCTCTCTTAGTACCTTTCTGACTGATGCTGAACACTGGGCTACCACTTAAAAAGGATTATTCACAACGGTTCCAGTATCGCTTCTCTGGGTTAAATCCCAGAATTGTACAGTTTTAGTGTTTTTCCCCGCTTTGTGTTACTCTGTATTAATCACTATTTGCATCTTACCATCCCATTTTCAAGACATCCATTATATTAGTATCTTATACATTATGCTAGCATCAAGGAGCTTTAGTTACAGCTGAGAAGCCTACTTCTGGCACTGAGAAGATATGGTACTAACCAAAACCTGTTATCCTAAATAGTCTACATCTGATCTTTTGGTGCCAAAGGCATTCTCCTTTTCACTGAAAGTCCTTTGGCCTAAGTACTGCCTTTGCTTACAAATTACAGATTTCCAGAAGGAAGTCAAATTATTTCCTCTCTTTCTGCTGTGAGCAGACAATGAGAGGTATGAGACTCCAAAGGATAAATTTAGGGGGAAACACTGAAAAATGTCCTACAGCCACTGATAGCTACTGAGCTTCACTTAAGCAATCACTTAAAACCAAACTGGAATTAATCTTCAGATGTGGCTGTGCTTGTTATTAGGGAAAATAGACTTCAAATAGACTGAATTACAGAAAAAAATCTTAGAAGCTAGCCTAATGAAAAAGAAAAAAGAGGAAAAGTCACGTAACAGAGTTTTGCAACGATAAGCACCCCATACAAAGAAGTATTCTTTACAATACAACCTGATTTACTTACTGTAACAAACTTCTTCAGTGATTCTAAATCATTTATGACGTTCATTGAAAAAGAAGAAAATTCTGTGAAATCTGTGAATAAAGATTGATGTTAAGAGCATTAGAATATGAAACGTAGCAACAATATGGAAACACAAGTTTAAGTTTTAGGACTAGAATATCAGAGTAGCAGTATTCCATACCGCTACACATTCCTGCTTGCAGTTCAGTGTATTATGCTGGTTTGATAATAATGATGTGCATAAAATTAAGCCATGACAAGAAGGTAAAAGGTGGCTCTCAGGTAAAAGGGAAATAGAGAAACTCACTTGTGCCAAATTTGACTACGTTCACTCTTTGTCTGAAACCAAGTAGCTCCAAAACACGTAAAGCAATCTGCTTTGCTTGGTGTAGAGCTGAACCTGCCATAGAATTCGAGCAATCTAATAAAATAGTAACTTGATTGGACCGGTGCTCTTCTTCAAATGCTGTTTCAAACTCTGGTTGGAATACAAGCATGCAAGCCTATGGAGGGAGAAACAAAATCATCAGTGCAGTGGATAAATACTATTTCACCAGAAGTGTACCCAAACATCTTCATTTTTCTTATTATGGAATGAGAGCAGAATATAGCCGTACTTCAAAGTTTTAACAAATATATGTCATTTACTCTTAATGCCTGAAAAGTGCAACTTGCCTGTCCTTTACCTATATCCCAGGTCTCACATGAAAAACTGAAAAAGGAATTTTGTGGTTTCATGTTTTATCTGATTCACTCTACTGCAAACAGCACTGGATTCTCTGCTACAGGTTAAAAAAATAATAAAAAAAATCAGAAATGTAATTTTTTACAATTATCACTGCCACCACCATCAGTTTGTGTAAACCCGAAGTGCACACCGTCCTTGCTATGAACAGAGATGCTATAAAAAACAAAGGCTTTCAAAAGTGGAACAATGAAATGCTTGAAGGAGTGAAAGTGTTTCCAATAGAGAAGGAAAGGTTTGCAGTTTGGAAATACAAATTGCAGTCATCAGAAAGAAATCCCTTAACTAATACATTTAAGCAAAGCGACTCTGATTGAAAGGAAGAAAAATGAAAGACATCACTGTCAGAAAGAAAACAATCTTATCTGTCATATTACTTCTTTCAATCAATTTCAACATTGGATTGACAGGTTGGTAACGCCAATATTTTACATTTCACTTCTGCAGCATTTTACCTTATTTAAGGAAAAAAAAAAACAAAAAGGAGCTGAATCTAACTTAAAGTGCCAGGGACTTCACAAAAACCGTGGGAGAATGAAACAGCTTCTAATAACCTGGAATCACAGATTTTAAGTTTTAAATGTACTTCTCAGACAAGGAGTTACTGGGGGTGAAGGTAAAAGGGGTTGAACTGATCTTTCCTTTCCTACCTAAACTTTTATTAATGTTTTCCAGTGGTGACAATGAGCTCTTAAAATAAAAGAGACAGATTCTACAAATATTTGTGTGTGAGATGTAAATACAGCCCTACAAATTTAATGGTTTAGAATTTTACTTATTTTTAATTAGTACAGTGATTGCGTGACTCTGAAGCTACTTAGTTTCAGCCTCAGACATGACTTATTTGTTCACTTCCACTCCTGTATGAAAAACTGTATGTTTTGTATGAAAAACTGTAGTCACATTTCTATGAAATACAAACAGCAGCACAAAGTGTTTTAAGAGAAATGACTGGACGCTGTGTTGAAACAGTTACTGTCTTACAAGGCAAACGATAAAACAAAAGCAACAAGATTCTATGCAACTGAAAAGAAAACTAATTTCTGGAGAATACTCAGCTTAATAAAACAGATCAAATTGAGCACTGTCCATGGTGCGACATTTTTCTTCATCTTGTACCATCAAAATGAAACTGATCCTGTTTATTACATTTAAGCATATTCAGTATTACCTCATGAACAGTACAAGCTATTCAGTACCTCACTCATTTTATTGGGATGCTTCTCTACCCACATTCGAGGTAGGTAGACCTCAGAAATCCAGATATCTAGAACAAAGCCACTGACATCCAAGGAGCTGTCCTCCACAGTCTTAATTACAGCCTTGCAGTCCGTTTTCTAGAAGAGGAGAAAAACAGGCATTTAAATATTTATTTAATAACAATGCCATGAACATTATTTGCTTTGTGAGAACAGGGAATGACAACAGCAGATTTAATAGGGATAGTCCCAAAGCTTTTTGCCAAAAAGGTTATAGAAATTTTACAAGGTACAGTTTCTCGTTACATATTACTATCTTTAAAACATCATTCTCTTTCCTGAATGTATCTTTCAATAAGAAAACAACCAAAACAGAAAGGTTTCAAGCACAACAGAAATTTTCATCCGAGAGAAACAGAGGATCGAGCTGTTTGCAGAATGAACAATGCGCAAAGCCAGACAGATCTGCCAGAAGAGTTTTCTAGGATAAAAGTTCCATTTTATATACACAGGAGAACTGCCAAGTCAGAGACATAGTTACAGTGAAATTAACTTACCTTTATTTTAAGTTCATGTGTCCAACTATGTATGCGTTCAATACTAGATGGCATCTCAATAGACATATCCAGGGAAAATCCACTAAATAAAGAGAAAAGAAAAAAAAAAACCTGAATGGCACTCCAGGGAAGATGATGTTTAATCTGCATACCATGACATCTCCAAAAGAAGGAGCTACGCTTCCTGTTCTTTTTAACTCTTTGGATAAAAGTGGAGAATACTGAACTAGTTAGACAAGTTTCTGTTCCTAGGATACCCAAAGAATAACCATGCTGATTCACCAAGGTTATTCATAGTCTAAAAGGTCAGAAGGGATCAAGAGGCCATTTGACATGATCTGCTCTATAACATACTACATAACACTTTAGCCAATTATCTGTTCATTTAACCTAATTTTTATTTTCTAAAACAAAGCTTCATAACAGACCGCCAAACTGGATTTCAGAGAAGGTAAGTTCATTGTTTTCCCTGGCTAACTGTTCCAAACCTCACTGCTAAAACTGCATGTCTTTTTTTCTTATTCAGCTGTAATTTCGTCTTTGCTTCTTAATTTATTTCTGTAATTGCATTAAAAAGCAATTTGATAGGTGCAATCATACAAAACAAGACACATAAAAGACACAAGATACCATACAATGTCATGGAATCACCTCCCAGTTTGCAGACAGAGGTCAATGTGCATGACCTTGAGTCTGGCGGGGGGGGTTTGTTGTTTTGTTGTTGTTGGGTTCTGTGTTTTTTATGCTTTGGTTTACTTTTTATTTTTTTTAAGGTCTTCAGATTGGCATTTTGCCAACTTCAGTCAGTCTTGCCTGACAAAATAATCTCTCTTTGCTACTTCATGTTTTGCGTATTTTGGGGCTGTATTAGCCATTTCTGCCACAATTACCACATGGTTCTTTATTCCAAGTTATTGACGTACTCAGTGAGTAATAAACCCTGGGTTATTGGTAGTCACTGTATGCCAGGATATGATCTCCCAAGATCTAGATGCATAGGGCTGCAATCATTTAATCTATGTATAGCCTTGCATTTTTCAGTTTTATAGCATTTTTGTTACTGTTACATGGGCACTTTTTAATATTCTTGACTATTTTGAGTCCTAACCTCAATTATTCTTAATGTACCACGAACCTGTGTATCCTCTGCATATCCTATGAGCAATTATTTTCTATTTACAGCCATATCTCCGTTATCCTTAAGGTGCTTCTGGATAAACATACAATACATATGCACAGCCCCAAAGTATCTGCAGAGAGAACGAGCCTGCAGCCAGAAAACCCTATTATGTTATTGATATCATATTAATAACTTTTCAGCTAACTTGGATGTCTTTGTGCTGCTCCCTCTAGAACCTGAAGCTGGAAAGAGTTAGACAGAGATACCTGATCTCCATCCTCACACAATAACTATTCTTGTTTCCCAATTTTATTCATATTTTTCTAGTTGAATTTCCCCCAACATTAAAAATTAAATTGTATTATAATTTGAAATACCTTTTCCACAACTGGATGTGTAGTGTATGAACTTGGTAATTTATTCCTGATATATGGCAGAAATAGCATCAAATCTTTAGCTGATCAAGACAATATTTGTACTAACCATTAGTAATTGCACTGAATAAAAGCAAGTTAATAATAGGAAATACTATTTCAAGTTTAAATATAACTTTAGAAAATTATAACAGATGTGGTTTTGTGCCTGCTTTGCTGACAGAACAAAGAAGAAACTAGGACATTATCATAAAAAGTACTTTTCATGGTTTTTAATATGGAAATATGAAGAGCATTAAGTTTTGACACATTTACTGCTACTACTACCTGCATTGCTTGTTATTCAGGTTGAGAATGGCCGTATGCAGAAATGTTACTGGGAATAAAACTACAGTACTCAGTTTCCAAGAAGTCTTTCTTTACCAGCAACATCACAGTTTCAGATAATTGTAATTTTTTATTTAAAATGCAAATGCAAAGAAAGGTAAAATATTAAGTGCAGTGATATTGAAAAAAAAATTAAGATCATGGTCTCATTAAGTTTTGTGACTTAGGAATTTATATGTAATCCTTAATAACAGAAATGTTTCTGAAACAAAAAGAAATATTTAGTGAAGAAAAAGTGTATAATAATTAAAAGGTACTCTCTTATGATATTACCCTTCTAAGGATATGAAGAGATTAGAATGAAAGGTGAAATTAAACTAGTTTCTTGATAATGCAACTTACCATCAAATATTCCATATAAATAAGAAAACATTACATTTAAATGTTTTAACTTAATCATCGAAGTTATTGATAAAATAAAGCAGATAATATTAATGAAAGTAACTTACTTTTTCTGTGGTTTTACTTGTTTAACACAAACCTTTTTTATTGTATCCTACAAAGAAAAAAAAAATTACCTGCACCAGTTATTAAATATTTGTATGTCATTCCTGATACTTCTATCACCCTGGACCTCCTTTATCTTATTATATCACTAAGTTGGGATTGCATGGAACGCTCTTTACTTCATTTAATCACATAGCTTTGTAATCTGAGCATCATAGCAGCTAAAATTCAAATGAACGTGTGCATGTTTCTCTCCCAAAGACAGAGTGAACTTTAGAACTCTGTATAATATGGGTCTGGAGCAGAAGGCATGATTGTTGAACAGTCAGACATGCGATACAGCAATATGATCTCAGAGGGACTAGAACCACAAGGACCATCTCTGGCTCTTCGCTAGGATTTAAACACAGAGATGACCTCCCATCCCACCTGTGGAATTTAGGAGCCATCAAGGGCATCCAAAGAAACAGATGGGCAACCTTGTCCCTGAAGCAGAGAAGAATAATAGCAGAGTGTTCAGCAGATGCTCAGATACTGTTTCATAATGGAGACAATACAACGTCTTTGCAAGCCAAAGGAGGAACAGCAGCACAGAAACAGCAGGTAACTCAAAATACGAGATCTAACATGTGCCCAATTCAAGTCAAATTTTTAAGTCCTGCAGGAGAAAATAAAGAGATAGATAGAGGCATTCTACCAATCACTGCATTCCTATGTTTGTGTTCATGTTGCTTTACGACAAGAATGGTTATAAACAATTGTTTTCTAAAAAAAGAGAAGAAATTAAAAGGAAAACAAACATAAACTTACTGAAGCCTCTCGTGTAACTGCAATTCCCTAGCCACAGAACTTTTGCTTCAAAACAAGAAGATGCTGTTTTAAGATTGTATTTTAACCAACCTGCGTGTTTTCATTTAATGCTTTGTCCTGTTGCAATGGTGACACAGAAGCAGGGAGATGAAAGGTGATACAACCATGCTGAAAACTCAGTTCAGTGATATAGGTGATTTTGATCACAACTGTACAATTTGGAGGTAAGTTTCCGACACTTATTACAAAAATATCCTAAAAAAAAAACCAACAACAAAACCCATAAACTAGCTTTAATGACATCATTAAAGCCTATGTTTTCCAAAACAATAATTTACTTGAAACTGAAATCAAATGCTAACACAGAAACTACTATTTGATTTTGGCGAAGTCTAAGAAAAAAGGGGATTATGATATGAAATGTCAAACTTCCAATAATTCCTTAATTTCTAGCAAAACTGATCAATAGTAACTAATTAAATCAATCTTTTACAAAAAAAAAATAAAAAAAAATGAAACAACCTGAAAGAGACATAGCTGTTTTATGTAAGCCATAGCACATATTTCAAGAAACAATAGTTGTTTTTAAAAATGATGAAATGTATGGTCCAAATAAGGTCCAAATAGTAAAAATGAGCTTCCCAAAAAAGACATGATTCAGCAGCAAATCTATAATTGGACAACTGCAAAATTTTCAAATAGGTACTAAACCACGATATTCAACATACCGGTGCATCTTGGTCCATCAGATAAGCTCCATCACCCTGCCTGATAGCTTTCCGATATTCTCTATGTGCTTGTTTCTTTTCTTTAACCTATGAAAAATTGTTCCAAAATAAGTCATTTCATCTCTATAGACAGAAAACTTAACCAATATTCTCTTAAATGACATGACTACCTTGATATCCAGTCAAGTGGTAACAACAAAGGATCTTCAGATTGAAGGAACTACATCAAAGGCAAAGTACAATAACATTTTACCTCTCCAATGATGTGTTTTCCATTGATAAAAGCTTCAAATCCACAAACAGCAGCTTTATCATCCAAAGGAAAGACATATTTAGCTTCAATTGGTTTACTGTTTTGATTGGTGTAGGTCTGAAACATTACTACCTGAAATGAATATTTTTTGTGTAACTGTAATGTTAAAATGTGATTAAAACATCAATACTTCAAGCATAACAGCATCACTGCTTTGTACCACAAAACGTCAATAGGCATGCCACAACTGGAACTTCGATTTCTACCTTAGAATTGAATGTGTAACATTCATCAGTGCTTGACAAATAGCTATCTCCTGAAACATGCAAGGAGCTATAGAACTTTTAATCTCTAAATCATTAATTGAATCTCTTCCAGAAAAAGAGTAGACTATGACCTTCTAAAGGTTATCTGATATACTGGCAGAGCTGGAGCTGTTGCCTACAAAAGAAGTAACCACTCAGTAATAGTTTCTAGCCAGTAAGGACTAAACAAGAAGGAAGAATAAACCTCTGCAAAAAAATATTTTTACAATATACTAAAAAGTGTGTTTGGAAAGGCCTATGTTACTTCTATACCTATAGTATCCATCTTCTAATGACACAATTTCTCTCTCAGGTGGCAGATTGCACCCGATTTTTTTCTCACATCTGCTCTTCTGTTTACTTCCCATGTGTCATAACAAAACTCTAGCAATTCCTCCTTCCCCTTTGCTGCCATTCTTATTGTCCCTTGCCACCTGATCATTTCTGGTTTATGCTCTGTACCTCAGCCTTACAGACTATTTTCTGCTTTGATGGACTGGGTCATAGACCAGATGCCACTGGATAGTAATTCATTGCATAGCAACCCAGACAAAACCCAAACCAAAACAAACTCAAAACCAAACAAAATAACCCCCAATAATCCCTCATAAAATGAATAGTTGTTCAAAGGAATCAAACTCATCAGACAACAGTTGTGAGTGTCCGAATAGCTTACACACAGAATCATTTGCAGACAATGCTTTCAAAACATTTTCTCTACTGTTTTCCCCTGCTTTCTTTTTTAAAGCTTTAGCAACAACATATAAAAAACATTATTTACTTTTATGAAGCTACTTTGGCACTGGAAACCCCTGAATACAGATTCGTGTGGAGACACACACGTGCCAGAACTCAGTAAAGCCATAGCTTCAGCATGACCGAGACTGTTTAAGGCATGATGCAATTGGAGGGGGAGGAGATTATGGAATTATGCCCCAGGACTGGAAAAGACCTGTGATTTGACAGAATGTGTTCTTAGGGTATATGTACTGAAAAACAAAGTGGGCCCTTATTTTAGCCTGCTTAGCTAACTTTTATTAGCTAATTTTGAGGTTAGAATAGCAAATTCTTTTGTATTGATTGATATTTTACTTGTGACAGCTAATTTAGGTTGTTTAACCAAAGCCAAAACCAAAACACAAACACATTTCCATAAACCTTTAATCATCCTAGGTATTTCTCACTGGTTTATAATTCAGCTGGCAAACAAGGAAGTCTTTTAAAGGGAACAGAACACATACAATACTGCAGAAAGTTTCTCCGCAATGGTGACTTGATTATACATAGGCAGAAATCAGATTTAAAAATAAAGCCAAGCCTTTCACTGTCCAAAGAGCTTTTGGCATTTGTTCGACTATACATCTCTAAGAATAAAAACTGTTTCCACTCAGTTTCAGGACTTCCCTTCATTTAGAGATTGAATTGCCTTTTTTTTTTTCTTTTCAATTAACTAAACACTAAATAGCATATTGACTAAAGCACTATTTAACAAGTGGATTAATTTTTCAAGGCTGAGTTATGGAAAAGGACAACAAATAGCATACTCTACCTGTGCTACAAAGTCTATTATCCTCGCTTTGATATAAACACCTTCCAGAGGGACAGGATTTCCCAATCTGTCCTGAAGACCAGTTTTTACAGGATTTGAAAGATTTGCATTTGGTAATTCATAGCCTAAACAAAGAGTTTACAAAAGATTAAAAAGATATTTTTTGAAATACATATTCCAAAACTAATCCTATATCAAGGGCCCATGTTTATTTATGCAATTCACAACACAAAAGTAACACTCAGTTTCTGTTATGAACACTGGAGCTGTATTGCTGAGCTGCAGGCTCTGTCTAAGGGATCATGAGTTCATGATAGTTCTTTAAGGTCTTACAAGGTCTTTTTTTAGAACCTTGCATTTGAATTATTTAAAGACCATCTGATGATTTATGCAAAAGTGCTCCCTGTGCTTCTCTTGAAATGCACTGTCACAGGAGGAGATGCAACTGCTGTTGGTAATTATGCGTATAGGAAATCTGTTCAAAACAGATGCTATACAGATGCCACATGATAATCACTAATTGAGTAACATCTGCAAACAAACCACAAATTATGTTTTATTATGTTATCTTCACACATGTACTCTAAAAAGGGTTCTGATAAGCATTTAGGAAACTCTGGAAGCAACTCAATATACAAACGGAAAACATTTCTTACTCTCCTGCTGTAAATGACATTGAGACTCTGGCTCATTGTTATCTTGCTCCAGTTCCACCCCAACTGCAGGCTGAAATTGTTTTATTTGATCTTCAGCAAGGCAAAACTTAACGACATATCTAATTTTAACCTGACAGGTTTTATACACAACAAATTCATCATCCTGGTAGAAACAAAGAAAAGTATTTTACAACAAAACCAAAGCTGTAGATAATATATAAACCAATGCAAATTGATTAAGAGGTAAACCTAAATGACACATCATTTTTTGAAAAACGGTAAGGATCTGACAGCTTTTATTTTCACTCCCCTAATCTCTCTGTATCACTACCACTTGCATCTCTTATCTTCTTACTTTGTATTCACCACAATTCTTATATTTCCTTTTCTCCATAAAGTGCAATGATTCCTCAAAATAACAAAGAACTAAAAAAGTGAAAAACAGGTGGATATCTAGACAGCAACTGTTATCTGTTAGTGTGCCACTCCAGCTATCATGCCCGCCTTGGAGTACCAACCTATTACGGACAGGGATTTTTATCATCTGGATTCATTTACAAAACAATGAACCATCCATGGTAGTGATTTCTTATTCCATGCACAGTAGAATACTGCTTCCAAATAGCAATTTAAATATCACAGACCAGATATTTATACAATGATTAAGTTATAATAAAAGGTAATATTTACATTTTTCTTTTAAGTATTGTTTTCTTGCAAGAATTCTTTACAAATAGCACTTTAGAGGCTTAGAATTTTTAAACGCACTTTACAACCTGCAAGACAGACAAAACTGATTTTATGCATTATTGTCTAGCGATTTAGCATCTGAACTGAAATGCAGGTTAAATTAATTTTATTATCTATCAGTGGTATAATAAATCCAAAATCTGATGCCTTTTCAAGTGCCCAACACTGCAGGATCAGTACCTCAAAGTCTGAAGAGATGTCTGCTGTTTTACGGACTCCATGCACACTGTCAAAACCTGATGGTGCATTATTTAATGAATAATCTCGTTCATATAAATCTAAGCAGGATCCAAGTGCCACATCACAAACTGCCAGGAGCCGGGTTCCATCCACTTCACTAGGTGAAGAATACTTAATACTGGCACTATATGTAAAGAAAGATCAGACACATTTCATTAAAATTTATATAAATGTAAACATCATAAGAGTTTAAGGATACACAAGTACTTCTGAACAGATGGACAGGAATAAACTTTTTAATTAACTTATGTTAAAAATATTAAGAATTATATCAACTTAATTTGAAAAGCAAAAAGAACACAGAAAGGATAAAGTGAAGAGATATTGTCATTATTCAGACCTAACAGAATCACTGAAGTAAATGCCACTGCCCAGATTCCCGATGTCAGTTCTTTCCAGGCCATGATCTTCAACAACCACTTTCGGCATTAGCAGTCCTCTAGAGAAAAACAAGGTCACACAATGAATGAAGTACAAAATACTTTTGCATGTAGCATGTGGGCTAATACACATCGTGCAATCACGAACCACAGAGGATAAAAACAAAATACACTTTACAGAAATCATCCATAGACACTCAAGGAAAATAAAGTCTATTCATAAAAAAAATAAATCCCAAAGTCATATTAATCACCAAGACACTGCTTACATCAGCAATAAAGACTGTTAGTTTTTCATTAAGCAGAAAACCAATGCATTTTCCAGATTCATTGCCAAACACTCAAAATACTTCTTTTGGTTATTAGATGAGTAGTTCTATGTTTCTAGCAACTGTGCTGTATTCAATTTCAAAAACCTATGACATTTTTATATCTAAGAAAAAGAAAGTATGAGTTTTAAAGGTAGAATGCTGGGAAATGGATACTTGGAAACTTCTCCAATGTTTGATTTGCAAACCTATTAAGTGTAAAGACACCATCCTTAAACTGTTTGAGACATTTCATTTATTACTGATTGATGCCCACAGAAAACATTTCATATAAAAAGAATGTAAGAAGACACAATATTTAAATAAGTTCACCAGTTTTGTAACTCACAATTAAAATCTGCAGTATGAGGAAAACAGAATGCTAATATGACTTTTGAGGTATTTGAA